>NC_140021.1:16994862-17119029 GCF_964263955.1 Coregonus lavaretus | reverse complement strand
ATAAGATATAAATACATAATGTGTCAAGAGGTCAAAGGTAAAAGCAGTGCATTATGGGGGCCACAGGGGGTACCCAGAGGAAGCCTCTTTTAGCGCACGAAAGATACCCCACCATAATATCACTGAGTCTAAGGGCGTGTCTATAGTAAAGAATGTCTTACATCCAGTCTTAAATCAATCATGTTTAAAAACAGTGACATTTGAGATGTAAGGCTCCCTGGTTACAAAGTGGTTAGCTCTATGCCGTTGTTGTTAAAAACACAGACAAATCCTCTCTCTCTCTCTCTCTCTCTCTCTCTCTCTCTCTCTCTCTCTCTCTCTCTCTCTCTCTCTCTCTCTCTCTCTCTCTCTCTCTCTCTCTCTCTCTCTCTCTCTCTCTCTCTCTCTCTCTCTCTCTCTCTCTCTCTCTCTCTCTCTCTCTCTCACTCTGTCCCTCTCTGTGGTTCTCTCTCTGACATTTACATAGTGTACATGTTTAATTACAGAGTGAAGAAAGATGGGAGCAGCAACACTGGCCCAGATCAAAACAAAAGGAGTCGTCATGTGACCTTTGATGTACCCTTGCCCTGGGCAACATACCTTTTATCCAAACACACACCCGACCCAGTTAACCACTACACACCCACCCACACACACAATCCCACCAAAACACATACTCTTAACGGACCAGAGACAGGTGCACACCGGAAACGTTTGATTAAACAATCAAATTATTTTAAGGAATCTATCTAACAGCTGCAGATTCCTATATAAGTGCAATAGAAGCAGAAGATATATTTTTAGAGATAAGAGGAAAGGAGAGAGAGGTTTATTTTATGATGTGTAAGTGAAGACAGAGAAGCAAACAGACAGTTAGCTACTTCACTTCTGCAGCACTTATCCTAGACATGACTTTACATCAGAAACACGTCCAAACTTCTGTTTTTCAGACCCTGCCCCCTTAATCTAGTCTGTCAGTGAACTCATATAACCTCCCCATCCCTTACAACCTCCAGTCCAGAAAAAGTAACAACCAGCAGACATAACAGTCAGTGGGCCACCTTTGTACCGTCCTACAGGGACACATAAAGCAGGCTGTCATGAACAGAGGGTACATGAGAGAGGGGAGGGTGGAGGAGGGGGAGGGGTGGAGTGTATGCAGGGCTAAATTCTGTGCCGCTAACTGGTAATATCAGCCGGGGATGAATAGACGGTCTCATGGCTGTGGCTCAGTAGGGGGGCTGGAAAAGGAGGGGAGGAGGGAAGGAGGGGAGGAGGAGGAGGAGGAGGAGGAGGAGGAGGAGGAGGAGGAGGAGGTGGGAAGAAGGGAACAGGGGGTTGAGGAAGGTCTGAAGGGACAATGAAAGGCTCTCATTCATCCACTCAGTCCTGTATGGCTAACTGGACCCTTCAGACGCTGTGAAACAGGTATCATAGACTAACAGCAGTATATTGTAGAGTTAAGCCGATTTACAAGGAACATTCTAAGTTCAAACTATGTGAAATGGCTTTGAAGAGCCAGTAGCAGCAGCCGAGTCAGCCCACAGTCAGGGCAAGGCAGGGTTAGGTTAGGTTAGGGCTAGAGCCAGCAGCAGTCAGCCCACAGTCAGGGCAAGGCAGGGTTAGGTTAGGTTAGGGCTAGAGCCAGCAGCAGTCAGACCACAGTAAGGGTTAGGGTTAAATCAAATAACATTTTATTTGTCACGTTTCGTAAACAACAGGTGTAGACTAACTGTGAAATGCTTACTTATGGGTCCTTCCCTACAATGCAGAGATAAAATAAATTGAAATAGTAGAAAAATTGAAAAAATTGAATTGAAAAATAATAACACAAGGAGTAAATACACAATGAATAATGATAACTTGGCTATATACACAGGGTACCAGTACCGAGTCCATGTGCAGGGGTACAAGGTAATTGAGGTAGATATGTACATATAGGTAGGGATAAAGTGACTAGGCAACGGGATAGATAATAAACAGTTATGGTTAGAGCCAACAGCAGAGTTGATCAGCCCACAGCCAGGGTTAGGGTTATGGTTAGAGCCAGCAGCAGAGTCGATCAGTCCACAGCCAGGGTTAGGGTTATGGTTACAGCCAGCAGCAGAGTTGATCAGCCCACAGCCAGGGTTAAGGTTATGGTTAGAGCCAGCAGCAGAGTCGATCAGTCCACAGCCAGGGTTAGGGTTATGGTTAGAGCCAGCAGCAGAGTTGATCAGCCCACAGCCAGGGTTAAGGTTATGGTTAGAGCCAGCAGCAGAGTCGATCAGTCCACAGCCAGGGTTAGGGTTATGGTTAGAGCCAGCAGCAGAGTCGATCAGTCCACAGCCAGGGTTAGGGTTATGGTTAGAGCCAGCAGCAGAGTTGATCAGCCCACAGCCAGGGTTAGGGTTATGGTTAGAGCCAGCAGCAGAGTTGATCAGCCCACAGCCAGGGTTAAGGTTATGGTTAGAGCCAGCAGCAGAGTCGATCAGCCCACAGCCAGGGTTAGGGTTATGGTTAGAGCCAGCAGCAGAGTTGATCAGTCCACAGCCAGGGTTAGGGTTATGGTTAGAGCCAGCAGCAGAGTCGATCAGCCCACAGCCAGGGTTAGGGTTATGGTTAGAGCCAGCAGCAGAGTCGATCAGCCCACAGCCAGGGTTAGGGTTATGGTTAGAGCCAACAGCAGAGTTGATCAGCCCACAGCCAGGGTTAAGGTTATGGTTAGAGCCAGCAGCAGAGTTGATCAGCCCACAGCCAGGGTTAGGGTTATGGTTAGAGCCAGCAGCAGAGTCGATCAGCCCACAGCCAGGGTTAGGGTTATGGTTAGAGCCAGCAGCAGAATCGATCAGCCCACAGCCAGGGTTAGGGTTATGGTTAGAGCCAGCAGCAGAGTCGATCAGCCCACAGCCAGGGTTAGGCAGGGCCAGAGAATGATGAGGAGTCAATCCCCACCCCACAGCCCCCCATAAACAAACACACTCTCTCACAGGCAAACACAGCCCTGTCCTCTGCATTCACACCACAGGGGTGACCTTTACCCGCCCAGACACCATGTGTTTCAATTTATCTCACGTGACATTCAGCCCATTGTCAGACATTATTTACATCCTAACTCACTCTAACCCAATACTGTCCACCTCTGCCTGAACTGCAGGGACCTGGACATAGTACACAAGGGACAGAGATAACACACACATCACTAAAGGGAGACGTGATAAAGTCAGAGAGACACTAGAACATTTATCTTCTAACAATAATCACCTTTACTAGAGTAGGTAAATGTCATGCCATACCTCTAAAACTTCCACAATTAAAGTTCCTTCAGGAAAAATAAAGTTATGTCCATGTAAACTCAACATAGCTCATGTTTCTCTTTTCTAGCCCAAAAAACTCACTAAAACATAAAATACTCCTCTTTTAACCACTAAAAACTGTTTCCTACACTTTAATAAGCTACAGCATTTCCCTCACAGCTTCAGTGCCTATTTGAAGTTCCCTCCAAATGAAAAGCACCTGCAGTGGACAACCAAACATTCCTACAGTCCAGTGTTCTGTGATCAGTGAACCCATCACCCCTGAAGTTGCACTGTGTCTAACAGTAGGGTTAGGGTTAGGCCCAGATCTTTAATTGCACGCTATAGGAGGCGCTTCAATGTAGGTGAGAATGTTGTCTAGTAGCCTACCAGAGGTTTAATATCAGGCTACTTACACTACATGACCAAAAGCATGTGGACACCTGCTCGTCGAAAATGTCATTCCGAAATCATGGGCATTAATATGGAGTTGGTCCCCCCTATAACAGCCTCCACTCTTCTGGGATGGCTTTCCACTAGATGTTGGAACATTGCTGCGGGGACTTGCTTCCATTCAGCCACAAGAGCATTAGTGAGGTTGGGCACTGATGATGGACGATTAGGCCTGGCTTGCAGTCGGCGTTCCAATTCATCCCAAAGGTGTTCGATGGGGTTGAGGTCAGGACTCTGTGCAGGCCAGTCAAGTTCGTCAACACCAATCTCGACAAAACATTTCTGTATGGACCTCGCTTTGTGCACTGGGGCATTGTCATACCGGAACAGGAAAGAGCCTTCCGCAAACTGTTGCCACAAAGTTGGAAACACAGAATCGTCTAGATTTTAGCGTTAAGATTTACCTTCACTGGAACTAAGGGGCCTAGCCCGAACCATGAAAAACAGCCCCAGACCATTATTCCTCCTCCACCAAACTTTACAGTTGGCACTATGCATTGGGGCAGGTAGCGTTCTCCTGGCATCCGCCAAACCAAGATTAATCAATGAGAATGCCAGATGGTGAAGCGTGATTCATCACTCCAGAGAATGTGTTTCCACTGCTCCAGAGTCCAATGGCGGCGAACTTTACACCACTCCAGCCGTCGCTTGGCATTGCGCATGGTGATTTTAGGCTTGTGTGTGGCTGCTCAGCCATGGAAACCCATTGCATGAAGCTCCCGACAGACTATTTTTTCGCACTACGCACTTCAGCATTCGGCAGTCCCGTTCTGTGAGCTTGTGTGGCCTACCACTTCGCGGCTGAGCCATTGTTGCTCCCAGACATTTCCTCTTCACAATAACAGCACTTACAGTTGACCGGGGCAGCTCTAGCAGGACAGAAATGTGACAAACTGACTTGTTGGAAAGGTGGCATCCTTTGATGGTGCCACGTTGAAAGTCACTGAGCTCTTCAGTAATGCCATTCTACTGCCAATGTTCGTCTACGTAGATTGCATGGATGTGTGCTCAATTTTATACACCTGTCAGCAACAGGTGTTGCTGAAATAGCTGAATCCACTAATTTTGAAGGGGTGTCCACATACAGACCGCTATTCATCTCGAAATGGCCTTTGTGTCATGATCATCATGAAGCAAAATGACATCCAATGTCTCCTTCTGCTAGTAGAAATATCTGTCTTGGTCCTTTGTAAGGTGTCTAACAGTGTTGAATGTACAGTATTCCTGAGTCCACATAAGGCAGACAGACACTGAGCAGACTGGTCTAATTACCAATACATTCCTGCAGGTTACATCAAAGGAGAGTACAATACATTGGGTTGCGTCCCAAAATGGCAACCTGTTCCCTGTATTGTGCACTTTTGACCAGGGCCCTGGTAAAAGGTAGTGCACTATATAGGGAATAGGGTGCCATTTAGGACACAGCCATGGTCATGGAGGTGAGCTCTCCACACTCCTTTTCTCACACAGCAGAGCAGCAAGAGTGGAGAGCTAACTACACATAACAGAGGAAAGCTGTGGCTGATTAGTACAATTTATGATGTACAGACGTCATTCCTCCAAAGTCATAAAGAAACAAAAGTGTTTGATCATGTACATGTATTGTACTGTCAATCGTTTTAGATTTAAGCATCTGTTAAGGGTTCTAGTTGTTTGATGTACTGTACAATCAAACATGGTGTTTGAGATGTTTCTTGCATTCTAAATCAATGGGCTACCAACATTACTCATAGTTGCATTGGTCGGATTCTAAAGACACAGCATCATTTTAAAGACGTTAAACTTTCAGCTTATGCTTTTTTATTTGAAGTTAATAAATGAACACCCTTGGTGCAATAATTAATGTATATCATGCAGCCTCCTGCATGCTTGTCTCTCCTTCAAGACCCTTTCAAAGAGTCATCAAGACACACACAGGCAGAGTCTTCCTCTCTGATTTGGCTATGTGATGAAATATCAACAACAATGAACTACAACTGATTATATGATACAAGGACACCAATGATTCTGTCTCTAAAGCTTGGCTCAATAAGGACAAAGATAGTTGGTACTACAAACTAGTTCCAATTTAGAATCTCCCAGATCTCTCTCAAATATCTTATGGCCCAGTGTACGCTGCAACATACATCAGTATGGTCGTATTCACAAGAAATCAAATTGAAGAAAGCAGACTGAACTTGTCTACTAAGAAACTCAAATTTCCGTTGCGAAACGTTTCGTTATGGCTTGCTACGGTGTGCAGTAATGAACACGACCCATGTTACACCAACCAATCAGAATTCACAGTACAGCATTAGATCCAACATCATGTGTTTACCTGAAAGACTTCCTCGTCAAGGATCCTGGTTCCGAACACGGTGATCCCGTTGGTGTTGATGGAGGCACGGTCACTCCTGAGGAGGGGTTTGGTGATCTTCTGTTTACAGTCCACGATGATGGTGACCGTCTTCTTCTCAACACTGATGGCCACACGATGCCACCTGTTAGAGGGAACAAGAGAAACGAGATACATGGTGAGAGATGTTCAGATTAGACTTCTGCAAAAACCTAGCCTGCTTAAACCAGACTGAACGTTGCGGTCACCAAGTCAAACAGTGGAGTCGTTTGTAGCGTTTAGTCTGGTTTAACCAGGCTAACAAAAATCTCCACAAACAGACAGACCATGGTTGTGTCTCAAATGGCACCCTATTCCCTATATACTGTAGTGCACTACTATTTACCAGGGTCCATAGGACTCTGGTCAAAAGTAGAGCACTATATAGGGAATAGGGTGCCATTTGAGACACACGCAAAGGGTTAACTGGTGTGGTCACGCGTAAACCCAACACCTCCCAAGCCCCCTTCAGGACAGTTTGCCACCGGCAGCACTTGGGCTATTACATTCCAGCCCAGGCCATGCAGCCAGGACAGGCAGTGGAGCACATTCTTGCCCCCACACTCTGGCCCTGTTTAACACAGGATTATACTCATTAAACTCCAAACTTAATCCTCCTTCTGGGTTACTCAACATGACAGACGTGCTGAACATTGTGGAAAGTGTGTGTCAGGAAAGAGCAAGAGGGAGCAGAAGGCACACAGTCAAAACATTGTCCTAAGGAGGAGGAGGAGGAGGAAGAGGAGGAGATAGCAGGAGGAGAGGGAGGAGGAGGAGGAGGAGAGGAGGAGGAGGAGGGCCGGCACTGATCAGATCCCACTGACCAAAAGCCAAACCAAGGCGCTTGAAGAACCAGTCAGTCAGCAATACTGATCAATATGGCTGCTCTTCGATGACAACACTTGTACTGTATACCTCTCATTATGATAGCAACCCAATCATTTAGTTAATCCTCCATTATGCATGAAGCAAATGCACATTGTTGATTTTGGCAGTAATTATAAATTAAATCCACTCTCTCATCTGACGGTTGCTTCAGCCGATACCTTGGAAATGTTTGAATGTCTTTCCTTTGAATGACACTACAGCAATACTTTAATTTGACCACTGTTCAAGTACGCATTTACAGTATATCTCTATAACAATGCATAAACTGAAGGAGGCTGGCCGGGTAGATAGGCAGCATTAGTTACAGCCTAGTCAGTGAGGATATGGAAAAGGCCTAGTGTTGGACTTCAGCCAGGTCCTTAAGTGCTAAAATCCTGCACAGAGAACATTGCTCTTTAGACAGTAGGTCACAAAACTGCTCAGTGGACAAAAGCACCCCACAGAACTGCCACAAAGTGGGGGCTACTCTTTCTCTGTGGTGTTAGAATGGCAGCATGGTCTCTACTCTGTCTCTGTGGTGTTAGAATGGCAGCATGGTCTCTACTCTTTCTCTGTGGTGTTAGAATGGCAGCATGGTCTCTACTCTGTCTCTGTGGTGTTAGAATGGCAGCATGGTCTCTACTCTTTCTCTGTGGTGTTAGACATAACATTTTATAAACCTCTAACAAAAAAAAAACATTTTCTCTCATGAAACCAAGGACCTTTAATGTATCTAAACATGACAAGTGGAATATATCAATTTTATATCTATCTAGGTCACAAATGTCCACTGACCGGGTTACGGCTTCTTTCAAGCCCAGGAAAACAAACTATACTGTAAAAAAATATATATATATAGACTAATTGGCTGCTTAGGAAAACAACACAGAGAGACATAATAAAACTATTTGTTAAGATGAAAAAAGAGAGAGCGTTTTCTCAGCGTCTCCTCTGTTTGTTTGTTCTTCCATGTTTCGCCACCGGCTCATGTACACTAAGCTGCAGCTCCCAGGAAGAATTCAGGGATTTTCAAACCCCGAGCGGATAATCAGGCATCCACTGACGGAAGCTAAGAGACTCTGCACGGAATCTGATTGGATGAGGTAATCCAGGAGGTTAATCATTTAAGGTTAACATCCCCCCTCCCCTCTTCCAACCTCTCCTCCATTTTCCTCTCAGAGGCACAGGGTTCATGGCTGAGGTCAGAGTACCCATGGTAGTCCCTGGCGCACAACTAATCCACTGTCTCGGACCCTCGTATCCCCCTGTACTTCTGTTACTACCCAGGACCCCCCTAACCCTTCGTATCCCCCCGTGCTGCAGCCCAGGATCTAACCCTAACCCTGGGACAGACCTAATCAGAACTAATCCTGTGATGGGTACCTGTGGTGAGATGGGCACCTGTGGTGAGATGAGGTGAAGAAGTTGTCTGCTTCTTAGTGAATACAGAGTACATGGCAGCAAGTAGGTATGATTAGGGCTATCATACAGCCCATGGCTGTACCTTGGTTTTATATATTACATGCCCCCTGACAAACATCCCAGCACTACTAGTCACGTCAAGCTGAGCATGACTGAAAGGCATTCAAATACTACAATGGTTTGGCTTGCAGTGATAACATAGAACCTATGACGACTAGTAAGACAAATCACATACACCAAATAGATTGTCAAGGCACTGTGAGCATGCACCAGGTTTGCGTATGGACAGAGTCAGAGTGAAGAGACATACACCAGCTTAACTAAGCTCTGTTTTCATCCCTTTACCCTCCCTCCCTCCCTCCCTCCCTCCCTCCCTCCCTCCCTCCCTCCCTCCCTCCCTCCCTCCCTCCTCAACATCCATCCCTCCTTCCCTCTAGTCTCTGTGAGCAGCGATGGTCTCCCTCCCTCCCTCCCTCCCTCCCTCCCTCCTCAACATCCATCCCTCCTTCCCTCTAGTCTCTGTGAGCAGCGATGGTCTCCCTCCCTCCCTCCCTCCTCAACATCCATCCCTCCTTCCCTCTAGTCTCTGTGAGCAGCGATGGTCTCCCTCCCTCCCTCCCTCCTCAACATCCATCCCTCCTTCCCTCTAGTCTCTGTGAGCAGCGATGAGCCTCCTCTACCTCCCTCTCCCTGCTCTCTGTGAGACCAACCAGAAGCAGTAGTGGTACTTACTTTCCGTCGGCCAGGTTGAGAGAGCGGAACAGGGGGTAGTCCTCGGGAGCGGGCTTGCCACTCTGGTCCTCATACAGGAAGACGGGTGAGCGTCCCACCTCCACACCCAGCTGCTGCACACCCTGCTCACTGTAGACAGACAGAAGGAAGGACTGGAGGCCAGCCTTGGGCCTGAGGGTGGTCAGGATGGAGAAGTCTTCAGGGAACACACCCCCTACAGAACACACAGGTTGGGTTAGAAATACAGAGATACAGTAAGACACCCCCTACACAATGCACAGAACGCAGGTTAGATCAGGTTAGAAATACACAGGGAACACCTTATGTGACTGATTCAATCGTAAGATGTGTATTGATTACTACATAAAGGAAATCAAATGTGAGGATTCAGTTACCCTTTACATTTTCACATAAATGTATACAGTTTCTTAAATACTTTTATGTTGTTTAGTGTAAGGTCTCATGCGACTACCACCAGGTTTACAACATTTCAAGCATCCTAATAGACATGAGCTATTCGTCCACTAGTTTATTCATGTACATTTCCAGGCTTGTGGACAATTCTATAAGTTTTAGAGGGCAATGATATTGAATCTGTAAAATTTCACGTCTTTAGAGTTTAATTTTCCTTTCGGAAGAGCCAAATTGGAGTGCAACCAATGTCTGCACATTAAAATAGATTTATTGACACTTTTTTCAGAGTTTATTAGACACAAAAAATTATCCATTAGCAATTTGATAAGTTGCGCCAAAGAGGAATAAACATCATAAAAATATCCTACAAAACTTTATGAGGAAATAAAGTTACTCCAACTAAACAGATCTATGAATGAGTCATAGATGGGTTTGAATACCCAACGGAAATAAATCAGCATCTTACTGGCTCTCATAAAACAGCTGAATCACCTCTGGTGTATAATCAAGACTCATAATAATAGTTTATTACTTCTACATTTCTGCCATTGAGTTCATATTCTTCCATTGAGTTCATATTCTTCATTCCACGCAGCCCTGTCCTATAGGCACTACTGTAAGCTTAACATCCAGATTGTTTTGTCATGTAAATCCATTCAGTGGTGTATGTTTTTGCTGATCTGTTTGTAGGAGCTTCACTACCTGACTTATTCATGCATAAAACTTTACATGAGTTACAACTGTTGAAACTGTTCATTCCAGCCCTTTCGAGCCATAGACATTTCATCAATGGTCTTTAAATATATTAAACAAACAGAAGCAGACAAAGTACAGTACACCAACTCTACTATGCTTCAGACTGCACAAGAACCTGCACTGTACTGTAGTTAGACTAGCTAGTTCTCTCAGCCAGATCTCTCTCTGGGGTTGGTGCATTACAAACACTCTGAGCTAGATATACAGCACTGCCACATAATCAGATCAGGGATGGCATCTCCTGTCAAAAGCCTTGGCAGGACCAACAAAAGACACATTTAAACACCACTCCTTCCACTCTGCACAGCCAGGATGTGGGGCAGGACAGAGAGAGACAGGGGCGATAGAGGGATCGGGTTCGTCTTACCTGGGAATAGCTGCTTGGTGGGGGCACTGATCTGGGCCTGTTTTCCAACTCTGTAGGCTGTGTCCGGCTTAGATGCTCTTCGGTTTATGCAAAATCCTGATGTTTTCCTAACTCCTTCAGGGGAATTGTGAAATTCTAATACTTTTAGCACGTCGACCGGTTCAGCTGTTGGAGAGAGAGAGCAGATACAACATGATATATAATCTCAGAAGCACTTCAGAAGGCACATGAATCTAGATGGCACAGCACTCCGTTTCAACAGTTAGAATGTCAAGCAACCATAATCTATTGCAATTAGATAAAATGTATGTGTCACGTCATACCAAACTACTGTTTCATTCATGAACAGGGCCGTAGAGCCTTCAATAGAAAGCACATTTCAATCCAATGAACCATGTGTAAGGGGACTCATCAAATAAAGTGTTACCGAATATCTCAATCTTTTATTAAGAAACCATATTTATCTACTGAATATTCCCATTCTGGTGATAACCTAATGAGGAAATAAATCAAATAATTGAACATAGACAGAAGCATTGGACAATATGTCAGATGCAGCATAAACCATAGAATAAATCACCCACAGGGCACAGACGTCAATTCAACGTTTATTCCACGTTGGTTCAACGTAATTTCGTTGACGTTACATGGAAAAAAAACGTTGATTGAACCAGTGTGTGTCCAGTGGGCTACACACTGGTTATATCCCCCCCCCAACCCCCCAAAAAACAGGAGCCCATTGTGACACATCTGTGTGATCTGCAGGCCCAGCTAACACTGTACTGTACCATGTGACAGGAAGTATCTCCATCAAAGCAGAATGGCTACTAGCAGCATAATAAACAGTGCTCCCATGGCCGGCCAATCTTACAACACAGTGTTGTGGATATAGGTATACTTTGATAAGGGTCACAGTCAGAGCCTGCACTCTGGGTTTCCCATTCCCTCCAATCTGATGCTCTTTACATAAAGGAGCCTGTGTTTGATCTGACACCCCAGTGAGACAGACCCATGGGAAAGCTGGGATGGTGATCATACTGTTTATCAAAACACCTTCTCAATGTTAACATCAGCTCTATGATAGGGCTAGGAGACTGGGAGGTAGTGCGCTATTCCCAAGAGTTCAAAATTGAGTGTTAGTATAGCACAGAAAACAGTAGACTACTAAGAGAGAACAAGAAATCTGCCTAGACTCAAAATCATGAGTGAGGAATTGAAACTGAGACTTGTTTCAGACTGTGCAATAGAATAATATACACATTAAACAGGCAATACACTACCGGATTGTTAAGGGGCTAGAACCTTAATCTGTTTTTACACGGTGCAGAACCAGCCCTAGCTGTATAAAGGCATCAGCTAAGCCTTCTGTGGCTGGTCTAAAACCACTGTTTGCTTTGGCATGCGCCAGTCAGATCATTCAGAGGTTTCTTTAACTACTTTATACAAGGGGATCTTATAAAAATCTATATTTTCCTCTCAACACACTCAGGCAGACATTCCAGCTCCACCAGGAACAAGCAAACTATAATGACATGCTTCATACTGCTCAATGGAACATGTGGAGAATCCTGTCCCTGTTTCAACATGAAGCTATTTCCATTGCATAAAAGGATGTCTTCAGTACTAACTAGGTTATACATACATACATGACTACTGAGCCAAAACCAGCTGTTCTAACTAAGTCCATAATGGACTGGTTTCACACCTCAAACCAAACGCATGACATGCTTTAATATAGCTATTCACTATGACTATTATCTTGTTATATATTTCACAGCATGAGATGTTGTTTCTGCATTTATCTCATTGGGTCATCAACATCACCATTAGTGACAGTCTAATCAGTTTGTGTTTAGTTGGGGTGTGTGAGTCTCACTGATTAAAGAAAAGGAAAGTGTGAGTCTCACTGATTAAAGAAAAGGAGAGGCCGGAGATTTACTGTATTCAAAACAATTTTCAGCAACGTTTCGGTCCTGCAACTTTTTTCAGGCTACATGCAAAAAGCTTGAACTGAAATCAATTTCGGAAGTATATTTAACCTTTATTATCAGTGCTTAATTAATGACTGACAGGTGTCAGAGAGAAGTTGCTATAGGTCATATGTCATACCTATATCATTCCCATGATAAAAAATTAGTGCACCCACCTAGGAGGTTCATATCTGGGTCTCTTGTCTCATATAGGACTGACAGCTACCATGATTAAAACATGTGTCTCAGGATAGACTCAGGACAGACTCAGGATAGACTCAGGATAGACTCAGGATACTCAGGAAAAACTATAGTCTTTTCATACATTACCAAAAAACTACTTCTCCAAAACGTCTAGCATAAAATTAAACAGCAACCACTCTCCTTCATCTATGCTTTGAGGCCTGGGTTGAAAAGGAGAAGAAAAATAAACTGTGTCTGAGAGAGTCTGCAGAGGCAGAGTACCACACACACACACACACACACACACACACCACACACACACACACACACACACACACACACACACGCACACACACACACACACACACACACACACACACACACACACACACACATTCACACACACACATACACACACACACATACACCAGCAGCACATTCCCTGGTCTGAGAACACACTCATGACCCCCTTAAATCTCTCAAAAGCAAAGGTCTGTCACATCTATTATTCTGTGTCCCAAAGGAAACCTTCTTTGTGTTGACCAGTCTGCCTGCCCATTGAACCAACCATACCCCAACTCCCCCTCCATCACACCAAGGCTATAGCCCCTATATATGACTGAATCACTCACTCACCCAGGGGGAAAAGACAGAGACAGACTTAGCTACTCAAAATGGACTCAAAATGGAACAAAATCTATAGACAAAGTTAAAAAGAATCTCAGAAGAATATAACGTTACAACAGAGTGAGAGAGAGGGTGATAGGGGTATCATCTCCAAGACCACATGGCCATTTTGGATACTGTGAAAGGTACCCAGGCAGCTACTGGGCTTTTCTAACTGAACTGAAGAGCTCTTTGTGAATGAGTTTTATTTCAAGAGAGCACCTCTCTCTCTCTCAGTCAGCTCTAACTCTGTCTCTAGGTCTCATATATTCCAGATGGGTGGTAATTTGGCCAGTTGCTGACCCGCTCACCCAGGTGCCAAAAAACTTAAATACACCCAAATCCATTAAAACACCAAATGAGTGTGTGAAGTCTCTAAAACTACCCATCTGATGAGCTGGTGTGAGTTTGCTCATGGCCGCTGTGCAAATAAGGACACATATCTCCCAGTCCAAGTCCCTAGGTGGCACGGGAAGGAAAGGGGCCCTACATAATCCAAAGGGGAAAAGGGCCAACTCATGGTATCTACATACAGGGGCCTCCACTGTTGCTCAGTTATTGGCTGTTCAAAAATACCTACCAGTGAGGCTGCTGAGGGGAGGACGGCTCATAATAATGTCTGGAATGGAGTGAATCGAATGACATCAAACACATGGAAACCATGTAGGATGTATTTGATACCATTTCACCTATTCCGCTCAGCCATTACCACGAGCCCGTCCTCCGCAATTAAGGTGCCACCAACCTCCTGTGAGACCTACGGTGTGCTAATTTATGAGGTTGCGGGGAAGAAGATAGCTAGGTAACATTAGCATAAAATATACATGGATTGCAGGTATTTCTGTGTTACCTGTCATGTTAACACAGATGGATATTAATGCAGATTTATAGACAAGACAACAGCGTGTTTCTGGCAATTCTACACAGACTAAAACATAGTTCTGGGAACGTGCTCTTCTGCTCTTTACTCATCACAAAACATGCCAGACCATCATTCAGATATGAGGAGCATGTAAGAAGGATATATTCTGTTCCAGACTTTGTTGTTTTTGGCTAAGGAGGTGAAATTGGCTGGTAAAAAGAGAATACCTTTTCACCTGCTGCTCCCTGAGACTCTAATAATGTATTCAGCCAGAATGTCTCTCCCTCTACCCCTCTCACTCTACCCCTACTCTCTCCCTCTCCCTCTCTCACTCTACCCCTACTCTATCCCTCTCCCTCTCTCACTCTACCCCTACTCTCTCGCTCCCTCTCTCACTCTACCCTACTCTCTCCCTGTCCCTCTCTCACTCTACCCCTACTCTCTCCCTGTCCCTCTCTCACTCTACCCCTACTCTCTCGCTCCCTCTCTCACTCTACCCTTACTCTCTCGTTCCCTCTCTCACTCTAACCCTACTCTCTCGCTCCCTCTCTCACTCTACCCCTACTCTCTCCCTGTCCCTCTCTCACTCTACCCCTACTCTCTCCCTCTCCCTCTCTCACTCTACCCCTACTCTCTCGCTCCCTCTCGCACTCTACCCCTACTCTCTCCCTGTCCCTCTCTCACTCTACCCCTACTCTCTCGTTCCCTCTCTCACTCTAACCCTACTCTCTCGCTCCCTCTCTCACTCTACCCCTACTCTCTCCCTCTCCCTCTCTCACTCTACCCCTACTCTCTCCCTCTCTCACTCTACCCCTACTCTCTCCCTCTCCCTCTCTCACTCTACCCCTACTCTCTCGCTCCCTCTCTCACTCTACCCCTACTCTCTCCCTCTCCCTCTCTCACTCTACCCCTACTCTCTCCCTCTCCCTCTCTCACTCTACCCCTACTCTCTCGCTCCCTCTCGCACTCTACCCCTACTCTCTCCCTGTCCCTCTCTCACTCTACCCCTACTCTCTCGCTCCCTCTCTCACTCTACCCCTACTCTCTCGCTCCCTCTCTCACTCTACCCCTACTCTCTCCCTCTCCCTCTCTCAATCTACCCCTACTCTCTCGCTCCCTCTCTCAATCTACCCCTACTCTCTCCCTGTCCCTCTCTCACTCTACCCCTACTCTCTCGCTCCCTCTCTCACTCTACCCCTACTCTCTCCCTGTCCCTCTCTCACTCTACCCCTACTCTCTCGCTCCCTCTCTCACTCTACCCCTACTCTCTCGCTCCCTCTCTCACTCTACCCCTACTCTCCCCCTCTCCCTCTCTCACTCTGCCCCTACTCTCTCCCTCTCCCTCTCTCACTCTACCCCTACTCTCTCGCTCCCTCTCTCACTCTACCCCTACTCTCTCCCTGTCCCTCTCTCACTCTACCCCTACTCTCTCGCTCCCTCTCTCACTCTACCCCTACTCTCTCGCTCCCTCTCTCACTCTACCCCTACTCTCCCCCTCTCCCTCTCTCACTCTACCCCTACTCTCTCCCTCTCCCTCTCTCACTCTACCCCTACTCTCTCGCTCCCTCTCTCACTCTACCCCTACTCTCTCCCTCTCCCTCTCTCACTCTACCCCTACTCTCTCCCGCTCCCTCTCTCACTCTACCCCTACTCTCTCCCTCTCCCTCTCTCACTCTACCCCTACTCTCTCCCTGTCCCTCTCTCACTCTACCCCTACTCTCTCGCTCCCTCTCTCACTCTACCCTTACTCTCTCGTTCCCTCTCTCACTCTACCCCTACTCTCTCCCTCTCCCTCTCTCACTCTACCCCTACTCTCTCCCCTATTGGACTTCCACGCCCCAGGCTCAAACAACACTGCTTTATGCTGGTGTGTCATACCAAGGAAGATTCACTGAAAACCCATCCACGTTTTCAAAGCGTGGGTTTGTTCTGCTCTCTTTAACTCTTTTAATTGCACTACATAAAACCTTGTTGCCTTCTACTTCAAAAATACCCCCAAAAGTCTAAATATATTGCCTAATTACAAGGTGTGGCTTATACAGTCCAAACAACATATAATCATGTAAAATCAAAATCACCATCGTGAGGGAAAGGGGCAGTGATTATGATGACCGACATACATAACCCCCATTAATATCCCCAACAGGTGAATATAAATCAATCTAGTCACTGATGAGACAGTCAGGGCTTGAAAAGACCTACACTAAATAGAACAAAAGTCCACTTCACTTTAGACCTGATTGTCCATGTTTCCTTACCATTCAGAGAGAGAGTGTGTGAGAGAGAGACAGAGAGAGAGAGAGAGAGAGAGAGAGAGAGAGAGAGAGAGAGAGAGAGAGAGAGAGAGAGAGAGAGAGAGAGAATAAAGCCCTTTGAATTGAATTGAAAGAGAGAGATGTATTTTCAAGGGCAGAGATCAGGGTAGAGTAGAGTAGAGTAGAGTGGGTTCTGAGGGTTCTGTCTGTCTGAAGGAATGCACCAGAGAGGAGCCCATGCCTCAGCGGCTGTGAAAACATGTCTGTACACTGTTAGCTCAGAGAAGGCACCCTGCAGAAACAGCCTAATGCGCCATAAACACCAGCAGAGAAACTCACAATGACATAAAACACATACTGTATATACAGTAGGCTATAGGACAGGAAAATGAATGGAAGTGAATAGTAAATAGTCACTTATATGGGTTTGAACAATGACAAGGTCTGTGTAGGCCTTGTTCTGCTCTGGACGGCCATTAGCAAATATTGAAAGACTGAAAGGGGCGACACATATACGTGAACAAATATAATACATCAACTGGTCCTAGAAGTACAATCATTAGAATGGAAGTAAGAAGCTAATTAAAAAGACCAATGTCATCTCTGGTTTAGATTCAGTCTGATAAATCGCTCTTAATGAAATATCTACAATATCATAATGTTGTAATAAAGTGTGTAGCCTAAGGAAAAGAAAGATGCATGTATCCTGAAGACCTGGACTCAGTGACTCACTCACCCGCCATTATGGGAGTAAGACTGGCCTGTATGCTGCTGGCCTGCATGCTGCTGGCCTGTATACTATTGGCCTGCCCTTTGAAGCCTCTACAATAATAGGGAAGTGCAAAGAGAACCATCATCAAATAACTGCACAGCACTTAGACTGGAAACATTCCCACCATGGAGGGAGTGTGCACTGCTCAGAGCTCAGACAACGCGGCCTTGTCTCCCCAACCCAAACATGCAAGTGCAAAATTCAGGGGGAAAAGTTGGGCACAGTGTTGCACAATCCCCTCCAGTCTCTCGTTGGTCTTCAGTGCGGGCTAGGGCAGTGTGGAGAAAGGGTGCTCCTTTTGGCAAGTCAGTGATGTGCCGCTTGACCACTCAGAATCTATCAGAAAGTCCACGGGCACTGACCTTGAGGCTGCTGCAGTGCAGGGGCAGACTGGGACCAAAAATCTGCTCTGGCATTTCTAACACAACAGCCCATTTTTTTTCCTGGAGGCTCACACACCGGTCCATTTTATACCTTGAGGCCCCTATTATTAGCCAGATAATATCATTCTGCGCAAAAAGTTAGACAGGCCGGCCGACCAGGCTAAAAATGTACCAGCCCATCTGGTATTTGAAATACCAGTTGGCCAGTCCGCCCCTGGGCAACCCTACACCATCCATGACCCTAAATAATGTCAGGACATTTGCGGTGCCATGTTAAAATGCGAATAAATAAAGTCTAGTTAAATAATTAACAATCTCCTTATTATTAATGAAAATGTACCCATGACACACGCTTCCCCAGTGGATAAGTCTGAAGGGTCTGCCACACTGCACAACTCCCCAATGTCACTGATCAATCGATGCCAATATTCAATATTCAATATCATTTCATTGTTGAAAATGGATTCCAGCTTGCAATGACCACACTTTCGGGAAAATACGCATTGTCTAGGCTACAGGGGGACAAGAGTGGCAGGTAGCTTAGCAGTTGGGTCGGTAACCGAAAGGTTGCTGGTTTGAATCCCCAAGCCAACTAGATGAAAAATCATTTGATGTGCCCTTGAGCAAGGCACTTAACCCTAATTGCTCCTGTAAGTCACTCTTGATAAGAGTGTCTGGTCAAATGTAAGTGAAATCAGATCTATATGGAAACATCACTGTTTTAATGTATTATAAAACAGCAATGTGACCACTGACAATAACTCATAAGGCCAATATTCAATGATACCGGATCCTTTAGAGAGATTCGGATAGCCTACTCCGGACTGAGGTCTAGAAATTTCCCGTGGCCCGGAGCCATTAATAAAATTGACAGACACCTCTCCTCTGGCTGCAGAATTCTTTAACAAACTGTGAGGCTGCAATCACAAGCCGTGCGGAATTCCACCCCGTTAACCATGTCCACACACACCTAACGGACCAGTAATTCAAACAAGAGCTTTTTTCAGCATAAATCTCTAAAGCTGTCTCTAAATGGGGTGCTAGACAAATTCTTTAACGGCTCCTTCACAACGAAACTAAGCCAAGTACCAGGAAAGAAAAGCCTGTGCACTAAATTAACATTGTGCATAATTGAGGTAACTGTTTCAACTTTATGGTGGGTATATAAGGCTATTTAATCATGCATAAACATTTAGTGAAAAATAAGTAGAGGGTATATTAGTCACAATGCATTTCAATACATGTAAAATAAATCAAAATCTTCATAACCCTTTCAAACACTTGACATTGTGATACCTAAATATATTTGGAACCAATGTCAATAGTATGCAACGTAAATTTGGGTCCATATCTTTGAACTGAAATGTTCAATAGAATATGTGATTCACTTTACTTTGTGAGGAGGGGCACTTTGGTACAATTGTACCTTGCCTTGAGTTAATTGGTAGCTATAGATCCACAGACCGATTGAGTGAATCATATATGGTCAGTCTCTTTCCTACCCTTCCTCTCACATCTAGTTGCGTTGCTAATTGAAAATACCTAATTAAATCCACACAGTTGCCAAAACCCGACCCTTTTGTCTTCCCTGATCTCTCCATCATGTTTTCCGACCAGACCCAAGTTTTCTGCCGCGGCTGGATGACAGTCCCTACTCGCTTGTACTTTTACACACACTTTTTTTGGATCCTAACAATTATTCTTACCTGCTCTGACATGTGTAGCCTGCAGAACCAGGGTTAAAGTGATGAATGCGGTTACAGTGGAATCCATAAGCCACCTTTTCGTCTTCCACCTTGTGGACCACCTTTGCATCTCCATGGTCGGCGCCCACAAAAGTGAACAAAACTTGGGCGACTTCAAGTGATTTTAAATGACGTCCCTTCCACAATCCCAAATGTGATGGATAATTACACTAAACAGCCATAAGCCTCTTCTCTCAGCCACTCCAGGCCCCTATACGGTCTTCCTTTCCAGTGCCCAGCCTTCTGACTGAAGGTATTTGGGCTTTAATCAAAAGTCCCAGAGAGCACTCGATACCCTAGGAGCTACACCGACAGGAGGGATGGGCAAACACCACAAACCAAACCCATGGTTACAGCGAAATGACAGAGTGAAAAAGACCCCGATTAGCAAATCACGGGGCTAGAAATTCTCCTTGGGATCCACCCATCAGTTTTGCAAAGCTCCTGCGAGGTCTTCACTGAGCGCGCGTCCACGTATAAAGAAAAAAAAAATAGAAAGACAAAAAACGTCTTCTACTTTCTGGAAATGTCCCGGGAATTAACGGAATGCCATTGGGTTGAGAGAGAATTAGGCATGTGAGCAATTCTCACTGTTGGACGGTGTCTTGTGGACTGTCTGCCCTGTCCCACAATAATATTGTTCTGCTCTGGTCACCTGCTGCAGTTAGTGTTGGTTGTGTTCATATATGAGACAACATTAGTTTATTAGAGCAAACAAACTAATATTTTAAGATTAAGATCACTTTATTGGTCAATTGAACACAAGGTCCAACGGAAATTTTACTTCTGGTTTTAACCCAACCCCTCCAAAAGACACACACATATATACACTTACATATACCGTTTTTTTGGGAAGAGATGTGGGGGGCTGCCACAGGGCTTGACATAAGCAACCAGCCGGTTGCCACCTCACTTTATTGTATTATTACACATTTTCTGTAGATTTAAGCATCACTTCATGCATGAGCAATGCATGAGCAATGCATGTCATTGATTCATTTTCACTCTTGTTCTCCATGTAAAACCCTGACAGACCAATGAATATTCTCCTAAAATATTAGAATTTTCTCTTTTTAGGATAGCTCTAGAAATCCTACTGGGCTGGTCAATTATAGCTGACTGGGGGAGAGGGAGAAAGAGAGAGAGAGAGAGAGACAGCGAGAGAGCGAGAGAGAGAAAGAGAGAGAGTGAGACAGAGAGAGAGGGAGCGAGAGAGAGAGAGAGAGAGAGAGAGAGAGAGAGAGAGAGGGGACGAGCAAGTGAGTGAGAGAGAGAGAGAGAGAGAGAGAGAGAGAGAGAGAGAGGGAAGAGCGAGTGAGTGAGAGAAAGAGAGAGAGAGAGAGAGAGAGAGGGGAAGAGCAAGTGAGTGAGAGAGAGAGAGAGAGAGAGAGAGGGGAAGAGCGAGTGAGTGAGAGAAAGAGAGAGAGCGAGTGAATGAGAGAAAGAGAGAGAGAGCGAGAGCTGTCAGATAGTGCTGCCTCTCACCTGACACCCCCCACTGAGACCACTCATCTGATCCAGTTGGCTGGCTGCTCACATGACCTCACAGGAAGGGCACAGACAGGTTACACACCCCCTACCCCCAGCCTCACTCCAGCCCAACTTATACCCCCTACCCCCAGCCTCACTCCAGCCCAACTCCCTATACCCCTACCTCCTACCTCCAGCCCTACTCCTCCCAGACGCATAGCCACAGTCTCAGGATGAGCAAGGGAAACGTCCACTGACAGAATGCTACATTTTAGGTCTTGTATGGTCAATATTGTCTATTCTCTATTTGCTCCATAAGATGTGTTGCAACCAGGCACACTCTATCATGGACAGGTGCCTACTAACATGTCTACCCAGTCGGAAGCAGGATGTCTGTATACCCAATACAACTCTCTGTCTCTTGGCTGGCCTCAACACAGTAAGACATGGACCCAGACCAGATCACATCTGTCAACATGCTTGTGTTGTCTATCCTGGGATACACAGGTTGCATCCCAAATGGCACCATATCCCCTGTATAGTGCACTACCTTTTACCAGGGCCCATAAGGAATAAGGTGCCATTTGGGACATAGACACAGTCTTTGAGTTGATCCTTAGACTAGCCAATCACTTAGCCAAGTAGTATCAGATGGACTGTCAGGTCTCTTCACAGACAGACAGACACAGATCTGGGTAATTGTCTTGTGATGGATTGGTGTCCTGCCAGTACAGGGAGAGCTGCCCAGAACATCCTGCTTCTCCACGGTTCAGAGACCACAGGCCTGAGACAATGTGTGCATCCCAAATGGCACCCTATTCCCTAGACTACTTTTGACCAGAGCCCAATGGGCTTCTATGTAGGGAATAGGGTGCCATTTGGGACAAAGCCAATAGCACAGAACTGAGTAGCACAACTCCAGTTGGCAAATTCATGCAAGTGATTGTTTGGTGTATTGAATAATGCAAGGCTATCAACCATATAACATTTTTACATTTTACATTTTTAGTCATTTAGCAGACGCTCTTATCCAGAGCGACTTACAGTTAGTGAATACATATTTTTTTTATACTAGCCCCCCGTGGGAATCGAACCCACAACCCTGGCGTTGCAAACGCCATGCTCTATCAACTGAGCTACATCCCTGCCGGCCATTCCCTCCCCTACCCTGGACGACGCTGGGCCAATTGTGCGCCGCCCATGAGTCTCCCGGTCGCGGTCGGCGGCGACAGAGCCTGGATTCGAACCAGGATCTCTAGTGGCACAGTTAGCACTGCGATGCAGTGCCTTAGACCACTGCGCCACTCATTGGCTTATAGAATAACCAAATCATCCCATATAGCAACTGCTTGCTAAGGTTACGGTTAGGTTAAGAATAAAGGTTAGGGAAAGGGTTAAGTTTAGGTCTAGGGTTAGTGGATAGTTAGTTGAAATGTTGTTGACAGTTATTGAACATCTGCAAACCATCTACAACCCATCTACTTGGGACTATCCAAATCAAGTGTTACTGATAATGGAGGCAAGGCATGAAAAATATGGAAAATAATCTGATACATTGAGTAAAGGGTTGTGAAATTGGGTTACCATTTGGGTATTCACCATATTGGGTGTGTATGGCACATTTTTTAAAAGTCCTTTTGGATTGAAGATTATCAACAAAGCAAATACATTTGACTTCATGTTCATGACCCAGTTGGTCACATATTGCATTATTTTACCTATTTATGGCTGAATATTATCAATGAAACGTAAAGCAAAGCAGCTTTTCCACAGGAATGTGAGTGTTGGGTTTAAATGATTCACTTTTTTTTTTTACTTGACAATGGGACCTACTGCCCCTGTCACACCAAACATGTGGCAGTGGACCTGTCTATCTCCCTATGGACCTCAAGACCAGGTATAATACCATAGAATAAAATACCATTACAGTTTGTGATGGTTTATGTGATTGTCTCTATGGTAGTATGTAATTCCTGTATGTATAGTAATGGTTTTCATTGTATCATTTTGTGGGGTTGTTGGTATCTATCAAGATGTCATTCTTGTGATATACTGTTATTACAAGGTTATAGAAGGACACACAACTTTTTACTATATTAGTATCCAGTATTTCACATTAAAATAAACACCAATTTTATATGATCCCTGTAATCCCTGTAATCTGATGGTGGCTGTATTTTGATACTGTCTTATTTTGATATAGTTGTATTTACATGCACACAGTAAGCTCAAAAGCCTGCTGCTTGAAAAAAAAGATGTGTCCTATATACAGTGGGGGGAAAAAGTGTTTAGTCAGCCACCAATTGTGCAAGTTCTCCCACTTAAAAAGATGAGAGAGGCCTGTAATTTTCATCATAGGTACACGTCAACTATGACAGACAAATTGAGATTTTTTTTCTCCAGAAAATCACATTGTAGGATTTTTCATGAATTTATTTGCAAATTATGGTGGAAAATAAGTATTTGGTCACCTACAAACAAGCAAGATTTCTGGCTCTCACAGACCTGTAACTTATTCTTTAAGAGGCTCCTCTGTCCTCCACTCGTTACCTGTATTAATGGCACCTGTTTGAACTTGTTATCAGTATAAAAGACACCTGTCCACAACCTCAAACAGTCACACTCCAAACTCCACTATGGCCAAGACCAAAGAGCTGTCAAAGGACACCAGAAACAAAATTGTAGACCTGCACCAGGCTGGGAAGACTGAATCTGCAATAGGTAAGCAGCTTGGTTTGAAGAAATCAACTGTGGGAGCAATTATTAGGAAATGGAAGACATACAAGACCACTGATAATCTCCCTCGATCTGGGGCTCCACGCAAGATCTCACCCCGTGGGGTCAAAATGATCACAAGAACGGTGAGCAAAAATCCCAGAACCACACGGGGGGACCTAGTGAATGACCTGCAGAGAGCTGGGACCAAAGTAACAAAGCCTACCATCAGTAACACACTACGCCGCCAGGGACTCAAATCCTGCAGTGCCAGACGTGTCCCCCTGCTTAAGCCAGTACATGTCCAGGCCCGTCTGAAGTTTGCTAGAGTGCATTTGGATGATCCAGAAGAGGATTGGGAGAATATCATATGGTCAGATGAAACCAAAATAGAACTTTTTGGTAAAAACTCAACTCGTCGTGTTTGGAGGACAAAGAATGCTGAGTTGCATCCAAAGAACACCATACCTAGTGTGAAGCATGGGGGGTGGAAACATCATGCTTTGGGGCTGTTTTTCTGCAAAGGGACCAGGACGACTGATCCGTGTAAAGGAAAGAATGAATGGGGCCATGTATCGTGAGATTTTGAGTGAAAACCTCCTTCCATCAGCAAGGGCATTGAAGATGAAACGTGGCTGGGTCTTTCAGCATGACAATGATCCCAAACACACCGCCCAGGCAACGAAGCATTTCAAGGTCCTGGAGTGGCCTAGCCAGTCTCCAGATCTCAACCCCATAGAAAATCTTTGGAGGGAGTTGAAAGTCTGTGTTGCCCAGCGACAGCCCCAAAACATCACTGCTCTAGAGGAGATCTGCATGGAGGAATGGGCCAAAATACCAGCAACAGTGTGTGAAAACCTTGTGAAGACTTACAGAAAACGTTTGACCTGTGTCATTGCCAACAAACGGTATATAACAAAGTATTGAGAAACTTTTGTTATTGACCAAATACTTATTTTCCACCATAATTTGCAAATAAATTCATAAAAAATCCTACAATGTGATTTTCTGGATTTTTTTTCCTCATTTTGTCTGTCATAGTTGACGTGTACCTATGATGAAAATTACAGGCCTCTCTCATCTTTTTAAGTGGGAGAACTTGCACAATTGGTGGCTGACTAAATACTTTTTTCTCCCACTGTATATAAAACAAAAACAAAAAAAAACGTAATCAAGGTTTATAATGTCTGCCATGTGATTTAGCATGCAAACTGCCTGCCAATTTATGACACAACTACACACAGTGTAATTATGCTATAGTTAGTATACGGAAATGATACAGAAGAATCCTGCCAACACTGCCTGTCTGTCTTTCTCTCTCTCTCTCTCTCTCTCTCTCTCTCTCTCTCTCTCTCTCTCTCTCTCTCTCTCTCTCTCTCTCTCTCTCTCTCTCTCTCTCTCTCTCTCTCTCTCTCTCTCTCTCTCTCTCTCTCTCTCTCTCTCTCTCTCTCTCTCTCTCTCTCTCTCTCTCTGTCTGTCTGTCTGTCTGTCTGTCTGTCTGTCTGTCTGTCTGTCTGTCTGTCTGTCTGTCTGTCTGTCTGTCTGTCTGTCTGTCTGTCTGTCTGTCTGTCTCTCTCTGACTCTCTCTGTCTGTCTGTCTGTCTGTCTGTCTGTCTGTCTGCCTGTCTCTCTGTCTGCGAAAATCAGGAGAGAAAAAAACATAACCCTAGGATCCACCTGGTATGTTTTTAAGTGATTCAGTCGAAATGATGTTCAAAATGTAGACATTGGAACATTTTCAAGAAGATATATGCTTACTCAGGTCTTCGTTCCTGTCTTTAAACAAACGGAGTCTACCAACGCCCTTAAGCAAATATTTTGTCTCCTTACTTAAGTATTATTAATATACACACATGTTCCTGCACATATAAACTGAAAAAAAAGAACAAGTAATGGCCACACTTTAAATAAAGAGACATTCACTGCATAACGTCATATCTCGGTTCCGAACATGCTTTATGTTTCATGTTACACCCGAAGAGACTGTATCAGTTACATGTAATCTGATTACAAAAACATTGTAACTGTAATCAGTTATGTTCCCAGCAAATATATTGTAATCAGTTTGTTCCACCTGAGCATTCTAACCACACATCAGAGACCACTATTGATCCATTAAACACATCAAATGTGTTTAATGGATCCTTTTTGTCTTCTTCTAATGCCTCTTAAGGGGAAAGAAATCAAGACGTAACTGAAAGTAATCAGATTACATTACTGAGTTTGGGTAATCCGAAAGTGATGTTACTGATTACAATTTTGGACAGGTAACTAGTAACTGTAACGGATTACATTTAGAAAGTAACCTACCCAACCTTGAAAGTGAATTACAATCCACCTACTAAGCTTACAAACCCTAGAAATATTTACCTAATTAGAATGGAACTTTTACTAAAATAAATGCTCCTTTAGATATGAATATCACCAGGGAGAGCAAACAAGGGATTTTAAATATATTCCCCCTTATAGTAAAGGAAGGATGGGATTGACAATCTTTTAGGGCTGTTGACCCTTTCACCTTTGAACTCAGAGTCAAAACTTGTGTTTTTTATAACCTGGAAGAGCAGAGTCACTGTCACTGCTTCAAACTGACCCTACTAAGGCTAATGACAACAGCACCAATTGGCAGTGAGGAACATTGGAATTGGAATCAGAATTTCAGTTTACTTCCTGAATTGAAATATCATTGACCTCAACCGAGGCACCATGTTCCAAACATTTCCAGACAACAAATTAGCGAATGGCGGCCATAACACTAGTATCTACCTAACCTTTTGAAGAGTATATAGTTTGATGGTGAATTCTGCCAGTTGGAGACTAGGTTGGTTGGTTGCACAGCATAGCATCCGTTAAAAAGCTCATTAAGCCGAGAAGGGCTCTTTTTATTCAACGTGTGTAAGTTTGACCTGATGTGGTATCGTAAGAGAAGCGCTTTTCACAGGCACACTCAAGGTAGCCACCCGCCACTGTCCGTCAGTGTTCAAACAAACACGGCTGGGCTGAGGCTCCAGGAGCATAAAGGGCTCTTTCTCTAACAGACACACACAGCAGGCCTGAATACAGGGAGGGGAATTCAGTTCAACTTCAGCTACACTGTCTGTCTGTCACTTGTAATTCCCTTCATATTTGCTGCTGAACATATGTTTTAATATCTATATTTCTATAGAAAGAAACCAGCTGTGTTAATATTCTCAATGGCAGGTATCATAAGTGTTTCGAGGGTTCTACGACTCTTCAGGAGATTTCTACAAGGTGAAATGTCTCCATCGATGTCACTGAATTCATTCTGCCACTGACTACCGTGTAGTTTCATTGTGGTCTACAACTCTGAACACCAGATTGAGCCTACATCCATTTTGAGACAGCACATACAGGCGTATAACATGCAATTGTCTAAAATTTGAGGCAGAGAAGGGAGTGCTGCTAAATTTATATAACTAAATATACACAATTATGACACACATCTGTATCATATTTTGAACTAGGAAAACAGAGGGATGGATGCATACAACTTGTGTTTGTCATGTAAATAGCCGTTGGCCACATTGGTTTTATTGTCTTGCCAATACAGGCACTCTGAACTGAATTCCCGTTAGTCAACATAAAGACATTGATTGGCAACACTAGGAACTGAGAGAAAGAAAGCTTGACATGACCACATTGGTCTTGGGTTTTGGGTGACCAAAGTTCATATTTCGTAAAAGCTTGTTTTTCTTTTCAGTCCTTTCCCTTTATCGAAACATGCAAGTGCATCTTTGATTGAGCTCCACCCTTAATAGTTATTTTATGAATTAGGTACTAATTGGCATCCTAAATAACAATGTGGTTAGAACTCTTTCATCATTCCTTGACAATTGTTGGCTCTCCCCCTTTCTCCTCATAGTGATATTGATATTAAAACAGTACTGTAGATAGATACAGCATTTTCCACAATATCAGCCTCTCTACTTCAGAGATAAGCGCCCACTGTGCTGTTCAACATGTGTGTTCTAATCTGAAGCAGACTCATGTGGAAGCCAGAGACTGTTCCTGTGTCCCGACTGGCACCCTATTCATTATATACTGCACTACTTTTAACCAGAATCCTCTGGTGCACTAAATATGGAAAATGGGATGAAGACAGGGTCTGTGTGTGAGGAGAGAGGGGAGGGGAGCAGACGTTTGAAACTGAGAAGAGCATCTAGTGCCAGATATGCAGCCCATGCCGCAATGCCTTAGACAGGAATGTCATTCTGTCTGAGCACATCAATGCCGGGGGGCATCTATTGCGATGGGATGGGATGGGATGGTCACGCTAGACACAAATACCATCCTGGGCTTTATAGGATCTACACTGAGACACTCTGGCTTCTGAAATACTACTGTCTCTGTGACAGTCCTGTATATAAGTCATATATATATATATTTGAAATCAGAGGTGATACGATGCGCCTTCTGAGGAAATAATGTAAGTTAGGTAACAATATGGGAAGTTGGGGTGAATTTCGTATTCAATTTACTTGTTCTTCCAGTTATAAGGCATATTTGATGAGCCAGTCCATCTTGGAGAAAAAAGGGGTTCCTCTGACTGTTTCACCTTGGTCTTAAGATGACACCATGTGGTTTTAGGCTTAGCTGGCCTCTGCCTTGTAAAGAGAGGGGGTGCCCAATTTCAAGTCCTCATAAACATAAAATGGCCAAGCAGGGGGAATCCCAGGTCTCAACGTAAATAATATGGTCAGATAACGACGATAGGGGTTAATGTGAAGTCAATGGGTGTTTAAACAGTCAATCATAACTATTACAGTGGAGGGAAGGTGATAACCATACAAACAGATTGCCTTACCAATTTCCCTCACTCCATGAAACAGTTAAAACACTATAACGCTTATGAGTTTCATTAGCCCTCAGCCAATAGAAGCGGAGCTTGAGGTAGAGCTGTCAGGTCACACCACCTGGTTAGGGTGGAACTGTAATAACCCACATGGGGGAAAAAAGTGAAGCTGTGATTTGCAGGAGCGTTGGTATGCAGGCTGGTCCCTACCTACTAAAACCAGATGAGGAAGCCATGCAGCTACAGATATACTGCATTACTGCATACAACCCTGATTTTGCATGGTGAAGGTTGGTTGTCAGTAGCACAGAAGTTGTGTGTGTGTGTGTGTGTGTGTGTGTGTGTGTGTGTGTGTGTGTGTGTGTGTGTGTGTGTGTGTGTGTGTGTGTGTGTGTGTGTGTGCGTGTGTTTGTGTGTGTGTGTGTGTGTGTGTGTGTGTGTGTGTGTGTGTGTGTGTGTGTGCATGTGTGCGTGGCTGGACTGAGGTTGGTTGCCATAATTGCTGCAACTCAACCTGGCCCAGTTGTCGTCATAGAGCTCATGGGACCGCCAGGGAGCCAAAAAGGGGTGGTGAGTTGGTCATTGGGCCTACGGAGGTCACTGCAAAATGATCCCAGATGGTCTACTGTTGACCACAGGGGTTGACAGTGAGGTAAGCAGGGAGCACCCCGGGAGGACGGCTGGATAGATGACCAACTGTGAGTTGCAGGTGGGTGGTCCGGTCTGGCCAGAGGGTGGGCATTGGAGGGGTGGGGTAGGTGGAACTAATACACTCCCAAACTAGCTGACATGGCAGTGAAGGCTCCCTCTGTCAAGGCCCCATAGTAGTTGATATATGATGCCGTCACTGGAAGGTATGCCAAGCAACCACAGTATGGGTGTGGACTTACTTCAGTAGACCCAGTGGCATCACCCTGCAGTGGAAATGGAACAGCAATGGGCAGATCTACAAATTATTGGAACTGCAATGGGCAGTCGCTGGTGAATCAGCACTTTTCTGTATTGAAAACTCAGGTGATTGAGCTTTTAATTGAGGAAGGTTATAGCTTACCTAAATTACCATAGACGCATGCATACACACACACACACACACACACACACACACACACACACACACACCCACACACACACACACATGGTATTACATCATATTGTTTTATAGAATCATCTTTATTTTTTATTTTTTTATTGACTCTTAAAACATACAATCTACCTGCAGTGAAGCTGCTCAAGATTTACATTACATTCAGTCATCTGGCAGACTCCCATCCAGAGCGACCCACAGGAGCAACCAGGTTCAAGCGCCAACCCAAGGGCACGTCGACAGATCTCTCACCAAGTCAAAACGGGAACGGGAACCCGAACCAGTGACCAATCGGCCACCGGCCCAAGCTCCCAACCGCTAGGCCACCAACCACCCAAGATCCCCCCACAGTTCCCCGAGAGCTGCCCCTCAACCATCTGAAAATTCTAAACAGCAAGGCCAACTCTATGAGTTTGAGTGCATGTGTGGCAATATTTATATGTGTGCACATGTGTGCGTTTGAATGTGAGTGTGTGTATATGCATGTGTACACGAGTACAAGCACCTGCATGGCATCAACCTCAGGCAAACAGGCATTGGATGTAACAGCGTTGCCGCTCAGTGTCATTCAAACATATTTTTTTTCTTGTGATAAATGTGTAATGATTAAGCACTTAAAAGGAGAGGGGAAAAAACCCTTCACACAGCTTAATGTACCATTTTACACATCCCAGCTGATGAGAGTCTGCTGAAGTCTGCTTGTCTCTCACTGTTTATTTGAATCACTTCCTCAGTAAACAGACGTGGACCACCCATTGTATTCCCATCTGGACAACGCTTGTGCTTCTATATAATTGTCTTACCAGAAACATAAAGCTTTTTAAGAATAGTTTAAAGAAACACAAAACTAAACAGAACCAGATCTATTTCACCTCCAATTTAAATAATTTATGTAGAGACAGACATAATTTATGTAGAGACTCTAAATAAACTATTTCTGAAATATTGGAAATAATTATACCAAATCAAATTAAATGTTATTTGTTAAATGCTCCAGATACAACAGGTGCAGTAGGTCTTACAGTGAAATGCTTACTTACAAGCTCTTTCCCAAAGATGCAGATTTAAAATAAGAAGATAAAAAAACAAGAATTAAGCTATGTATAGGGAGTACCAGTACAATATCAATGTGCAGGGGTACGAGTAGAGGTGGTTGAGGTAGATGTGGGCAGGAGTAAAGTGACTAGACATCAGGATAGATAATAATAAGAGTAAAATATAGTAGCAGCAGCGTATAAGATGAGTGCAAGTGTAAATGTGTGAGAGTGTGTGTGTGTGTGTGTGTGTGTGTATATGTGCGGGTACATGTGTGGCGTCAGTATCCATGTATCTGTGTGTGTGCATTATGTGTGTGTGCGTATATAGTGTGTGTGTGTGTGTGTGTGTGTGTGTGTGTGTGTGTGTGTGTGTGTGTGTGTGTGTGTGTGTGTGTGTGTGTGTGTGTTTGTGTGTGTATGTGTGTGTGTGTGTGCTTGTGTGAGAGTGTCAGTGTAAGTGTGTGTGAGTGTGTGGATAGAGTCCTGTGAGTGTGCAAAGAGTCAATGTAAAATAGAGTAAGTGCATATAGTCCGGGTAGCCATTTGATTAACTATTTATCAGTCTAATGGGTTGGGGATATGAAGCTGTCTCGGAGCCTGTTGGTCCGAGACCCTGTGCTCTGGTACCGCTTGCCAGACGGCAGCAGAGAGAACATTCCATTGCTTGGGATGCTAAAGTCTTTGGCAATTTTCCGAGCCTTCCTCTAACAGCACCTGATATAAAGGTCCTGGATGGTTCAACCTCACACATACAGTCCATACAGTAAGTTCTAATTAATGTTTTGTGTGGATGATGGGCAAGAATTTATACAACCAATAATGGTGAAGATATCATAGCTTAACAGTTGTAGTCTTTTGCTTGAAAAACACACATTTCAAACAACTAAGCTTATTTTAGTGGGCTAACTCATATTTTTAGCTACGTTGAAAGCACTAGATTTTTTTTACAGTGACCAGTGAAGAGATGGGCATTTCTCACTGGAAGCAGACCACTTATTCAAATCAAATCAAATCAAATGTATTGGTCACATGCAGATGTTACTGCGAGTGTAGCGAAATGCTTGTGCTTCTAGTTCTGACAGTGCAGCAACATCTAGCAAGTAATATCTAACAGTTCCACAACAAAAACCTAATACACACAAATCTAAGTTCCTTGATGAAAACCTGCTCCAGAGCGCTCAGGACCTCACACTGGGGCGAAGGTTCACCTTCCAACAGGACAACGACCCTAAGCACACAGCCAAGACAACACAGGAGTGGCTTCAGGACAAGTCTCTGAATGTCCTTGAGTTGCCCAGTCAGAGCCCGGACTTGAACCCGATCAAACATCTCTGGAGAGACCTGAAAATATTTGTGCAGCATCACTCCCCATCCAACCTGACAAAGCTTGAGTGGATCTGCAGAGAAGAATGGGAGAAACTCCCCAAATACAGGTGTGCCAAGCTTGTAGCATCATACCCAAGAAGACTCGAGGCTGTAATCGCTGCCAAAGATGCGTCAACAAAGTACTGAGTAAAGGGTCTGAATACTTATGCAAATGTTATATTTCAGCTTTTAGCAAACATTTCTAAAATCCTGTTTTTGCTTTGTCCTTATGGGGTATTGTTTGTAGATTGATGAGGGAAAAAAACGATTTAATAATTTTTAGAATAAAGCTGTGACCTACCAAAATGTGGAAAAAGTCAAGGGGTCATCCTATTCAACTATTGCTGAACATATAATATTCTTCAGATATACTACATATTCTATCTGCTAAACATCTGCTAAATATGTGTATGCGACCAATAACATTTGATTACATTTTTTATATGGATGTCGGTCTATAACGCTGGGTTTATGGACATTCTGTAAGTGGTGTCTGTTAAGATGTTGAATCAAAATGATAGGGTGTGAGTGAGAGGTATGCACACTGGAACATTTTATATGCATGTTTGTTGAGTGGCACACTCTGACAACCGGTTTTAACTAGATGGGATACAGCTTTTGTCAGATTTGACTTTTCGTTGCAGGTTAGGAGAACTTACAAAGCAGGTTAGGACAATTAAAGTAGCAGATTATGAGAATTAGGTTAAGGTTAGGAAAAGGGTTAACTAAAATGCAACAACAGAAAATCTACTTTTGACATTAATTTGACAAAAGTTTGAATCCCTTATGGAAATGACCTTGACAACCCTATAACTACCGTATGATCTGCGGGCCTACAAAAGATGATGATACAGTGCCTTGCAAAAGTATTCATCCCCCTTGGCGTTTTTCCTATTTTTTTGCTGTGATGAGGTGGTGTTGAAGGAGTCAGGCGCAGGAGGGTAATTCACAGAATAACAGGCTTTAATCCGCAAAATAAAGGTTTACGCAGAAATGCGTCAAACACACTCCAGGCACAAAACAGGCGCACTGGAAAATACAAGGCACACAGGAAATACAAAATACACGAGCTCCACCGAGCTTCACTAACCTCCACAATAAACAATCACCCACACAGACAAGGAAGCAGTGGGAACACTTATACAATGACTAATGAGGGAATAAGGACCAGGTGTGTGTGATTGAAGACAAGACAAATGGATCGGGAGTAGCTAGTAAGCCGGTGACGCCGAACGGGAGGCAGCCTCGGCGGAAGTCGTGACAGTACCCCCCCCCCTTGACGCGCGGCTCCAGCAGCACGGCGACCCCGGAGGACACGGAGCAGAGCGAGTCGGATGGCGACGGTGGCAATCCCGTAACATGGAGGGATCGAGGATATCCCTCACCGGGACCCAGCACCGTTCCTCCGGACCGTACCCCTCCCACTCCACGAGGTACTGAAGGCCTCCCACCCGACGCCTCGAATCCAGGATGGAACGGACAGGCCCCCTTGATGTCCAGAGGAGGTGGAGGGACCTCCTGCACCTCAGACTCCTGGAGCGGACCAGCTACCGCCGGCCTGAGGAGAGACACATAAAACGAGGGGTTAATACGGTAATCAGGGGGAAGTAATAACCTATAAGTGACCTTGTTGACTCTCCTCAGGACTTTGAACGGCCCCACAAACCGCGGGTTCAGCTTCCGGCAGGGCAGGCGGAGGGACAGATTCCGGGTCGAGAGCCAGACCCGATCCCCCGGTACAAAGACGGGGGCCTCACTGCAGTGGCGGTCAGCGTTGGCCTTCTGACGACGCACGGCACGTTGGATGTGAACGTGGGCAGCATCCCACATCTCCTCCGTGCGCCGAAAACAGTCATCCACCGCAGGAGCCTCGGTCTGGCTCTGGTGCCATGGTGCCAGAACCGGTTGGTAACCTAGAACACACTGGAAAGGCGTTAGGTTAGTGGAGGAGTGGCGGAGAGAGTTCTGGGCATATTCTACCCATGGCAAGAACACCGACCACTCCCCCGGCCAGTCCTGGCAGTAGGACCGCAGGAACCTACCCACGTCCTGATTTACCCGTTCCACCTGTCCATTACTCTCGGGGATGAACCCAAAGGTCAGGCTGACCGAGACCCCCAGACGTTCCATGAACGCCTTCCAGACCTTGGACGTGAACTGGGAACCTCGGTCAAACACTATATCCTCTGGTACCCCGTAGTGCCGGAAGACGTGTGTAAACAGGGCCTCCGCAGTTTGCAGCGCCGTGGGGAGACCGGGCAGAGGAAGGAGGCGGCAGGCTTTAGAAAAGCGGTCCACAACGACCAGGATGGTGGTGTTACCTTGGGAGAGGGGAAGATCAGTTAGAAAATCAACACTTAGGTGAGAACATGGTCGTTGTGGAACTGGTAAAGTTTGTAATTTACCAGCTGGGAGGTGCCTAGGTGCCTTACTCTGGGCGCACACTGAGAAGGAGGAGACATACACCCCCACGTCCTTAGCCAAGGTAGGCCACCATTATTTTCCGGTCAGGCAGGGCACTGTATGGCCGATACGTGGGTGACCAGAGGAGGATTACGTGTGTCCCCAGTAGATCAGACGATCACGGATAAGAGCAGGCACATACTGTAGCCCTTCTGGACACTGAGGTGGAGAGGGATCCGTGCATAATGCCTGCTCTATATCCGCGTCCATCGCCCATACTACCGCCGCCCCAATGCAGGAGGCCGGCAGTATGGGGGGTGTTGTCGCTGGGCCTCGCCTCTGTGTCAAACAGCCGGGAAAGTGCGTCTGCCTTCACGTTCTTGGTACCCGGGATGTATGATAGAGTGAAATCAAACCGGGTGAAGAATAGGGCCCACCAGGCCTGGCGAGGATTCAGCCTCCTCGCTGCCCGGATGTACTCCAGGTTACGGTGGTCCGTCCAGATGAGGAAAGGGTGTTTCACCCCTCGAGCCAATACCTCCACATGGTCACGGCTCGGACAATAGCCAACAGCTCCCGATCACCAAAGCCGTAGTTCTGCTCCGCCGGGCTGAGCTTCTTTGAGAAGAACGCACAGGGGCGGAGCTTGGGTGGCGTACCCGAGTGTTGAGACAGGACAGCTCCTATCCCAACCTCGGAAGCATCGACCTCCACTACGAACGGTAGTGATGAATCGGGGTGGGCCAGTACTGGGGCTGAGGTGAACAGACCCCGCAGTTTTCTGAAGGCCAGGTCAGCCTCAGCAGACCAGCGGAGCCGGGACGGCCCACCCTTCAACAGGGAGGTAATCGGAGCTGTGACCTTGCCAAAGCCCCGGATTAACCTCCGATAGTAGTTGGCAAAGCCAAGGAAGCGCTGCACCTCTTTAACCGTGGTTGGAGTCGGCCAATTACGCACGGCTGAAATGCAATCTCCCTCCATCTCCACACCTGAGGTGGAAATGCGGTATCCAAGAAAGGAGACGGACTGCTGGAAAAACATACACTTCTCTGCCTTAGCATAAAGGTAATAAAGGTAATTTTCCAACAGTCGGGCCAGCACCTTGCGAACCAGGGACACATGCTCGGCGCGCGTAGCGGAATACACCAGTCCACTACACCGCGACCAAGCATGTCCCGAAACTGAGGGAGCATTCATCAAACCATAGGGCATCATCAGGTATTCATAATGCCCCGTGGTTGTGCTGAATGCTGTCTTCCACTCATCTCCCTCTCGGATACGTACCAAGTTGTACGCACTCCTGAGATCTAATTTGGTGAAGAAGCGAGCCCCATGCATTGATTCAATCACTGAAGGAATGAGGGGGAGAGGATAACTAAATCTTATCGTGTCCCTGTTCAGTGGTCGATAATCAATGCACGGGCGCAGACCTCCGTCCTTATTCTTCACAAAGAAGAAACTTGAGCAGGCGGGTGAAGTGGAGGGACGTATATACCCCTGGCGCAGGGACTCGGTTACATATGTCTCCATAGCCACCATTTCAGCCTGTGACAGGGGGTATATATGACTCCTGGGAGGTACAGCGTCTACCCGGAGGTTTATCGCGCAATCCCCCGCCCGATGAGGTGGTAACTTAGTCGCCTGCGTTTTAGAGAATGCTTGTGCCAGATTGAGGTATTCAGGGGGAATGCGCACGGTGGAGGTACTGTCTGGACTTTCCACCGTGGTTGCACCGACGGAAACACCAAACATCTACCCTGACACTCTCGCGACCACCCCGTAAGAACCCTCTGCGAACATGAGAATGTGGGCTTGTGGAGTGCTAGCCAAGGGATACCTAATACCACAGGGAAAGCAGGATACTCAATAATGGGTAATCATGGTGGCTGGTGCAGTAACTTCCTTAACCAACCCGGACCCTAATGGTCGACTATCAAGTGCTCTGATGGGGCGTGGAATGGATAGGGGGAATCAATGGAATGCCTATACGGTGTGCGAATGCCCTGTCCATACAGTTCCCTGCTGCGCCTGAATCGACTAGCGCCTTACACTGGGGAACTACCATGTGCTCAGGAAAGGAGATGTGTATTTTACAGTGCGCAGCAGAGGGCTCTGAACGAGTGTGGGTGTCCGATACCTGGGGTGATGCGAGAGTGCCCTACCTGCCGCCTCCAAACCCAGAAGAGCGTTGATGAAAACGTGTGGTGAAATGTCCCTTCGCGCCACCAGTGTGGCACTGGCGCTGTCGTCCTCCGCTCTCTCGGCTAGCGGTTCCACCCATCTCCATCGGTTCTGGATCCGAGCCGGCCGGGATGGAAACGGGCCTCCTCCAGGACGTCCTCTGGTTGCCAGCAGGTTGTCCAAACGAACGGCCATGTCCACCAGTTGCGAGAAGGACAACATGGTGTCACGGCAGGCTAGCTTCTGTCGGACGTCCTCTAGCAGATGGCACCGGAAATGGTCGATCAGGGCCCGCTCATTCCACCCGGACCCAGCTGCCAGAGTTCGAAACTCCAATGCGAAGTCCTGTGCAGTCCTCGTCCCCTGCCTCAGGTGGACCAGCCGCTCTCCCGCCTCTCGACCATCGGGCGGGTGATCGAAGATCGCCCGGAAGATGCGAGCGAACTCCCCGTAGTTCTCCAACGCGGCTCCTCCTTCGTTCCACACCGCGTTGGCCCACTCCAGGGCTTTCCCCGAGAGGCAGGAGACGAGGGCGGACACCCTCTCCCGCTCTGATGGGACCGCTGTCCCGTCGAACTCCCGTGGTCGGGATATCTGGATCCCTCCGGGTGCTGGGCTGTAGGTGGCGGGATCCGGTTGGCCAGCGGGTCTCGACGGATCAGGCTCTCTCCTCTCCAGGCGTTGGACGACCTGAAGAACCCGATCCATCGCTTCACCCAAGCTGGCTAGCATAGTTGAATGATCCTGGACCCATTCCACGACTCCAGGCATGCGCGTCTCTCCCACTGACTCCATGTACGGGTGGGTGATTCTGTGATGAGGTGGTGTTGAAGGAGTCAGGCGCAGAAATAACAGGCTTTAATCCGCAAAATACAGGTTTACGCAGAAATGCGTCAAACACACTCCAGGGCACAAAACAGGCGCACTGGAATATACAAGGCACACAGGAAATACTCCTGTCGATACAAAATACACGAGCTCCACCGAGCTTCACTAACATCCACAATAAACAATCACCCACACAGACAAGGAAGTAGAGGGAACACTTATACAATGACTAATGAGGGAATAAGGACCAGGTGTGTGTGATTGAAGACAAGACAAATGGAGTGATGATAAATGGATCGGCAGTAGCTAGTAAGTGACGTCGAACGCCGAAACCTGCCCGAACAAGGAGGGGAGGCAGCCTCGGCGGAAGTCGTGACAGTTGCATTACAACCTGTAATTTAAATGCATTTTTATTTGGATTTCCTTTACATTTTACATTTTAGTCATTTAGCAGACACTCTTATCCAGAGCGACTTACAGTTAGTGAGTGCATACGTTTTCATGTAATGGACATACACAAAATAGTCAAAATTCTAAAAAATAAATAAAATAAAAGTGGTGCGTGCATATGTATTCACCCCCTTTGCTATGAAGCCCCTAAATAAGATCTGGTGCAACCAATTACCTTCAGAAGTCACATAATTAGTTAAATAAAGTCCACCTGTGTGCAATCTAAGCGTCACATGATCTGTCACATGATCTCAGTATATATACACCTGTTCTGAAAGGCCCCAGAGTCTGCAACACCACTAAGCAAGGGGCACCACCAAGCAAGCGGCACCATGAAGACCAAAGAGCTCTCCAAACAGGTCAGGGACAAAGTTGTGGAGAAGTACAGATCAGGGTTGGGTTATAAAAAAATATCAGAAACTTTGAACATCCCACGGAGCACCATTAACCCAATTATTCAAAAATGGAAAGAATTTGGCACCACAACAAATCTGCCAAGAGAGGGCCACCCACCAAAACTCACGGACCAGGCAAAGAGGGCATTAATCAGAGAGGCAACAAAGAGACCAAAGATAACCCTGAAGGAGCTGCAAAGGTCCACAGCGGAGATTGGAATATCTGTCCATAGGACCACTTTAAGCCGTACACACCACAGAGCTGGGCTTTACAGAAGAGTGGCCATAAAAAAGCCATTGCTTAAAGAAAAAAATAAGCAAACACGTTTGGTGTTTGCCAAAAGGCATGTGGGAGACTCCCCAAACATAAGGAAGAAGGTACTCTGGTCAGATGAGACTAAAATTGAGCTTTTTGGCCATCAAGGAAAACGCTATGTCTGGCGCAAACCCAACACCGCTCATCACCCCAAGAACACCATCCCCAGTGAAGCATGGTGGTGGCAGCATCATGCTGTGGGGATGTTTTTCATCGGCAAGGACTGGGAAACTGGTCAGAATTGAAGGAATGATGGTTGGCGCTAAATACAGGGAAATTCTTGAGGGATACCTGTTTCATTCTTCCAGAGATTTGAGACTGGGACAGAGGTTCACCTTCCAGCAGGACAATGACCCTAAGCATACTGCTAAAGCAACCCTCGAGTGGTTTAAGGGGAAACATTTAAATGTCTTGGAATGGCCTAGTCAAAGCCCAGACCCGGGGTGGGGGGGGGGGGGGGGGTGAATAGTTATGCAAGCTCAAGTTTTGTATTTTTTTGTCTTATTTCTTGTTTGTTTCACAAGAAAAAATATTTTGCATCTTCAAAGTGGTAGGCGTGTTGTGTAAATCAAATGAAACAAACCCCCCAAAAATCCATTTTAATTCCAGGTTGTAAGGCAACAAAATAGGAAAAATGCCTACAAAAGAGGATGATCTGGGTTCTCTCAAAATTATCACTGCGCTAGCCCTAGCTCTTGGGTCTTCTTCTTCTTCTTCTTCTTCTTCTTCTTCTTCTTCTTCTTCTTCTTCTTCTTCTTCTTCTTCTTCTTCTTCTTCTTCTTCTTCTTCTTCTTCTTCTTCTTCTTCTCCTAGAGTGGTGATTAAACAACCGTGAATAGGAATGCTGACATTCCCCCCAGCTTAGGTCAGCCTTCCCTTCTTGCAGCTAGCTAGCGCACCAAAACCCCTTTGTAAATTAAAACACATCCTGGGGGCTGGGAGGTGCCCCTTCTCCTTTTTTCACACTTGAGAAATATGTAAGGGTAGACTTAGTCATATGTCTTGTTTGTGGTAGACCACAAGATCCCCTTCATTTTAACAATGTTTTAAACGATGAATCCCTTGATTGGGAAGGAAATTACACACATAAGAATGATGTAATCGTTTTTTGGTCACCTCTGTATAGCCAGTTAGGATAGTATTTTTTGTTGATTTGTTTAAGTGCATATAGGAACACACATTGCTTTCAGCCCAGTCCAAACCCCTTTCAAAAAGTTAGCAAGTAAGCACTCTCATTTCTTCAGAGAAACCATAATGTATATGCTTCCACACACATTTCTATTTCAGCTAAAGTACTGGTAATCCTGCTTTGGCTGCAGTACTCTCTGCCCTGTCTTCTCGCTTGCAGACGCTTTGATGTTTATTTTTTCCACCTCGCCCAATCCACTGGTTAAAGCCATGCTGCCCTTTCTCAAGTACCAATTATCTCTGTCTAATACTGGGCCCCTCCCAGAGATATGTGGGGATCACATGGAACCATGGAACCTTACAGGGCCGGCCCCAGTCATAAGCGACATAAGCGGTCGCCTAGGGCCCCCGGCCTCTAGGGGCCCCCAACCAATAATACTTATCTATCTATCTACACTACATGACCAAAAGTATGCGGAAACATGCTCATCAAACATCTCATTCCATAATATGGAGTTGGTCCCCCCTTTGCTGCTATAACAGCCTCCACTCTTCTGAGAATGCTTTCCACTAGATGTTGGAACATTGCTGCAGGGATTTGCTTCCATTCAGCCACAAGAGCATTAGTGAGGTCCGACACTGATGTTGAGCGATTAAGCCAGGCTCGCAGTTGGTGTTCCCATTCATCCCAAAGGTGTTCGATGGGGTTGAGGTCAGGGCTGTGTGCAGGCCAGTAAAGTTCTTCCACACCGATCTCGATAAACCATTTCTGTATCGACCTCGCTTTGTGCATAGGGGCATTGTCATGCTGAAACAGGAAAGGGCCTTCCCCAAACTGCTGCCACAAAGTTGGAAGCACAGAATCGTCTAGCTTGTCATTGTATGCTGTAGCGTTAAGATTTACCTTCACAGGAACTAAGGGGCCTAGCCCGAACCATGAAAAACAGCCCCAGACCCTTCTTCCTCCTCTACTAAACTTTTCAGTTGGCACTATGCATTGGGGCAGGTAGCGTTCTCCTGGCATCCGCCAAACCCAGATTCGTCCGTTGGACTGCCAGATGGTGAAGCGTGATTCATCACCCCAGAGAGCGTGTTTCAACGTGAGAGAGCACCCCAGAGAGCGTGTTTCATTCTGTGAGCTTGTGTGGCCTACCACTTCGAGGCTGAGCCGTTGTTGCTCCTAGACGTTTCCACCTCACAATAACAGCACTCACAGTTGACCATAGTTTCAACAGATTGTAAATTAAAGATTTTTGCTGAGAGCATTATTATATAATATTGATCAATTGACTATGACTTTTCAGATCACCCAGCAGTGCTATTTGCAGGTAAGTGTTGCAATTCTTCAGCCATTCCTGAACCTGTGACCAAAAACATGCTACATATGGACAGTTAAAAAGAAAAAAAACATCAAATTATTCTGTCTCTTTGCAGCAAAATCTGCAGAGATGGGATGGTTGTATCCCCCATATGCAGTACCGGTCAAAAGTTTGGACACCTACTCATTCAAGTTATTATTTTTTAATGTTGACTATTTTCTACATTGTAGAATAATAGTGAAGACATCAAAACTATGAAAGAACACATATGGAATCATGTAGTAATCAAAAAAGTGTTAAACAAATCAAAATATATTTTATATTTGAGTTTCTTCAAATAGCCACCCTTTGCCTTGATAACAGCTTTGCACACTCTTGGCATTCTCTCAACCAGCATCATGAGGTAGTCACCTGGAATGCTTTTCCAACAGTCTTGAAGGAGTTCCCACATATGCTGAGCACTTGTTGGCTGCTTTTCCTTCACTCTGCGGTCCAACTCATCCCAAACCATCTCAATTGGGTTGAGGTCGGGGGATTGTGGAGGCTAGGTCATCTGATGCAACACTCCATCACTCTCCTTCTTTGTCAAATGGCCCTTACACAGCCTGGAGGTGTGTTTTGGGTCATTGTCCTGTATAAAAACAAATGATAGTCCCACTAAGCGCAAACCAGATGGGATGGCGTATCGCTGCAGAATGCTGTGGTAGCCATACTGGTTAAGTGTGCCTTGAATTCTTAATAAATCACAGACAGTGTCACCAGCAAAGCACCCCCACACAATCACACCTCCTCCTCCCTGCTTCACGGTGGGAACCACACATGTAGAGATCATCCGTTCACCTACTCTGCGTCTCACAAAGACACGGCGTTTGGAACCAAAAATCTCTAATTTGGACTCATCAGACCAAAGGACAGATTTCCATCGGTCTAATGTCCATTGCTCGTGTTTCTTGGCCCAAGCAAGTCTCTTTTTCTTATTGGTGTCCTTTAGTAGTGGTTACTTTGCGGCAATTCAACCAGTCTCCTCTGAACAGGTGATTTTGAGACGTTTCTGTTACTTGAACTCTGTGAAGTATTTATTTGGGCTGCAATCTGAAGGGCTGTAAATTGCCGATTTCTGAGGCTGGTAACTCTAATGAATTTATCCTCTGCAGCAGAGGTAACTCTGGGTCTTCCTTTCCTGTGCCGGTCCTCATGAGAGCCAGTTTCATCATAGAGCTTGATGGTTTCTGCGACTGCACTTGAAGAAACTTTCAAAGTTCTTGAAATTTTCCAGATTGACTGACCTTCATGTCTTAAAGTAATGATGGGCTGTCGTTTGTCTTTGCTTATTTGATCTGTTCTTGCCATAATATGGACTTGGTCTTTTACCAAATAGGGCTATCTTCTGTATACCCCCCCTACCTTGTCACAACACAACTGATTGTCTCCAACGCATTAAGAAGGAAAGAAATTCCACAAATTAACTTTTAACAAGACACACCTGTTAATTGAAATGCATTCCAGGTGACTACCTCATGAAGCTGGTTGAGAGAATGCCAAGAGTTTGCAAAGCTGTCATCAAGGCAAAGGGTGTCTACAGTGCCTTGCAAAAGTATTCATCCCCCTTGGCGTTTTTCCTATTTTGTTGCATTACAACCTGTAATTTAAATGGATTTTTATTTGGATTTCATTTAATGGACATACACAAAAGTTGTGGAGAAGTACAGATCAGGGTTGGTTTATAAAAAAATATCCCAAACATTGAACATCCCATGGAGCACCATTAAATCCATTATTAAAAGATGGAAAGAATATGGCACCACAACAAACTAGAGAGGGCCGCCCACCAAAACTCACGGATCAGGCAAGGAGGGCATTAATCAGAGAGGCAACAAAGAGACCAAAGATAACCCTGAAGGAGCTGGTGTTCGCCAAAAGGCATGTGGGAGACTCCCCAAACATATGGAAGAAGGTACTCTGGTCAGATGAGACTAAAATTGAGCTTTTTGGCCATCAAGGAAAACGCTATGTCTGGCGCAAACCCAACACCTCTCATCACCCCAAGAACACCATCCCCACAGTGAAGTATGGTGGTGGCAGCATCATGCTGTGGGGATGTTTTTCATTGGCAGGGACTGGGAAATTGGTCAGAAATGAAGGAATGATGGATAGCGCTAAATACAGGGAAATTCTTTCAGTCTTCCAGAGATTTTACCTCTTCCAGCAGGATAATGACCCTAAGCATACTGCTAAAGCAACCCTCGAGTGGTTTAAGGGGAAACATTTAAATGTCTTGGAATGGCCTAGTCAAAGCCCAGACCTCAATCCAATTGAGAATCTGTGGTATGACTTAAAGATTGCTGTACACCAGCGGAACCCATCCAACTTGAAGGAGCTGGAGCAGTTATGACTTGAAGAATGGGCATAAATCCCAGTGGCTAGATGTGCCAAGCTTATAGAGACATACCCCAAGAGACTTTCAGCTGTAATTGCTGCAAAAGGTGGCTCTACAAAGTATTGATTTTACTTTTTTTGGGGGGGGGGGGGGGGGGTGAATAGTTATGCACGCTCAAGTTTTGTGTTTTTTTTCTCTTGTTTCAAGAAAAAATATTTTGCACTTCAAAGTGGTAGGCGTGTTGTGTAAATCAAATTATACAAACCCCCCCAAAATCAATTTTAATTCCAGGTTGTAAGGCAACAAAATAGAAAAAATGCCAAGGGCGGTGAATACTTTCGCAAGCCACTGTCAATTTCAGTGAAGTTTTCCTTTCCTGGAGCGGGGAGGTAGGGGATGACCGATCCATCTTAGCACAATAGTTACTGTCCTATTGACTATTCTCTGTTACAGCAATCGGTACAGATAAAATAAAAAATAAATATGAACAGAATATTATGTCGTTACTGTATTGGAACCTTCATGTTTTCTCTTTTAGCATAAGCTTGTCTTTGTTGGGGTAATGGGTGAAATGGTCATGTCTGGTGCTGTCATAACCTGGAATGTAAGAGCAGAGCAAGAACTTTAAAATAACGATCAGTCACATCTTTCTACCCTCTGATGAATCTCCCTTCACTGTACTAGAGACAGTCAGTCAGAGCCAACAGGACCTTCATTATAGGAGGGATATACTGAAGGGAATGAGAGAAACGCATGAAAGTACTATAACTAGGCAGGCAGTTTAATACATTTCAGAGAGACACTGTGCTCCTGCTTGCTGTTTGAGGTCTAGGCTGGGTTAACGTAAAGCACGTTATGACAACTCTTGACGTAAAAAATAAAATAACAATTGACCGATTGATTGGCTGTATCTAGAGGTTATCAAAATGAGCACCAATGTTATTGGATCCCGCTTCAGGCAGAAAACAGTTGGAGGGGGAAAAAAGACGAATAAATGTAGGTGCATGCACCTACTTCTCTTTAATTTCTTTTACTCCTCGCCGCGGACGGTCCTGATCAAAAGTTTCTCTTTGCCACTAATTGTTGATTACAGATCTAGGGGTAATATAAGGGTGCCTCAGAGTGCAACCAACCATTATCTGACTGGCAGAAGGGCTGGCCATGCCAGGCAGGCTTGTGGCTCCAAATGGAAGGCAAGTGATACACTGCCATACACTTTATTATATACAGCATACTGTATTATATTAAAGATATATAGGGTAATGATGACACAATAGACCTTATTCATGCAGGGTACTCAAACACTTTTTAAATCTCACACTGACATTCAGGTAATGACGTAAGAGTTTACTGCAGCGGGAGATGGAATTTGATGGCGATTAGAAACAGGGAAGACTAGGGGCAAATAGTCACCTGGTAGTTAAGTGAAAAATACACGCTGGGCAAGCTGAAACGTGTGTCTTATCCAACCATGCACCTGCAGGAGTGAAGGTCTCTTTTTTTGAAAATAATCAGTTTCTGCACATTTGTTTTTTGGCAGCACACTCAATCACAACACAGGGCTTGTGGTGGAAGGTGGAAGTGAGCTGTGGCGCTGGCGCTGGAGGCAACGAGGGGGGCATTGCCGGGATGACACAGCCCAGACGTGGCAGAGCAGGTCTGGGCAATGCAGAGACAGGCAGCAGCCCAACGCTGGAGGTAGTGAACCAACCAACCTGTAGTGGAAGCCTTGATCCTTGACCCCAACATGTTTCACCTACAGGCTGAGGGGTCAAAGACCATAGAGACAGCTGCTCACCAGTAGAGACGCAGCAGCACCATGATATCCCTACTCTGGTTTAAATACTGTAGTCCCTGCAGCATAGAGATAGTTCTAACAACCCCCTTCAGAGTGAAAGGATAGTCCACCAAGGGATTTCTCATTAAAACAATCCTGGTGACTATGCAATTACAGCGACCATGTTAAGACAAGATGGCGATTTCGGAAAACCATGATTGCAGCTACCCGGCTATCAATGTGTGAGATTTGGTTTAATTTTGGGACGTTTGCAGGGCAACGATGTGATTATGCTGCACAGAGAGAGTACCTCCCTTTTACTGTTGTTGAAAAAGAGCTGTGTCTTTCTTCCAGGCATTCCAAACAAGGACTTAAACATTCTCCCAGTGACACCGTTCATATTTATCCTACTCCTATTCTCCACATTATCCGTGTTCGCCAGACAACATCAATACTTTGATTCGTTTCACTCACTATGTGAGAAAAACTCAGATTTGCTCAACTAAGACAACTTTGGCATGTTGGTTTGTGTCTGAACTGCGCCTAGCCATTGCCTTGACATGCTGAGAGAGAAAGGTGTATAGGCTACATCACTCAATTTGACGATGCACTATGACGTAAGATTTAGCAGCTCTAGGCCAAAAACACCCTCCTTTGAAGCACCAGGTATGCAAGTAAGTAGCCTTAGCTTGTGCCAACCGGAATGGCTAATAGGAGTCTATCTACTGTAACATGAGGCAGCTTGAAGTACACCCCCTGGACAGGATGCTAGTCTATCACAGCGCCTTACCCCCAATCTGTCTCCTTAATGCTGAGTACCAAGCAGAGACCCATCGGGTCTTTGGCATGACTCAGCCAGGGATTGAACTCCCAACTTTCCAATCTCAGAGCAGCCACTCTAACCACTATTCCAATCACCTTGGTAACATTGCATGTCAAATAAAAAATGTATAAACAAAGTTGGACAATTGACGAGTAGCACTCCTTTCACTGTTTATTTCTGTTTCAGGTGTTTGGATAGAAGACATACTTGCCAGTAGGAAGGATCGAGTGAATTCATCTTCTTGATAAGACAGGGTTGGGTGGCATACTCCCATAGCAGAGCAGCATGCAGGCAGAAAGAACAGTGTTAATGCTTTTCTTCCTCAATGAGAGAGACTAAACGGTCTGAGCAGATGAGTTAAACAAGCCCACTGAGACGGCTGCTGTTCTCCTCTACGCTCAGTATACTGCTGGAGATGGGTCTTCTTCTTCTTCTTCTTCTTCTTCTTCTTCTTCTTCTTCTTCTTCTTCTTCTTCTTCTTCTTCTTCTTCTTCTTCTTCTTCTTCTTCTTCTCAGACACTGAAAACAACTACTCCAAATAATGGAGACATTTATTTGTCTTGATATCAGCCTACTTCTGATAGCCTTTGTAAAAAAGTGCCTTGGAGGATATAGGCTACTATACATGGATATCCTGTTCTGGCATTGGCTCTTGGTCCTAGACATACAATTCAGGGCTTTCCCAAGTACATACTCAATGACACTTAACAATACTGGCCACTTTTCTTGGGAAAACTCCCATATCATGTAACAACTAAATCACAAGTAGATAGACTAGCATCGTGATACAACTACAGCAGTTTGCTTATCGTGTCGCATTTGGAGAGGGCTAGATCCTCTTTCTCAGGGGGTTCACCTGTGCTAAAGAATAGTGTTTTACAGTGCATTACAGCAACCTCTGAGTAAATGTCACTCATTATCGTTCATCATGCCTATGTGGCAGATGGAGATTCTAGGTGAGCAGTACAGAGAGTCCATTGTAGCCTGTGTCAGGAGCAGCCTTCATGACTGGGGCCTTGTTGGAAGAGAAAATACTGATTCCGTGTGAGGGCCAAGAACGCACCTCAAAATAGAGGTCAGTGGAGAAGCTCTATACCGTGTCCCAACCTTACTCCCACCATGCCAAGATGGCTGCCTTCTCCATGCACACACTCAGACAAAAAACTACATCATGTACCGTATATGCCTGATAACATAAACCTTAACAGCCAGACTCGGCCGATGAGTGATTAGGTTGCCCTTCAACTAAGATTCGCATTGAAAAATTGGCAATAAAATTGATAAACCTTTTATTATACCAGGTAAGTTGACTGAGAACACATTCTCATTTACAGCAACAACCTGGGGAATAGTTACAGGGGAGAGGGGATGAATGAGCCAATTGGAAACTGGGGATGATTAGGTGGCCATGATGGTCATTGGGAATTTAGCTAGGACACCAGGGTTAACACCCCTACGATAAGTGCCATGGGATCTTTAGTGACCACAGAGAGTCAGGACACCCATTTAACTTCCCAGCCAAAAGACAGCACTCAACACAGGATAACGTCCCCGGGATATACGATTTTATTTTTTTAGACCAGAGGAAAGAGTGCCTCCTACTGGCCCTCCAACACCACTTCCAGCAGCATCTGTTCTCCCATCCAGGGACCAACCAGGACTAACCCTGCTCAGCTTCAGAGGGAAGCCAGCAGTGGGATGCAGGATGCAGGATGGTATGCTGTTGGGGATATGCTGTTGAATACAAATTATCTTCATTATAAATGTTATTTTTAATAGTTTTTTGTTGAGGTAGCTAGGTTAGACCTAGTTAGATTAGCAATATTAGACCCTTTAAACTATGTCTATGTTGCTATTGGGAGACACATTTTACTGTTGTGCTTCAACATGCTAAAACTATTTGATAGCCTGAACATCTATTTGGTGTTTTCAAAAAGTACCTTATGTTTGTTCGAACTTCTGTTCTTACAGGTAATGATAAATTCTGATACAAAGCAGCAAGATCCGTTAGACAAATCCTGAGTCTTTTCTTCTACTGTAATTTGGTGGTATGATCTCAGTGTCACGAGAAGTTGAGAGAGTGCTCAGCATATGTGGGAACTCCTTCAAGACTGTTGGAAAAGAATTCCAGGTGGAGCTTGTTGAGAGAACGCCAAGAGTGTGCAAAGCTGTCATCAAGGCAAAGGGTGGCTATTTGAAGAATCTAAAATCTAAAATATATTTTGATTTGTTTAACACTTTTTTGGTTACTACATGATTCCATATGTGTTATTTCATAGTTTTGATGTCTTCACTATTATTCTACAATGTAGAAAATAGTAAAAATAAAGAACAACCCTTGAATGAGTAGGTGTGTCCAAACTTTTGACTGGTACTGTATGTCAAACAAGGACTTCATGAGTTGCTTAGACAATGTCAACGTCTGGCAGGTAGGCCTACACTTGTCATTTCTCAATTTTGTGACATATTTAGTCAGTACAATTGGGGGCCTCATATAGAGCTTTATTATTAAGACGGTGTGGTCCGAAATGAACTTAGATCTTTAAAATGTTGGGATCTAACTACCCTTTCATGTATTATCAAGTTAACTTCAATATTAGGGAGTGAATTTTGGCCGTTCATATCAAATACATGTTTTTCTTCTTCCTATCCTTCCTTGTCAATACCATGGCCATGTAGAATGTCACCTGGAATGCCACCTGGTGGACACTACTTTATACCTCACCCACAGGGTCGCTTAGTGACCCAAAAAAAGGAAATCAGTCTGAGTTTTTAGGAACTCAGTCGGGGTCTAAACTTACTGTTGAGAGCTAGAATAGTAGAATACAAAAGTTGCAATTTAGCAAATTTGCTTTGAAATTGCAATATTTTCTCTGCGTCCCATGGCAAAATGTGTAGAATTGCAGGAAATTAACTCTAAAAGGCCACTAAGAAAATTTCCCTGCGAGGTATGGGACGCCCCAACAAAAAGTTGCTTAGGGTCCCCAAAAGTAAAGGGCCGGCCCTGCTCACCCACTCCCATATGGACAGGAAAGGGAGGCTGATAAATGAACACATAAATTGCCTTTGAATATTTCTCCAAAGGGAGATTATACCTGAATAACACAGGGCTTAGGCCCTTCATCATTGATTATCACTAAAGTCCCTTGAAACACAAGGAGGATATGGGTCTAACATGGTTAACATCTAGGACTGGACTTTGTCTGTCTGCAGTCAGTCATACTATACTGGCTTCCATAGCTACATGCCTGGCAGAGAATGGACAGTATAGTTAGTGCGTGTAGCCAGGCAAAGACATGGAACCAGGAAAACAGAGATTCCAGCACACAAACCACAATCTCATTCAAATAAATGAAGATTAAATAAATACTGGGACAATATCAATTTGTATACGACTGTTGGCCTCGGTTCAAAACTTTAGGACACTAATTTCTTACTTCTCTGCCTGGTCGTAGGCCACCTTTCTCGGTTCAGTTCTGTTTTCAAAGCAGATTGAACAAAGAGCAAAGAAGTGATGAAAAAAATAAGAAATACAACCTTTTAAAAGAGTCCTGCCTGGGGTAGATCTTTTTCCATCAAAAGAAGTGAAGCACATCTGCATGGCACATTGCTTTGGAAAACCATTGGAGCAGGAGAGTTCATAAGGGTTTTCCTCTGGAGATGCTTCTCATCATCCTCTCTGAGATTAATTAAACGTGTGATAACACAGATATGGCCCTGTTTTGCCCCATTTAATAACATGTAACCCATGTAATAGCATGTCATTATTACATCTTGGTTGTGATCCTACAAATACCTTCATTGTGTGTGGCTAACTCAGCTAGGCTGCATCTGAAATGGCACACTGTTTCCTATAGAGTGCACTTTTGACAAGAGTCCGCATAGGGCTCTGGTCAAAAGTAGTGCACTATATAGGGAATAGGGTGCCATTTGGGGCGCACACTCAGTGTGCGACATGGACCGGCTACATGTGGCCTTTTGATTCATATTGAGGGCTAAACAGACAGTAGCTTTAGTCTCTCTGAGGGAGAAAGACGATTCTCTTCCTATTGATTGTTTGTGACTGATAAACAAGAAACATTCAGCGAAGGCCGGCGTACAAAACACATCCATCCTCAGGGACAAGTATTCCCTTTCTCTGCTCAGGGGTACTGCTCCCATTCCTGAAGGAAACAAGTGCACCACTAACAGTGAAACAGCTGTTCTATCCAGACCCATTGTCAGTGAGATTTAATGGGGAGACAAGGGCACACTGCACACTACGTTATAGAGGGCAGTTACTTATTGATAAGCTACAGTAGCATTCAATACCTTTGGTTGTGGTTCTGGGGCCGTATTACAGGCCTATCCATCCACAGTGTAGTCTAGATGATGGAGAGAACAGAGTGAAGGAATGTAAAGTCACTACTGACTAACATTCCACACCCATCTGAGAGAAGTCTTATATCAAACACACACAAACAAACACACACACACAGACACACAGACAAACGCACAGACCTACATCCAGTTCTCCCATAATGAAAGACCCCACTCTGAGGCTGGGGAAGACCTGGTTTACTGTTTGTATCTGGGCTGGGGTTGCTGCACCCACGGCCTGCTGAAGGAGCACTCAGGGAGCTTGAGCAAACGGTAAGACCCACTCAGAAATATGGAACCTAGAACCTTTGGAATACGGAACCTATGGAATATCCCTCTCCCTCTGCAACTGGACCCTGGACTTCCTGACGGGCCGACCCCAGGTGGTGAGGGTAGGCAACATTACCTTGGCCAAGCTGACCCTCAACACGGGGACCCCACAGGGGTGTGAGCTCAGTCCCCTCCTGTACTCCCTGTTCACCCACGACTCCAACACCATCATCAAGTTTGCTGACGACATGGCGGTGGTAGGCCTGATCACCGGCGAGGATGAGACAGCCTACAGGGAGGAGGTCAGTGACCTGGCATGGCGCTAGTTAGGGTGGTGCGTACAGCCCAGTACATCACTGGGGCCGAGCTCCCTGCCATCCAGGACCTCTATAACAGGCAGAGTAAATGGAAGGACCAGAAAATTGTTAAAGACTCCAGCCACCCAAGCCATAGACTGTTCTCTCTGTTTACGCAAGGCAAGCGGTAACGGAGTGCCAAGTCTGACACCAACAGGCTCCTGAACAGCTTCTATCGCCAAGCCATAAGACTGCTAAATAGCTAACAAAATGGCTACATGGACTATCTGCATTGACCCTTTTATTTTTATTTTTGCATTGACTCACAGGACTCTCTCTACACACTCACTCACACACACTCACACTGACACTCCAACACACACACACACACACACACACACACACTTAATTTGCTCACACAAACATAACACGCACACACATTCATACTGACTCTCCACACACGCACACACACTCAGGTACAATCATCATTTACACTGCTGCTACTCTGTTTATCATATCTTCTGATGCCTAGTCACCATATCCCCATACATACTGTATCTACCCCTACTACAGAAAAGGTGCTATCTTAGAAAAGGTGCTATCTAGAACCATAAAGTGTTATTTGGCTCTCCCCATAGGAGAACCCTTTGAAGAACCCTTTTTGGTTGCAGGTAGAACCCTTTTGGCTCCATGGAACCCAAAAGGGTTTTCCTATGAGGACACCCTTTTGGAACCCTTTTTTTTAAGAGTATACCACTCCAGTATCCCTGCACATTGTAAGTATGGTACTGGCACTGACCCTGGAACTGACCCTGTATATAGCTTACATACTTTCTGGTGTTCTTCTTATTTCTATTTCTCGTGTGTTTTTGTTCTACTTTACCTGATTTTATAGTATAATATTTTTACAGCATTGTTGGGAAAGAGCTTGCAAGAAAGGCATTTCAGTGTACTTATGCACGTGACAATACAACTTGAAACTTGAAAACTTGAAACTTGAATATGGAACCTTCTCAGAGGACTTCTAACCTGCTGGTCCCAGATCTGTTTGAGCTGTCTTACCAACTCCTAAGGTCATTGTGTGAGTATTACAGCACAAACAGATTTGCAACCAGCAGGCTTGTGAATCTCTGCTGAAGTTCCCACCCACTGTTAAGAAAGTGACTGAGAGATCTCAGATCTGAAACATCTGCTCTACATAGCTTTAAAACTTAGAAGAGGACAACTACAGTTCACTCCTCAAAGAGGAACCAATGTGACATTTTCTGAAATAATGATACAATATACTATTGGCAGGGGAGAATATATGTATTTCCGTGTACATATATCTCCAATCATTGGGTTCAACTCTGAGGACGCAGAGCTGAAACCTTGATGACTTTTAAAGCTTGTATTCTATGTAATGACCAGCAGTCATGTTAGAAGAAGTTGGATGTTTGGGATTTGAGGTTTTCCTTCAAGCAGAAACAGGAGTCTTGGTTTAGAGCTGTCCTATAAATTACTGCATGTGGAATGTGCTCCCTAAACTTTGTGTTGATTCAGACTCACACTTTTACTGCAGCCCGGCTATTACGTTGATTCCCAGTCCCTTGTCCCTCACACTCCAATGGATGTTTGTTACTGGCAAACATCTCCAACTTGGGCTAGTCTCCCAGTGGGGAACGTTGGGAAACTATGATCTGTCTCTTTGGAGAGAGGAAGAAGAGGATGTGCTGGTGTCATTGAACACACCAAGACTTTGCCAAATACTGAAGAACATGGCTTTCCTACTTAGGTCCTAGATAGCAGGCCCCAATCTTTACTTTTGGCTACTGTCCTATACAGCTGAGAAAGTATTTGTCAACCTGACCAGCTTACTAATAAATTTACACTGCACCAAACACACATCCCAAATCTCAGTGCTATCCATCTGTCAGTTTCATGTATGATTTGAGACAAAATGCATTTTTTCTTTTGTACTGTAAAGTGAGAATGTCTCTCTCTCTCTCTCTCTCTCTCTCTCTCTCTCTCTCTCTCTCTCTCTCTCTCTCTCTCTCTCTCTCTCTCTCTCTCTCTCTCTCTCTCTCTCTCTCTCTCTCTCTCTCTCTCTCTCTCTCTCTCTCCCTCCCTCCCTCCCTCCCTCACCCTCTCTCTTACCTCACCCACTCTCTATCTATGTCTCCTTCTCCTTCTCTCTCTCCCTCTCTCTCTCTCCCATAAACTTCCACCCACCCTCTGCCAGGGGCTTGGGTTGAGTGTGTAGTCCTGGGATGGGAAAAAAAGTATACCGTTCCTCCCCTCACCTGTGAAATTTCAGAGGGAGCCAGGCTGAAAGGGGACATTGTTTCCCCCCCTAGAGGAATGCCCTGTGTTGTCCTCAAATAAAGGCTTAATTTGCACAGGAATTTGGAAGCTCCTTGAGACTTGAGAACATGGAGGAGATCTTGGGGTGATGTCCTCTGGTGGGACTGGTCACTAACTGGTCAGTGGGTTGTGTAACTGTAGATGAATATGCCCTAATATGCAATGAGATATGAGTATATGACAGTAAGGAACTTATGTGATGATGTTGTCTCATGTAGCTGAAGATTTTTATTTTTTCATATTTCAGATTACTTTATCATACATTATAACATCCCAGAGAGTCACCAACTGTTTGAGGGGCATTTTCAAAATTGTCTCTAGAAGCTTGCCTCTATCCAAGACAAAGTTTGACACAGGAAACCAGTTTGGCCTGGAATGAATGAGAGACAGAAGTCCAGCATTTTGCTTGGTCAGATGCCAGCAATACAGGCCCCTGAGAGAAAGAGAGCGAGAGAGAGAGCAAGAGAGAGAAAGCCTTCTTAATAGTATCTCTAGACAATCAAAGACAAATAAAACTGTAAGTATAGCTAAAATACTGTGGTGTGCTTTGTGCAATGGGATTCAAACTTAAACCACTTTAATTTCCCATAGTTCATCAACTTTAGGGACCTGACTATTTTCTTGATAATGTTGACCTCTACTGGTGAAATGAAAGCGATACACTCACGTTAATAAAACTAGTGATGGACATCATGATGAACCAACAGGCTTTGGACTCTTGGTAGGCGGTCAAATGTGTAAACATCCAATCATCGATCATTTTGGGCGGAAGTGGTTCGCATGCGCTCCTGGCTGCAAGAAAAACCTACAGATTAGCTAGCAGGTATGTGGCAAAAACTGTTCTTTCAATTCAAAATGTATTTAATTACAATGAACTACTCATTGAATGGCGTTGTGTAATGACATAGCTACATGTACGACATTGGATGGTGGAGAATGTGAATTGAACACTAGTTACAAACATCAGCTTGTTCAATAACTTGCTAGCTGTTAACTGACAGACTAGCTGATGCAGGTCCAATAGCTAGCTATGCTAGCTAGCTACTAGCCTCGGGGTCTGAGTTGAGTTCATCGACTGTTTGGCTAAGCACAACCAAAACTGTAGGTAGCTTCATTATGAATTTACTTACTCTAGCTAGCTTGCTATTGCTTTTGCTTGCTGCTAGTAGACTCAACAAAATGTTAGGACTGTGTCGGGACGCTGTGGGATATTAGCTAACAGAAAGGAATAACCAAATAAATCTTTGATATGTTGGATATCATACCGGTGTGGGTTTTGTTTGGCCGGGAGGATTTCAGTGGATTAACTAATGTTAACTAGTAACATTAACAGTTGGCTTGTTTCATTTCGCTGATCAATGTGTAGGTAACTGCCAAAATAATGTTAACGCTTGAGTAAATGGGGGATACATAGTGTATTGAAAGCAGGTTCTTCCACACAGGTATGGTTAATGAGTTGTTTAAAGGAAAATTCCACCCCAAAAAATATATTTTGGGATTTGTTTCATTAGTCCATTGTTGATATGACAAAATGTTTTGCATGTCATCAATGAAGTTTTCAAGATCTATAACTTAAAAAATATAGAAATACAGCCGGTATGCTGCATTTTGCATCATATGATGTTGCGTTTTCAAGTCAAATTGTATTGGTCCCATACACATGATGCTACGTTTTGAATATGATGCAGAATACATCATACCTGCTGTATTTCTGTATTTTGAAAGCTATATAACTTGAAAGCTTGAGTGATGACATGCAAAACATTTTGGGACTATATCAATAATGGACTAATGAAACAAATACCAAAAGATAGTTTTGGGGTAGTTTTCCTTAAAACAATTAACATGCATCATGCTTATGGTCATGTATAAAAATGCTGGGCAGGCCATTATTTTGGTCATTATTTTTGGCTACCATGGCTATGCCCCCATAGGATGGCAATGCCCCCATCCACAGGTCACTGAAGGGTTTGATGAGCATGAAAACGATGTATGCCATGGCGATCTCAGTCACCAAATCTCAACCCAAGTGAACGCTTATGGGAGATTTTGGAGAGGCGCCTGAGACAGCGTTTTCCACGACCATCAACAAAACACCAAATGATGGAATTTCTTTTGGAAGAATGGTGTCGCATCCCTCAATAGAGTCCCAGACATTTGTAGAGTTTATGCCAAGGCGCATTTAATCTATTCTGGCTTGTGGTGGCCCAACACCCTATTAATAAGACACTTTTTATGTTGGTGTTTCTTCTATTTTGGCAGTTACCTGTACACTACAGCTACTAGCTAGCTAGCCAGCACAGGTTGATCTTGACTCTCAATAATGTGGGTTCTTTCCCGGCCTTGTCATTGATTCTCCTTTATCTGCACTCTGATCTGAAAACACAGGGTAGGTAAAAGCCCAGTTCCTATAAATCAGTACAGATAAAGGAAAGGAGACAAGGAGTTCACACTATTGCAGATGCATACTTGCAAGCCACCATATTGCATTCAACCCTCCCTCAACAGTAACGTCAACAACAGTAACATTAAATCTCGTAGCCCGCTAGCTGGCTTTTTTTTCTATCCCTAGTTAATGTTACCGGGTTAGTCAAGATTTTCTGATCTATCTCTGACAGCGTAATGGCGGGTGAGGATGAGGAGTTGGTCCAATCGAGGAAGAGTAGAACTCTGATTATCCGCCATCTCCCAGCTGACCTGTCCAGGGATGAGAAGCAGGATCTACTCAAGTACTTTGGTGCCGTGGCAGTCAGAGTGTTCTCTGATAAAGGAGTACTGGTAGGTCAGACCATGTAGCCCACTACTGTATCTTAAGTCTTAGCTGGCTACGGTCTTAACAGTAGATTGTGCACAATAAACAACAACAACATGACAACAAAACAACATGACATCAAAACACACAATACACCAACACTGTCCAATAACACATTTTTACAACAATTGTACATTAACGCTAGAACTGCTGGGTCTCAGAGGGGCCCCCCTTCAAGCTAAGGAGCAGTCATTCTGACGGCAACATTTTAACAGTGTCATTAATATATTTCATACAGTTGAAGTCGGAAGTTTACATACACTTAGGTTGGAGTCATTAAAACTTGTTTTTCAACCACTCCACACATTACTTGTTAACAAACTATAGTTTTGGCAAGTCGGTTAGGACATCTACTTTGTGCATGACACAAGTAATTTTTCCAACAATTGTTTACAGACCGATTATTTAACTTATAATTCACTGTATCACAATTCCTGTGGGTCAGAAGTTTACATACACTAAGTTGACTGTGCCTTTAAATAGCTTGGAAAATACCAGAAAATGATGTCATGGCTTTAGAAGCTTCTAATAGGCTAATTGACATCATTTGTGTCACCTGTGGATGTATTTCAAGGCCTACCTTAAAATGCAGTGCCTCTTTGCTTGACATCATGGGAAAATCAAAAGAAATCAGCCAAGACCTCAGAAAAAAAAATGGTAGACCTCAATAAGTCTGGTTCATTCTTGGGAGCAATTTCCAAATGCCGGAAGGTACCACGTTCGTCTGTACAAACAATGGTACGCAAGTATAAACACCATGGGACCACGCAGCCGTCATACCGCTCAGGAAGGAGACACGTTCTGTCTCCTAGAGATGAATGTACTTTGGTGCGAAAAGTGCAAATCAATCCCAGAACAACAGCAAAGGACCTTGTGAAGTTGCTGGAGGAAACAGGTACAAAAGTATCTATATCCACAGTAAAACGAGTCCTATATCGACATAACCTGAAAGGCCGCTCAGCAAGGAAGAAGCCACTGTTCCAAAACCGCCATAAAAAGCCAGACTACGGTTTGCAACTGCACATGGGGACAAAGATCATACTTTTTGGAGAAAAGTCCTCTGGTCTGATGAAACAAAAATAGAACTGTTTGGCCATAATGACCATTGTTATGTTTGGAGGTAAAAGGGGGGACATGCAATCCGAAGAACACCATCCCAACGGTGAAGCACGGGGGTGGCACCATCATGCTGTGGGGGTGCTTTGCTGCAGGAGGGACTGGTGCACTTCACAAAATAGATGGCATCACGAGGAAAGAAAATGATGTGGATATATTGAAGCAACATCTCAAGACATCAGTCAGGAAGTTAAAGTCTTCCAAATGGACAATGACTCCAAGCATACTTCCAAAGTTGTGGCAAAATGGCTTAAGGACAACAAAGTCAAGGTATTGGAGTGGCCATCACAAAGCCTTGACCTCAATCCTATAGAAAATGTGTGGGCAGAACTGAAAAAGCGTGTGCGAGCAAGGAGGCCTACAAACCCAGGAGGAATGGGCCAAAATTCACCCAACTTATTGTGAGAAGCTTGTGGAAGGCTACCTGAAAAGTTTGACCCAAGTTAAACAATTTAAAGGAAATGCTACCAAATACTAATTGAGTGTATGTAAACGTCTGACCCACTGGTAATGTGATGAAAGAATTAAAAGCTGAAATAAATAATTATCTCTACTATTATTCTGACATTTCACATTCTTAAAATAAAGTGGTGATCCTAACTGAACTAAGACAGGGAATTTTTACAATGATTAAATGTCAGGAATTGTGAAAAACTGAGTTTAAATGTATTTGGCTAAGGTGTATGTAAACTTCCAACTTCAACTGTATACAGTGGGTGGAAAAAGTATTTAGTCAGCCACCAATTGTGCAAGTTCTCCCACTATGACAGACAAATTGAGAATTTTTTTCTCCAGAAAATCACATTGTAGGATTTTTCATGAATTTATTTGCAAATTATGGTGGAAAATAAGTATTTGGTCACCTACAAACAAGCAAGATTTCTGGCTCTCACAGACCTGTAACTTCTTCTTTAAGAGGCTCCTCTGTCCTCCACTCGTTACCTGTATTAATGGCACCTGTTTGAACTTGTTATCAGTATAAAAGACACCTGTCCACAACCTCAAACAGTCACACTCCAAACTCCATTATGGCCAAGACCAAAGAGCTGTCAAAGGACACCAGAAACAAAATTGTAGACCTGCACCAGGCTGGGAAGACTGAATCTGCAATAGGTAAGCAGCTTGGTTTGAAGAAATCAACTGTGGGAGCAATTATTAGGAAATGGAAGACATACAAGAACACTGATAATCTCCCTCGATCTGGGCCTCCACGCAAGATCTCACCCCGTGGGGTCAAAATGATCACAAGAACGGTGAGCAAAAATCCCAGAACCACACGGGGGGACCTAGTGAATGACCTGCAGAGAGCTGGGACCAAAGTAACAAAGCCTACCATCAGTAACACACTACGCCGCCAGGGACTCAAATCCTGCAGTGCCAGACGTGTCCCCCTGCTTAAGCCAGTACATGTCCAGGCGCGTCTGAAGTTTGCTAGAGTGCATTTGGATGATCCAGAAGAGGATTGGGAGAATGTCATATGGTCAGATGAAACCAAAATAGAACTTTTTGGTAAAAACTCAACTCGTCGTGTTTGGAGGACAAAGAATGCTATCCTACTGTGAAGCATGGGGGGTGGAAACATCATGCTTTGGGGCTGTTTTTCTGCAAAGGGACCAGGACGACTGATCCGTGTAAAGGAAAGAATGAATGGGGCCATGTATCGTGAGATTTTGATTGAAAACCTCCTTCCATCAGCAAGGGCATTGAAGATGAAATGTGGCTGGGTCTTTCAGCATGACAATGATCCCTTGAAAACCTTGTGAAGACTTACAGAAAACGTTTGACCTGTGTCATTGCCAACAAAGGGTATATAACAAAGTATTGAGAAACTTTTGTTATTGACCAAATACTTATTTTCCACCATAATTTGCAAATAAATTCATAAAAAATCCTACAATGTGATTTTCTGGAGAAAAAAATTCTCATTTTGTCTGTCATAGTTGACATGTACCTATGATGAAAATTACAGGCCTCTCTCATCTTTTTAAGTGGGAGAACTTGCACAATTGGTGGCTGACTAAATACTTATTTTTCCCCACTGAATGCTATTGCAAAAATCATATGGTTGTGTTTATGAAGGCCTTGGGTAACATTAGAATACTATATATTTTTTTCATTTAAAATAACACAAGTGTTTTCATTAGTTTATGTTACTGTAGGCTATATGTAAAAACGCCAAAATTCAGGTGTTCAATCAATTTGATTTGTGGATTGCCTTTGTTACAACTGTGAAACAGAAAGTATATGTGGTGGGACACGATAATAACTTATTTTTATAACGAAAAAATTATAATACCCCAACCACCAATACGCGTGGTCAAAAGACGCGTGGTCAATGAAAACATCAAATCAAATTTTATTGGTCACGTACACATGTTTAGCAGATGTTATTGCAGGTGTAGCGAAATGCTCAGTAGCGTAAACGTCATTATAAGTGCCAAGTGGCCTTGATAAATAGTGAAACTCGCCACAAAAGCAATAAATGCAGTATAATGAATATAAGTGTCGATATGACAATAGTAAAAAATAGTAAGTTATTGTCAGCTCGTGTTTACATTGTGTGCATCTTTACACAATGGCATCAGTTGGATTTCACTGAGCTGTTATCCCATGTCCTAACAGTTGACAGAACTTTCATAACTTTCACTTGCTTGACACACTTTGACATACCTTTGTCTTATTGTAGTGCGTAATAGTCTCCGGTTTTCTCTTTGTGTTCTCGTTGTCTTGTCATTGTAAGGCTGTACAGGTCCAGAAGAATAGAATGGCCCGCCCTGTTCTTCAATCACAATTAGTGATTACATAATTATGCATGTTTGCTTCCCCTCGTTCATCAACTCACCCATTCTCCCCCTTTCTCCCCATCATACTGGAGAACGCGTTTCCACTGCTCCAGAGTCCAATGGCGGCGAGCTTTACACCACTCCATCTGACAGTTGGCATTGTGCATGGTGATCTTAGGCTTGTGTGCGGCTGCTCGGCCATGGAAAGTCATTTCATGATGCTCCCGACTAACAGTTCTTGTGCTGACGTTGTTTCCAGAGGCAGTTTGGAACTCGGTTGTGAGTGTTGCAACCGAGGACAAACAATTTTTACGCGCTACACACTTCAGCACTTGTGGTCCCATTCTATGAGCTTGTGTGGCCTACCACTTCACGGCTGATCTGTTGTTGCTCCTAGACGTTTCCACTTCACAATAACAGCACTTACAGTTGACCGGAGCAGCTCTAGCAGGGTATAAATTTGACGAACTGACTTGTTGGACAGGTGGCATCCTATGACGGTGCCATGTTGAAAGTATCTAACAATTCACAACAATACACAAATCTAAAAGTCAAACAATGGAATTAAGAAATATATAAATATTAGGACGAGCAATGTCGGAGTGGCATTGACTAAAATACAGTAGAATAGAATACAGTATATACATATGAGATGAGTAAAGCAGTATGCAAACTTCTTCTTGAGCCACTCCTTTGTTGCCTTGGCCGTGTGTTTTGGGTCATTGTCATGCTGGAATACCCATCCACGACCCATTTTCAATGCCCTGGCTGAGGGAAAGAGGTTCTCACCCAAGATTTGACGGTACATGGCCACGTACATCGTCCCTTTGATGCGGTGAAGTTGTCCTGTCCCCTTAGCAGAAAAACACCCCCAAAGCATAATGTTTCCACCTCCATGTTTGACGGTGGGGATGGTGTTCTTGGGGTCATAGGCAGCATTCCTCCTCCAACACGGCGAGTTGAGTTGATGCCAAAGAGCTCCATTTTGGTCTCATCTGACCACAACACTTTCACCCATTTCTCCTCTGAATCATTCAGATGTTCATTGCCAAACTTCAGACAGGCCTGTATATGTGCTTTCTTGAGCAGGGGGACCTTGCGAGCGCTGCAGGATTTCAGTCCTTCACAGCGTAGTGTGCTACTAATTGTTTTCTTGGTGACTATGGTCCCAGCTGCCTTGAGATCATTGACAAGATCCTCCCGTGTAGTTCTGGGCTGATTCCTCACCGTTCTCATGATCATTGCAACTCCACGAGGTGAGATCTTGCAAGGAGCCCCAGGCTGAGGGAGATTGACAGTTTTTTTGTGTTTTTCCATTTGCGAATAATCGCACCAACTGTTGTCACCTTCTCACCAAGCTGCTTGGCGATGGTCTTGTAGCCCATTCCAGCCTTGTGTAGGTCTACAATCTTGTCCCTGACATCCTTGGAGAGCTCTTTGGTCTTGGCCATGGTGGAGAGTTTGGAATCTGATTGATTGATTGCTTCTGTGGACAGGTGTCTTTTATACAGGTAACAAGCTGAGATTAGGAGCACTCCCTTTAAGAGTGTGCTCCTAATCTCAGCTCGTTACCTGTATAAAAGACACCTGGGAGCCAGAAATCTTTCTGATTGAGAGGGGGTCAAATACTTATTTCCCTCATTAAAATGCAAATCAATTTATAACATTTTTTACATGCATTTTTCAGGATTTTTTTGTTATTCTGTCTCTCACTGTTCAAATAAACCTATCATTAAAATGATAGACTGATCATTTCTTTGTCAGTGGGCAAACGTACAAAATCAGCAGGGGATCAAATACTTTTTTCCCTCACTGTATATAGGGCAGCAGCCTCTAAGGTGCAGGGTTTAGTAGCCGGGTGGTAGCAGGCTAGTGATGGCTATTTAACAGTCTGATGGCCTTGAGATAGAAGCTGTTTTTCAGTCTCTCGTCCCAGCTTTGATGCACCTGTACTGACCTCGCCTTCTGGATGATAGCGGGGTGAACAAGCAGTGGCTCAGGTGGTTGATGTCCTTGACTGTCTTTTTGGCCTTCCTGTGACATCGGGTGCTGTAGGTGTCCTGGAGGGCAGGCAGTGTGCCTCCGGTGATGCGTTGGGCAGACCGTACCACCATCTGGAGAGCCCTGCATTTGTGGGGGGTGCAGTTGCCATACCAGGTGGTGTTACAGCCCGACAGGATGTGCTCAATTGTGCATCTGTAAAAGTTTCTGAGGGTCTTAGGGGCCAAGCCGAATTTCTTCAGCCTCCTGAGGTTGAAGAGGGGTGTTGCGCCTTCTTCACCACACTGTCTTTGTGGGTGGACCATTTCAGATTGTCGGTGATGTGTACGCCGAGGAACTTGAAGCTTTCCACCTTCTCCACTGCGGTCCCGTCGATGTGGATAGGGAGGGGTACTCCCTCTGCTGTTTCCTGAAGTCCACGATCAGCTCCTTTGTTTTGTTGACGTTGAGGGAGATGTTATTTTCCTGGCACCACTCTGCCAGGGCCCTCACCTCCTCCCTGTAGGCTGTCTGGTCATTGTTGCTAATCAGGCCTACTACTGTTGTGTCGTCTGCAAACTTGATGATTGAGTTGGAGGCGTGCGTGGCCACGCAGTCATGGGTGAACAGGGAGTACAGGAGGGGGCTGAGCATGCACGCTTGTGGGGCCCGTGTTGAGGATCAGTGAAGTGGAGGTGTTGTTTCCTACCTTCACCACCTGGGGGGCGGCCCGTCAAGAAGTCCAGGACCCAGTTGCACAGGGCGGGGTTCAGACCCAGGGTCCCGAGCTTAATGATGAGCTTGGAGGGTACTATGGTGTTGAAGGCTGAGCTATAGTCAATGAACAGCATTCTGACGTAGGTATTCCTCTTGTCAAGATGGGATATGGCATTACTCATTTCGATGGCGATTGCATCGTCTGTGGATCTATTGGGGTGGTAAGCAAATTGAAGTGGGTCTAGGGTGTAAGGTACAGGTGATATGATCCTTAACTAGCCTCTCAAAGCACTTCATGAAGTGAGTGCTACGGGGCGATAGTCATTTAGTTCAGTTACCTTGGCTTTCTTGGGTACAAGAACAATGGTGGACATCTTGAAGCAAGTGGGGACAGCAGACTGGGATAGGGAGAGATTGAATATGTCCATAAACACTCCAGCCAACTGGTCTGCGAATGCTCTGAGGACGCGGCTAGGAATGCCGTCTGGGCCGGCAGCCTTGCGAGGGTTAACACGCTTAAATGTCTTACTCACTTCGGCCACGGAGAATGAGAGCCCACAGTCCTTGGGAGCGGGCCGCGTTGGTGGCACTCTGTTATCCTGAAAGCGGGCAAATAAGGTGTTTAGCTTGTCTGGGAGCAAGACGTCGGTGTCCGTGACGTGGCTGGTTTTCCCTTTGTAATACATGATTATTTAGGAAAAGTCAAGGATGGAGGGGGATATTGACTTAAAAAATGGCAGAGTAATAAACAAATAAAAAATCATGAGCAGTCAGAATGACTGCTTTAGCGGTTCTCCTGTTAATGCAATTAAATTCTTATACCTCCAGAGACACACAGCCTTTGCAACATTTGGGAGTGAAAAGTCTGCAGCAAAGGTAGGCTAATTGTTTCTGCATTCAGTAGTAGTTCATTATCATATTACATGATGTAAATTAGAGTTATAGTAATAGGATATAGTAAAACCTGTATTCTCTCCCCTGTCCTGCAGGCTCTGAGCAGGCTTCACCAGCTGCAGATCCTCAACCATACCCTGGTGGTGGAGTTTGCCAAAGACCAGGAACATGTGACGGTGCTGAAAGACCCACCTGTGTCAGACAGGTAATTTATCTCAACTGGGTGAGACAGTCAAATATGTTCAGTTGTAAAGCAAAACGTGTCTAGTGTGTATTAAACCCTTTGTCTTTCTCAGTGCAACAGATGTCAAAGACGTGAAGAAGAAAAAGGAGGTGAAACAACCGACTATACCGCTGATAGAGACTGGCACTGCACCCAAACTCGGGTAATTGTGTGCATGTGTGTGTCTTGAGACTGACGCTGTGCGTGTGTGTTGCCTGGGGGATGACTGACTGAGACTCAGCCGGAATCTCCAATGAGGAGCTGTCAGCATTCTCATGTCCAATTATAACCCCAGGTCTCAGGTCTGTGGCTGAGCACATCAGCACTGACAGGTCAGGTCTGTGGCTTGGTGCTCGGCAGTGACATCAGCAGTGACAGGCCATCTGCTGCTGCCAGTTGGTGGCACCAGGTGGCCTTTGATAAAGACACTCAGGGCTGAGGTGTGAGGTGTCATGGCACTATGAGAAGTCACCTATCCTACCCAGCACACACATTGGGGGTTGATTTGTCTGTCAGTTATTCGAGGGTATGTGCATTATCGTAGTTGGATGAAATGCATGTGTACAGTCATTTTTAGTAATTATGTGGCTGTGAAGCCCCAGTAAGCCTACAGCAAGACTTGCAGAAAGATGGGCTTTAGGGTTGGTTTCTCAATCCTATACTGAAAGGGCTTATTCCAGGAAAGCGACCCATTGAGTTTATGGTCCCTCCACATTCAGTTACAAACGATGAATTCTTTAATGCAGGTAATGACTTTGTTCATTAAAAGGCCCCCATACTCTGAGTGTAAATATACTTTGAGTTGAATGAGTTTCAGCCTCCATGGCTGGCACAGAACACGGCCTAGCCTAAGCACAGTCCTTTGTCATTACACGAGAACAGACCTTGAATAGATGCTGAGATAGCATACTGGTCTCAACGTCCCTGAATAGGAAGTGTGATATTGAGTATATTTCAGTCGCATGCTGCGCAGGTTGTTAAGGAAAAAGGCAGCCAAAGCCCGCTTCTAAACCTCAGTGGCCTGCTTACATATTTATGCGGCCCCATTATTTTGACTTATTTTGTTTCTGGTATTATTTTTGCGTGTTAGGAGACCGTACGTTCGTAGGTAGCGCTTGACATGTTTTATGTGCTTATTATTCTGTTTTCTGTGGGTTTTTTTCTTCATTCTCTGCAGGTTGAAATTTCAAACAAATCCCAGTCTGAAATATTTATACCCACCTCCTTCGAATGGGATCCTGACAAACATAACACATGCCCTTCTGAGCGTACCAAAGTTCTACGTTCAGGTGAGTACATCCTGCAAAGTGATATTTCCTTCTGTGTTGGTTTATTTATGAGCTCATGCTGGGAAATGTATTTATGCAAATATATATATTATTCCTCATATCTCTGTGCATTTATTTATTCCACAGTTACATTTTCTTATTTTAACCTTAGAGAAAAACAATTATGTTAACAAAATAACATTTATATATTCTTGACTCAGAACATGTCTCTAGTGTTTGTTTTTTTGCCACATCCAACACACTTTAAAGATCAAACAGCAAACATTTGCCTGGGAAATTACAATTAAGGGAGCAAATTATAAGTGGGAGGCATGAGTAATGGGTTTAACATTTCCCTCCATGCTGCTGGGCTGTCCTTCTTACTCTCTGGGAACTATTCACAGCTGCAGTACCTCATAATGGTCTCTTGGTGGCGCTAGTGTGTTGTGGAAGGGCATGCCATTGTCCTAACAATGCAGGCACTCTCCTCACTCACTCACTACCTCACCCATCCACTGTATATTTCCATTGGTAAATGCTGCAGACATATGCTCTCCTTGCAATCTGTGTTGCATATGGAGCTGAGGTCACAATGACTGTGTGTTTGTGTTGCTAGCATAGACATTAAAACCAGTAGATGGTGGTAGTGCTGATGTCATCCACGTATTCCTATTGAAAACTCCCATTGGCGCATGAAGCCAGAAGTATTTGAATTTGAAGCGCGCCATATTGCTGAATGGCACCAAAAAATCGCTAAGGATCATGGTGAAAGTGGCCATAATTATCAAAGGATCATGGTCGATGTAGTCGTTTTCATCCTGACTGAGAGGGTCAACTGGAGCCTCCTCGTAGCCTGCCCGCCTGTGATTGGTTTGTGTCAGTACGTGTGACGACAAATGTAGTAGTCAGAATGGATCACTATTTCATAAAATATCTCGATGTGTACCGAACTTTAAAATAATTCACCATGGGGATCGAATTTGATCATAATAAACTAATTTTAAAGGCCAAATAGGCTGCTAACATTTTTATTGGGGGCTGTTCTGGCGATCGTAATTTACACAGTAGCCACCCAGCAGAGCTTGTGACTTCGCGCTCCAGACTGGACACTGGGGGCCTGGTTGCTAGTGTGTGTTTGTGATGTTGGCACAGTCACGCCAATCCGCCCAGACATTTTACAATAAATGATTGGATTCAGAGCTTCAGCTAGCTAAACCTTTAAGAAGTGGAGCGTCGTAGTCTGGCTGTTACAGTACAGTGTGTTGTCATCCCAACAGGTCCTTCACCTGATGAACAAGATGAACCTACCGTCTCCGTTCGGCCCTATCACAGCAAGACCTCCGATGGTGAGATTACAGGATCACACTCCAACACACAGATTAGTAGATTATATACTAGCTTCATTATACTAGCTTCATTATATACTAGCTAGATTATGGAGACCATACTCCAAGACCCAGATTATTGTCACAACTAGACTAGATTGTCCAATACCTATAATATACACTAGTTAGATTTCAATCCCATCTGTGGATGTAGACTAGTGTTACCACGTCTTTGTGTGTGATTGTATGAAAGATTGCGTACTGTAGCAGGTCTTGTAAATTCAGGCCTCAATGAATATATTCTCTTTCTCCCCTTAGTATGAGATGTATCCTGCCCCCCCTCCACCAATGCCGCCCCCCTATCCTCCCCACTACCCCCCCTTACCAGCAGATGAGATGGATTTCTCCAGTGAGGAGGGGTCTGAGTATGAGAGTGGCGATGACGAGGACAAAGAGAGGTGAGGGACCAATCACACTTCTTTATTGGCGATTGATTTAAATTTCAACCAATAAAATCAGTTTAGAGGCTGCCCCCTGTCAATGTCTTTTGGTCTCAAGCCAAATGATTACAAGAGATATGAGATTTTTATGTTTTTGTGTGGTAGCTGTACCTGTATTTTTTCCTTCACAGCTAGCAATTTGCTCTAACATATCCAAATGGGTTGTTGCAATGAATGTTGAGTCACATTATTCTGACGGTATTTCACAGTATACCACTATTTCCCCTGTGCCATTTCTAGAGCAGTCATAATTTGCACAGTGGCGTGAATGTCTAGGCTGCTTTTATTTCCTTTTGTTGATTTCTTCTCCAGGATGATTCGCCTGATGGGTCTGGTCAACCAAGCATGCAAGAGACCCCTGAGAACTAAAGTGTCCTCCAAGAGAAAGAAACCCAAGTTCAAGGACCTTCTCTTTGTCCCAAAGCCCGACTCTCAGAGGTACCCAGCCACTCATGCACATCAACCCTCTCCCTCCTCTTCTTAATCTATTGTCAACTTTAAAATATGCAGTTTTCTGTTTGAAAGGTACAGGGTTGTCTGTCTGAAGGGCCAGACAACATAACTAGCTGTGAAGGATTTATCCTCCTTCCAAACAACATTTCTCACTCACAATAGTCCGCCAATGTGGCTTTGGCTGCATATTGGATATCTGCCTGCACCTTGTGTAACCCCAAAATAGATCAGACCACAAACTCAGTTTGAAGAGAGTAGAAATTCCACAAACGCACTCTAAATGTTCCCTGAGCCTACACAGTGGACTGGGAAATATCAAGCTGACCAGAAAAAAAGATAAACTAGCTAGATTCACAGAGAAATACAGTTTACTGTGCCCAGTGCCAGACCCTGGTGTTTAGTGGTGTATGTTAGCTTTCTGGTGATCTCTCAGTGCTCCAGGGCCCATCCTGCAGCCATCGGATGTGTTTGAGCAGCCCCAGCCCTGCGGACAGAAGAAGATTGAGTTCCACATTTCAACAGATGTGTCGGCCATACTGGAAGGAGGAGGAATCAGCTCCAACCAGCCACAGGAGCCCACTGAGCCAGCTGAGGAGGCTGAAGGTAGGGCCTCAGACTCGGACTCGCCACAGGGCCAGGCTGCACCCCTCTGGGAAACACACACACTACCCACAGTTTCAGTGGTCTAAGGTTACATCCAAAATGGCACCCTATTCCCTATATAATGCACTAGATTTGTCCCTATTGGCCCTGGTCAAAAGGAGTGTACTGTATAGGGAATAGGGTGCCATTTCAAATGCATCCATAACAGTCAGGATGGAGCTTCTATTCCTTGAGACTTGAAGAACAGTTTGAAGGGGGAATTTAACATGTCAACTCAAAAGATTGAGAAGATAATATTATAGGCCACACAAAGGTTATAATGAAGCGTTATCATATTGTAGCACATTTTGAATGGTAATAATGAGGAATCATAGAATTATGTAAAAGGCTTTTAACACCTCCATTTTATTGGAACATCTGTGATTCCATGGTTACAATACAAATGGATTAATTTCAATCAGTAGCCGCACCACTAGAGGAATCACAGGATATGCTGCATTGTATTTCAAGGCTTCTATAGAATGCACTATAGAATTATCAAAGCAGGAAGGTGTTTCATTATTATCAGGATTAGAGATATTTCATTTTGTGGCACTGTGTGTTGTCACCTGCCACCCTGACTGGCTGTCGCAGCTTGTCTTATCTTCTGTCTCTTATAAGCCACCCTCTTCCCATGAATCCACTCTTGTCCCAACTCCCGAGAAATAAAATGGATCTAAAAAGTCAAATGCAAAAGATTGTCTAACGCATAGAAGACTAACTGTGGCAGGTGGGTTTGTGGATTATTCTTGTTTTGGGGTGCTGATAAACAACCCGTTTAAATGAAGCAAAGGGGTGTGATAAGGAGGAGGATCATTTGAAAAATTCTCTACTGAGAATTTATCAGAACAGCCCTGGCATTCCGCACCGGTGGGCGCGCACGCTAGATGTGTATGACAAGTTTCCAGAGGATTTGTATAAGCTCGCTGCTCATAATTTTGTGTGTGCGCGCACCTCAGAGTGCCCAATTACCTTTTACCTCAGCCTTAAGTGAAAGTTCCATGGAGCTGTGCTTGCTAATAGCTCTGTTATTTTACCAAAACAGTCCACATAGCAGTAGCAGTCAACTAATGCTTTGAACAATCTCTTTTAAACCCTGACAAACGTATCATTTGTTTATTGCAGCTTGTCCACTCATTACAGTAGACTGGTTCAGCCTAAACATTTAATACGATTTCCAATGTATTAATTACATAAGCCAAATAAACATGACATTTGAGACTAATAATCCTCTATCTGTCCCAGTAGCAGCTGAGGAGATGCAGGCCACCACCACTACAGAGGAGGATCCAGGGGAGGGCTTTGGGAAGATCTACCCTGCCGCCCAGGCCTCCCAGCTGGAGGAGGACAGTGATGAGGACGAGGATGTCCCCTCTGATGTCATCTCCAGGAAGGAACTGGATAAGGGACGGCTGTCCAGAGACGGTACACTACCTACCAGATCACTACAGCCTTAGATCTACAGATACCCGTCAATATGTAGACATAGGACATCACAACATGTACCAAACCACTACACTACTCTGTCTGGGTAGCTCAGACACTTCTCACTTTACCAGATCACTAAACTACTCTGTCTGGGTAGCTGACACCACTCTCTAAGCATTTAAATGTTTAAAGGGCACAATTATTTGAAAATGCTGAGAGAAATGTGTAGTGTCTGGATTTGTAACTGTTGGGGGTGTTGAGATCAAAACATGCCTTTTTTAATGATACCTGTCATTCTAACTATAGGGAGTGACTCAATGTTTGGCCTTGAATTTAAATAAGGTTTGAATAGCCATCAGATTGGCAGAGGCACCCCTGTGGTCTTCTGTAGCTGTTTGTATTGAAGTAGGACTGGGGTTGACTGGCTTCTTCTCTTTCCTCTCTTTCAAACCAGAGATTAAAAGGATGTCGGTGTATAAAAATTATGAACCTGGAGAGCCGACCAGCAGACTTTACGTGAAGAACATTGCCAAGTCAGTGGAAGAGAAAGTAGGTACCTTTTTATACTACAGAGTTGACAAACTTTCAATGTGTATGTTTAGTTTACAAACGTTTGCTTCTAGTCTTCTGCTTCTCCTGTCTAATCCCATCAAATCATGTACAGTGAGGGAAAAAAGTATTTGATCTCCTGCTGATTTTGTACGTTTGCCCACTGACAAAGACATGATCTGTCTATAATTTAATGGTAGGTTTATTTGAACAGTGAGAGACAGAATAACAACAAAAAAATCCAGAAAAACGCATGTCAAAAATGTTATAAATTGATTAGCAGAAAAACACCCCCAAAGCATAATGTTTCCACCTCCATGTTTGACGGTGGGGATGGTGTTCTTGGGGTCATAGGCAGCATTCTTCCTCCTCCAAACACGGCGAGTTGAGTTGATGCCAAAGAGCTCGATTTTGGTCTTATCTGACCACAACACTTTCACCCAGTTCTCCTCTGAATCATTCAGATGTTCATTGGCAAACTTCAGACGGCCCTGTATATGTGCTTTCTTGAGCAGGGGGACCATGCGGGCGCTGCAGGATTTCAGTCCTTCACGGCGTTGTGTGTTACCAATTGTTTTCTTGGTGACTATGGTCCCAGCTGCCTTGAGATCATTGACAAGATCCTCCCGTGTAGTTCTGGGCTGATTCCTCACCGTTCTCATGATCATTGCAACTCCACGAGGTGAGATCTTGCATGGAGCCCCAGGCCGAGGGAGATTGACAGTTATTTTGTGTTTCTTCCATTTGCGAATAATCGCACCAACTGTTGTCACCTGCTCACCAAGCTGCTTGGCGATGGTCTTGTAGCCCATTCCAGCCTTGTGTAGGTCTACAATCTTGTCCCTGACATCCTTGGAGAGCTCTTTGGTCTTGGCCATGGTGGAGAGTTTGGAATCTGATTGATTGATCGCTTCTGTGGACAGGTGTCTTTTATACAGGTAACAAGCTGAGATTAGGAGCAGTCCCTTTAAGAGTGTGCTCCTAATCTCAGTTCGTTACCTGTATAAAAGACACCTGGGAGCCAGAAATCTTTCTAATTGAGAGGGGGTCAATTACTTATTTCCCTCATTAAAATGCAAATCAATTTATAACATTTTTGACATGCGTTTTTCTGGATTTTTTTGTTGTTATTCTGTCTCTCACTATTCAAATAAACCTACCATTAAAATTATAGAATTATCATTTCTTTGTCAGAGGGCAAACGTACAAAATCAGCAGGGGATCAAATACTTTTTTCCCTCACTGTGTAATGTGGTGTTATGATAACGTTATGCTGATGGTGGCTATTTGTTATTCTCTGTATTGCAGGATCTGAAATACATCTATGGGAGATACATCGACGTCTCATCTGAGGCAGAGAGAAATATGTATGTATTGAGACATTGCTTGCGGTGTACGGTGCTTCAAATCAAAATCGAATCTTTAGGATATCTTTGAGAATGATCTGTCACTTCTCTCCCCCAGGTTTGACAGAGTGAATGTGTAGACTAGGCATCAGTGAGAATAACCTCTCCCTTGTCTCTGCCTCAGGTTTGACATAGTGCTGATGAAGGAGGGTCGTATGAAGGGCCAGGCATTCGTAGGACTCCCCAGTGAGAGGAGTGCAGAGAAGGCCCTGAGAGACACCAACGGTTTCGTCCTCTATGACAAGCCCCTCGTCGTTGTATCCTTTACTTCTAATCAAAGATAAAACAGACAAATATATACTTTAAACAATCATTAAGAATATATTTATATATTTAATTTAAATGTAATCAAAACAGTTTTAACAATTATAAAGCAAGGTTGGTATTTGAAATTCTCTAGAGATACATATTACGCTTAGTGCATAAGTTTGTTTCTTAGTTTGTGTGATGTTTCCTGTACAATATGTGTATGTTAACTGTTTCCGACCTTAACTCAGACCTCCCAGTCGTTTGCCAGGTCTGCCAGACCTAAAGCGGACGCCCCGGACCCCAAGAAAGGACCCAAACGAACCCGATGAACAGGTGAGAAGGGTTCTTCTGCTCCTCTAGGTCCATATTATGTTGTCTCACTGACTTCTGAAAAATATAAATAGAACTCTTGAAATATAACTCCTGTGCTGAATGTTGATTCAAAGAAGTATTGATTTAAAAAAAGATAGGCCTAATCTGAGAAATTCAAGCTATTTATTAGTGAATTTATTATAGTTCTGTATCTAAAACATGATCCCTATATTTATCTAAAACACTATCTGTATCTTTAAATTTTTTGTTTAAGATATTGATGTCAAGTTGACGTTACATGGTGATAGTGTGGCCCAGCAGTCAGTACCATTTGTATCCTTCTGAGTCTGTCATATCCTTTCCAAAACACATCATACCATCATGATACCTGTCTGTTTTCTCTGCTTGGGTATACAACCAGGCTATTCTGTAATTACCGGTACCTTGGAGTTAAAACACCAAACATTAAGCCTAGTTATAATATCCAGTGAAATCAATAGCAGTTTTAAAATGATAGGTTACAACCTAACTCCCTAACACAGAAGAAACGTCATATTAAAAATAAAAAATAAATCACAATATACAGTCTTATGGGGTTTTATTTTCTGATGAGGGACATAAATGTAATAAAACACACCTGTTTCTATCCTTCCAACATGCACACACACCAATTCTTGCATAAATTGTAGAGCCTGGAGTCAGTGTTTTATTTATCTGAAATGTTCTTCTCCCCTGATATTAAATCTTTTTTGCTGTTGCTGTGAGATGTAGTATTTCTAATCTGTGAAAATCTCCCCCTTTCAATATTTGACATCTCCCCTGTTTGGTTCTGAACTACAGGTGATGGAATCCTCTGCAAAGCTGAAGACGACAAGTTAGGAATATAATTTCTTCTGTTTTAACAAATAAAAACATCTTTTTTTATATATATATTGTCTTTGCCTATAAATGCCTAATAGTCCACTGTAAGGTCTTTATTTATTAATTATTATTTTTGTATATTTTACATAATCACACAATGTCAAATTTGCCTAATTACAAAATATAGATATGAATTTACACCATTTTGTAGCATTGGTGAACCATCTGTAGGGTCACAGGAGTTTTCAACCTCAGAAAGTGATAACTGAACAGGAGAGAGAGAAGGTAAATGTAGACTGAAAGCAAATTGAAATCTAGATTGGCTGTAAGCTACAGATGGTGGTGTCAAAGTTGTAGAGTAACACTCTTGAGGAGAATGTGAGCGATGATGCTGGTAGGCAGGGACTGAGTCCATAAGCTTAGCTGTACCCTGCTCTCTGTACTCTGAATGCATGATGATTGATATATTTATTGGGGATAGACCAAAGTACACACTGTAGGAAGGTGAGCAGTGCCAACAAAACAGACAGAATTGTTTATTAAAATCACTTTTCTTGTATTGTCAGTTCCATGCCTCATTTCATGAAGATAATCAGTCACCCATTCATATGTTTAGCACCAATATATGGTATTAGCAATATATGGTAGCATTTGCATGACTTGCAACCACTGCTGCAGAGACTGACCAGGGTCTCTCAGTTACTGCCCTGCCCACTGAGGGTGCTTGATCTGTGGGCTTCAGAAGAGGAACAGCTCCCTGCTTTAGGGCCTGTTATAAACAAGCCCCTTCAAATGCTGCACAGACTGGCTGTGTTGTCTGAGAAGCAGCTTGCAACTGGACTGCATGGATCTGCAGAGCTGAAGAGCAAACATGAAGGTGAGCCATTTAGAACTATAGCCTACTGCAGATGGCGGTGTTATTGAATGATACAAACACACTAGTTAGAAATATCCAGTCTGACACACAGGCCTTTACCACTGCCAAAATATGTGAACAAACTAGTATCCTTTGCAAACGCATGCTGTTTTTCTCGATTCAATATGTTTTCTATTGCATTGAAACATTTGTTCAGTAAATCCCGTGTAATAATTTGGTTGTAGGACCTATGTTAGTGTTTATGAGGTTTGTCTTTATCTCTCGTTGAGGTTGCACTACAGGTCTTTTGGAAGCAGCAAATGTGTCTGTAAAATGTTCCAATTTAAACGTAATACTTGCAAGACAAGGTGGGATCTTTTTTTTTGTTGGTGAAATGGATTACGCGACAATTGCGGTGGAAACGCTTTTGTGCGCAAATGTTTATATAAAAACCATAATCGCAGTAAATTTGTAGTCACGCGATGTTTCATATGTTACCACAAGGACGTGGAAAAACATGCTGAGTTTATAGACAGATGGAATAAGTTATTATGAACTTTATAATTTATTTCTTGACTGAACTTATGGTGATTAGGTGCACACTGATAAGCTTCATGCAAATGTTCACTAAATATCGAGGATGGGCTATTATTTGAATTATGTTAGTGACATGGTAGGTGCTTAGCTGCCAATAATCAAATAAAAATGATCTGGCGTTTATCTAGCCCAAACCCCGCCTGATGGCGATATTGAGTCGTTTCATCTTATTGTCCAAAGTGAATGCACGCAGATGGGTATACATTTGTATCCCCGTGGACCTGTTCGTACATAAAACATTCGCAATTCAGGCTCCAAATGCATCTATTTCCTCCTAAACTCGATTTAATGATAAGACTGAAAATATGAGTACTTTCTTCATGATACGCAATTTTCCTCCAGCAAGTGGTTAATGCCTAGTCCCGGATATTGCGTTCAGACTATCAGGTTGCAGCAGTCTTGTTTATCCCTGGCTGAACTAGGGGTGCAACATCAGGAAGAAGTATTAGCATGGTGGTGGAAAATGGTGCTTCATAAAGAAAGTATGCATATTTCCCCCGTTTTTCCCCCCGCGTTCTCGCCATTAAATCGAATTAAGGAGGTCATCGACATCTTTGTAGCATCTGTGACAAAACCATCAGTAGAGTTGAAAATGCAATGGAAATCCATTTAACTTAACTGCAAAAGTGTGTATATATATATATATATATATATGATTATTTGTCAAATAAATAAAAATAGCTTACTGCACCTGGTATTCCCATGCGGTAGTCTGTCCCAGTACTAACCAGGCCCGACCCTCAGGTGTGTTCAGGGTGGTAGGGGCACAAACACAGTTCGACTGACAACCGTCGTCAGCTTGCAGGCGCCCGGCCCTGTCACAAGGGGTTGCTAGAGCACGATGAGCCAAGGAAAGCCCCAGCGGCCAAACCATCCCCTACCACGGACGGCGCTGGGCCAATTGTGTGCAGTGCTTTTGGCCGCTGCGCCACCCAGGTCCAAACTTTTTTTTAAATGTATACTACATCATCACGCACAGCCTTTTATCCGCAACATGTCAGTGTTGATGAACATCCCTCTGGAGGGAAAATTTGCATATCGTTTTTACGCAGATTTTAGAATATTCAAGTGAAAATCTGTCGCCAGTTGGACAGAAACCTAGGTATTGTAATAAATTAATCAGTCACTTGTGTCATTGCCTCCACCAGGTAAAAGCTAAACTATGTGGCTGCCTGTTGGCTCTGGGTCTTGGAGTAGGCCTCTCCCAATACCAGTCTAAAAGTCACACAAAGCATCACATTCAGCAGGGCAGGTCAACCATAGTCCACCTGTTTGAGTGGCGCTGGAATGACATAGCTGAAGAGTGTGAGCGATATCTGGGACCCAATGGATTTGATGGAGTGCAGGTATGCCTATGTGTTTTTCTTCCAGGCAACAGTACAGTCAAATCACATTGTATTTCTGTTGGAAGACCGCTTCTACTTTTAAAGTCTATTACAACATTTATGTATAAGATCTGATGACCCAGCCTCCACTGTTAACACTATTGATAATATAGATCATGTGTACATACAGTATAGATGCACATCAGCGGAGGCTGCTGAGGGGAGGACGGCTCATAATAATGGCTGGAATGGAGTCAATGGAATGGTATCAACCACAAGGAAACCACTTGTTTGGTACCATTCCATTAACTCCATTCCAGACATTATTATGTGCCATCCTCCCTTCAGCAGCCTCCACTGTTGGAATGGAATAAATGGAACAGTATCAAACAGATCAAACATATGGAAACCACGTTTCACTCCGTTCCATTGATTCTATTCCAGCCTCTACAATGAGCCCATCCTCCTATAGCTCCTCCCACCAGCCTCCACTGATACACATGTACAGTAGATATTCCTCATAGAAATGACTGATAATTTATATATTTTACAGACTATATTCTTCATGTATCACAACCGGCCGTGATTGGGAGTCCCATAGGGCGGCGCACAATTGGCCCAGCGTCGTTCGGGTTTGGCCGGTGTAGGCCGTCATTGTAAATAAGAATTTGTTCTTAAATGACTTGCCTAGTTAAATAAAGGTAAAATAAAATAAAATATAAATGTGTTGTACTAGATCTCCCCTCCCAGTGAGAACGTGGTGGTGACTAAACCATGGAGACCGTGGTGGGAGAGGTACCAGCCAGTCAGCTACAACCTCTGTTCTCGCTCTGGAACCCAACAGGAGCTCCGAGACATGGTCTGCAGGTGCAACAATGTCGGGGTAATGATGATGGAACATGATTCCTTTGAATTCATTTATAGAAGGAAAAGTGGACATGGTTATATACATTTTGAGAAAAAGGCCTTGGTCCAATCATTTCTCACTCTTTCTAAAACTATCTTATTGGTTATGCAATGGTTTGCTTGAGAAGAGATATCATTTAACTCATTTGTACTAGAGGGATGTACCGAATTTCTGTTTTAATTGTTAAGGAAGGAACACGACTGCCCACAGATACTGTGCTGTATGCGTTTTGACCTCTCATTGTATAGATCTATTTGAATTGTGTGAGCCTTATATTGAGACACGACATGTACAGTGCCTTCAGAAAGTATTCACACCCCCTGACTTTTTCCACATTTTGTTGTGTTACAGCCTGAATTTAAAATGGATTAAATTGAGATGTTGTGTCACTAACCTACACACAATACCCCATAATGTCAAAGTGGAATTATGTTTTTAGATTCTTTTAAACAAATTAATTAAAAATAAAAAGCAGAAATGTTTTGAGTCAATAAGTATTCACCCCTTTGTTATGGCATGCCTAAATAAGTTCAGGAGTAAAAATTTGATTAACAAGTCACATAATAAGTTGCATGGACTGCAATAATAGTGTTTAACATGATTTTTTTATGATTACCTCATCTCTGTACCCCACACAATTATCTGTAAGGTCCCTCAGTCGAGCAGTGAATTTCAAACACAGATTATACCACAATGACCAGGGAGGTTTTCCAATGCCTCGCAAAGAAGGGCACCTATTGGAAAGAAGGGCACCTATTGGAAAGAAGGGCACCTATTGGTACAGTAGATACTGAATAACCATTTGAGCATGGTGAAGTTATTAATTACACTTTGGAGGGTGTATCAATACACCCGGTCACTACAAAGATACAGGCGCCCTTCCTAACTCAGTTGCCGGAGAGGAAGGAAACCGCTCAGGGATTTCACCATGAGGCCAATGGTGACTATAAAACAGTTACAATGTTTAATGGCTGTGATAGGAGAAAACTGAGGATGGATCAACAACATTGTAGTTACTCCAGAATGCTAACCTAAATGACAGAGCGAAAAAAAGGAAGCCGGTACAGAATAAAAATAATACAAAACATGCATCCTGTTCGCAATAATATTTTCAATCATGGTGGTGGCTGCATCATGTTATTTATATGCTTTTCATCGGCAAGGAATATAGTTTTTTTTAGGGTAAAAAGAAACGGAATAAAGCTAAGCACAGGCAAAATCCTAGAGGAAAACCTGGTTCAGTCTGCTTTCCAACAGACACTGGAAGACAAATTCACCTTTCAGAAGGACAATAAAATAAAACACAAGGCCATATATACACTGGAGTTGCTTACCAAGACGACATTTAATGTTCCTGAGTGGCCTAGTTACAGTTTTGACTGAAATCAGCTTGAAAATCTATGGCAAGACTTGAAAATGGCTGTCTAGCAATGATCATCAACCAACTTGACAAAGCTTGAAGAATTATGTGGAAATGAATTACCCAGACTTACCCAGAAAGACTCACAGCTATAATCACTGCCAAAGGTAATTCTAACATGTATTGACTCAGGGGTGTGAGATATTTCTGTGTAGACATTTTTCAATATATTTGCAAAAATTTCTAAAAACATGTTTTCACTCTCATTACTGATTATTCTGTGTAGTACATTTTTATTTACACTGAGCAAAAATATAAACGCAACAATTTAAACGATTTTACTGAGTTACATTTCATGTAAAGAAATCATTACATTGAAATAAATTCATTAGGCCCTAATCTATGGATTTCACATGACTGGGAATACAGATATGCATCTGTTGTCCACAGATACCTTTAAAAAAAGGTAGGGGTGTGGATCAGAAAACCAGTCAGTATCTGGTGTGACCACCATTTGCCTCATGCAGTGCGACACATCTCCTTCGCATAGAGTTGTTGAGGCTGTTGATTGTGGCCTGTGGAATGTTGTCCCACTCCTCTTCAATGGCTGTGCAAAGTTGCTGGATATTGGCAGAAACCGGAACACTCTGTCGTACACGTCGATCCAGAGCCTTCCAACATGCTCAATGAGTGACATGTCTGGTGAATATGCAGGCCATGGAAGAACTGGGACATTTTCAGCTTCCAGGAATTGTGTACAGATCCTTGCGACATGGGGCTGTGCATTATCATGCTGAAACATGAAGTGATGGCGGCGGATGAATGGCACGACAATGGGCCTCAGGATCTCATCACGGTATCTCTGTGCATTCAAATTGCCATTGATAAAATACAATTGTGTTCATTGTCCCTAGCTTATGCCTGCCCATATCGTAACCCCATCGCCACCATGGGGCACTCTGTTCACAACGTTGACATCACCAAACCACTCGCCCACACAATGCTATACACGCTGTCTGCCATCTGCCCGGTACAGTTGAAACTGGAATTCATCCAGCGTGTCAGTGGCCATCGAAGGTGAGCATTTGCCCACTGACGTCGGTTACGATGCCGAACTGCAGTCAGGGCAAGACCCTGGTGAGGACGACGAGCATGCGGATGAGTTTCCCTGAGACGGTTTCTGATAGTTTGTGCAGAAATTATTTGGTTGTGCAAACCCACAGTTTCATCAGCTGTCCGGGTGGCTGGTCTCAGACGATCCCGCAGGTGAAGGTCGGATGTGGAGGTCCTGGGCTGGCGTGGTTACATGTAGTCTTCGGTTGTGAGGCCGGTTGGGCGTACTGCCAAATTCTCTAAAACGACATTGGAGGCGGCTTATGGTAGAGAAATTAACATTTAATTATCTGGCAACAGCTCTGGTGGACATTCCTGCAGTCAACATGCCAATTGCACGCTCCCTCAAAACTTGAGACATCTGTGGCATTGTGTTGTGTGACAAAACTGCACATTTTAGAGTGTCCTTTTATTGTCCCCGCACAAGGTGCACCTGTGTAATGATCATGCTGTTTAATCAGCTTCTTGATATGTCACACCTGTCAGGTGGATGGATTAAATTTGAGTACAACATTTGAGAGAAATAAGCTTTTTGTGCGTGTGGAACATTTCTGGAATCTTTTGTTTCAGCTCATAAAACATGGGACCAACACTTTACATGTTTATATTTTTGTTCAGTATATTTAATACATTTTGAATTCAGGCTGTAACACAAGAACATTTGGAATAAGTCATTGGATATAAATACTTTCTGAAGGCACTGTATAAATCATATCTAAATATAAAGTTCTGGTGTGAATTGTACTGTATGCCTTTAGATCTCTCATTGTAGATCCATGAAAATAGCGTGAACTACTGCTATAAATGGATATGATATCTGTTTGAATAGTGAACTACATTCATGTATCAGTATTAGTGTGGTTATGAACACATCTCCCTCTGCAGGTGAAGATCTATGCAGACGTGGTCATTAATCACATGTGTATGTCTGGCGCGGGCGAGGGGGAGGGCAGACGCCGTTCGACCTGTGGCTCATACTTCAATGCCAGCAAGAGGGAGTTCCCATCTGTGCCCTACTCCGCTTCCCACTTCAACGATGACAAATGCACCACCAGCAGCAGAAATATTGAGACTTTCCAAGACATTTATCAGGTATAATTTCAGAGAGAAAATAAATAGGATAACTTCTTGTAAATACCACTAGACACTGATAGAGACGTATTATGTTCTCTCTCTCTGCAAACCTCTTTTTTTAAATCACGTAATGTAATATAAACCCAGAGATCATACAATGTATTGCTTTGGCATTTCAACCCACCAGGTGCGGAACTGTCGTCTGCTAGGTCTTCTGGACCTGGCGCAGGACAAGGAGCATGTGAGGGAGAGGATAGTGGACTACATGAACAGGCTGGTGGACATGGGTATAGCAGGTTTCAGGGTGGACGCATGTAAACACATGTGGCCTAGGGACCTGAAGAACATCTACAGCAGACTTCACAACCTCAACACCACCTGGTTCACACAGGGATCCAGACCACTCATTTACCAAGAGGTGGGAATGAGAAATGTCCATATGTTGACTTATTGTACTTGTATAATGTATTTAAGTAGGTAATGTGTTCTGTTGTTTTGGCCTGTTATGTATCATTTTTGATTGCTTACAATATGTTTATTTATTCAAAACAACAGGCTAGTCTAGCAAATATTTTATATATACCTTTTGTCATGTGTTTCTTGTAAGTGACAATTAAACATTAATGCTGCAGATTTAGGAATTTATCAATCAGCTTCTGACATTTAAGCTGTAGGCCTACTGTGGGCACCATGTTTATTTGTGTGATTTAGCAAAAACACTGCAAATCCAACAGGAACACATGCCCATTTTCTCTTCAAGGTTATCGACCTAGGTGGCGAGCCGATAAAAGCGACAGACTACTCTGGACTGGGCCTCGTCACAGAGTTCAAGTATGGTGCTATGCTGGGCTCTGTCATCCGCAAGTGGAACCAACGGAAACTCTCTGACCTCAAGTATGATTTGGCATGCCTGCCAAATGGCACCCTATTCCCTATGTTCCTTGCTGGTCAAATGTAGTGTACTATGAAGTTAATACGGTGCCATTTGGGATGCACACACATAGTATAACATCTTGCCTTGGTCTAAGAATATAAATATGGCAGATTGTATATCAGCAAATTCTCAAATATATGTTGAACCCTCAGCATGTATGACTGAAGTATATTGTCTCGGTTACTACATAACCCTGGTTCTCTGATGGAGAGAACAAAACATCACTGAAAGAGAACCCGCTTGTGATACTGTGAGAATCGGACTATTCTGAGGTGAAAATTAGCTTCTTGTCTGTTGTTTCAGGACGTGTGGTGAGAGCTGGGATCTGCTGCCCTCAGGCGAGGCGCTGGTGTTTGTGGATAACCATGACAACCAGAGAGGGCATGGTGCAGGAGGGGCCTCCATCCTCACATTCTGGGAGCCCAGGTAGGGACCATACTGTAGAATCTGATTATATATATTGTATAAGTATAGACAAATTATTTATATCATATCCTCAGAATGTATAAGATGGCCATGGCTTTCATGCTGGCCCATCCCTATGGAGTTACAAGAGTGATGTCAAGCTACTGGTGGGATCAACATGTTGTGGATGGAAAGGTATGCTTCTGACAGTCTAAACCTCGGAAAAGTTCTGTTGACTTCTCTTAAACCACAACACTTTAGATCTTAAACCTTGCACATTGTGTATGACCACAGTCACTTGACTATGGTCAATGTGACTGCTCGCCTCACGGTCGTGCTGTTCGTCTTGCTACCTGTCTGTCGGTCAGGACCAGAATGATTGGATAGGTCCTCCCAGCTTCCCTGACGGCTCCACCAAGCCTGTCCCTATCCAGCCAGATGGCAGCTGTGGGGAGGGCTGGGTGTGTGAACACCGATGGCCCACAATCAGGTGACAGTTTAAACCTCCAGATCTCAGTCAGTCAATCATGTTGAATAGTATTGTATTGACCTACTATAAAGGGTAACACTTTATTTGAAGGGTACCTTCAACAAGGACTTCATAACACGTTCATAAGCAATACGTAAAGCTTTCTTAAAAAGTGTGTAAGCGTCTCAAAAATGTGGTCGTTGACATAAGCATCTTATGATAGTATTATATTAAGTATTAATGTAGGTCCCCTTCAAACAAAGCGTTATCCAGTAATGTGAGCAGTTTGACCTGGTCAATGTACAGTTATTTTGTATGTGCGCTTAATGGTGGTTATTATTTTGCTGAACTGCTCTCTCTCTCCATGTAGAAATATGGTGATGTTCCGTAATGTTGTTGATGGGGAGCCGTTGTCTAACTGGTGGGACAATGGGGGGAACCAGATAGCTTTTGGACGAGGCAACCAAGGCTTCATAGTTATCAACAATGATAACTGGTATGTGAGTTTCACCATATGGAAGAAGTTGTAGATAACACATTTGCAGACATTTAAATGAATGCCATTAATTAATTTGTTAGAGGACATTTTGATGGTCCATTTTTGATCGAAAGGGAAGCACTGTTTGATGGAATTGACAAATACTAATAAGATGATCTTTGAATGGGTAAGGAAATCAATTCCATAACATAGTAGCAGTCATCCTACAATAATTGTATGTAACACTGAACTCTTTCCTATTATTCAGTTCCCTGGATGTGATGCTGTCCACCGGCCTTCCTGGAGGAACCTACTGTGATGTCATCTCCGGTCAGAGGTCAGGGGGGCGTTGCTCGGGGAAACAGGTTACCGTTGGAGGGGATGGGAGAGCACACTTCACCATCAGCCCCTCTGACCCGGACCCTGTCATAGCCATTCACACACACTCTAAGCTAGAGTAGGAGCTAATAACACTGCACTTTGAACCACAGACTATGATATTATAGTTAATGTATCATTACTGTATTTCAAGTGTTCTTTCTATCGATGTTTGGAAAGATGATGATGATGGATGATTAAGCAATAAGGTATGAGGGGGTGTGGTATATGGCCAATATACCACGGCTAAGGGCTGTTCTTAGGCACAACGCATTGCGGAGTGCCTGGACACAGCCCTTAGCCGTGGTATATTGGCCATATACCACAATGCCCCCAAGGTGCCTTATTGCTATTATAAACTGGTTACCAACGTAATCAGAGCAGTAAAAATACATGTTTTGTCATACCCGTGGTATACGGTCTGATATACCACGGCTGTCAGCCAATCAACATTCAAGGCTCAAACCACCCAGTTTATAATGAAGATTATACTACAGTGATGTATTGAGATACTGAAATGTCATGTGTTATTATGGCTCATATCAATGTGGGTCAAGTGAAATGTGTAAAAACATAATCAATGGAAATGTTACATCAGATGTGATTATGCACTATAGATTCTGCATGACTTCAAGTTAGCGTTCACATACATACATTTACATTAATTATATACTGTATGTGTTATCATTTATAACATTTAATTAAATGTCCAGTTGGAAATAGAACCAGTTCCAGTTTTTTTTTTTACTGAAAACTGTCAGGTAGATTTTTAAAAAGGCTAACTGGCCATGGCACAATGATGACAAAACCTGTTTAACAACTCCTCCTAATATTGCTGATGTGGCTTCACATAGTGTGTGAAGAGAACCCAGCCAACTCTAGAGAGTACTCTTGTAATCAGTTTAACAAGACTTTCCTGGAGCAAATCTGTCAATTCCAAGGTGTGCTTATTCATTATACAGCGAGTGATGGCTTTACTATGCATATTTTATGGCTTTAAACCCTGCAAGTTTCATGAAGTTGTCCAAATGAGTAGCATTTAAAACTAAAATGAAGTCATTCATTTGAATAATTTATATTGGATGTCTCTGATAAGCATTAGCACCAAGGTCATCCGTTCTGCTTCAGCCAGGAGCTGCTTTTCAATAATGCTGCCCATTGATAAACAACTTTGTAGTCACAGAGAGAGAGAGAGCGAGAGAGACACAGAGAGATAGAGAGAGAGTGTCACAGAGGGAGCTTCCTCATTCTACCAAACCTGCTTCTTACTTATTCAGAGGGCTTGATATAGACATAACTAACACCATAGCTGTGGTACAGTGCAGGGCTTGAATTATGCAATCCTTCTTCAGCAAAACAACAACACATGGAACAAACATGTCACAGTCTCTACAGTAAACTCAATGCATGTGTTGAGAGTACAATGCCGTGGTGTTGTCACATTAGGCTGAGGAATATTCTCACTAGACCCTGCTTGGGAGCACATACACCCCAGCATCTGTGATGCCTTCCCACTCACACACACACACACACACACACACAGCATGCTAACGATGCTAACGCTACACAGCCCAACAACAATCCCTTCCTCATCACTTGTCCGGAGCTGTCTGAACTGCCAACTAAATCTCGGCCTCATCTTATCCACTGTAACCTTGCTTATTCCCCGTAGTGGCATTAGTAGAGCTGTAAAAGTATTTATGGGGGGACAAATGCGGAAGAGGCAATCTAAGGCAAATATATATTTCCTGCCTGTTGATTTCTCAGGGCCAGAAGGGTATGGGCGGTGATCAGTATGGATATAACTATTCCCTGGGTAACTCTTCAGGACTAAGGTAAGGCGACAGAGCAGCATGCCAAACAGCACAGCAGTGTGTGTACACCATGGTTTTAATATGGCTCAGCTGGCCTTCGGCTCTGAGACAGCCGGTAAGGCGGGCCGGTATCCATCTATGAGTGTGTATCATTAGCCCAGACCGAGTGGGCCTGACTCAGCTGTGTGTGTGTGTGTATTGTTATTTTATTAGGATCCCCATTAGCTGTTGCAAATGCATCAGCTACTCTTCCTGGGTCCATATAAAACCTGACATAATATAGAACAATAATAGACAAGAACAGCTCAAGGACAGAATTACATACATTTAAAATAAGAATCTAGAACAAAAAAATGTCCTGTAGTGACAAAACCCTGAGAAAGCAGGTAGACCTATGCTCTAGGCCTATATTCAGTCACATCTATCCCTTACATACTTGCATAGATACATATCAGTTTACATGCAAGTTATTTAGGTGTATGTGTGTATTTGTGTCAGGGGCTAACTTAGCCATCTAATGTACCAGCCTTTTTTTACAATATGTTCAGTTTGACCTGATGCACAGACTGAGTACCAGGCCTGACTGTGTTTTGAATGTGTTACAGGCATGAAAACACTCTTGGGAATGTGAGTTACCACTCACTGGCTCTGTAATACAGGCAATAACAACATATAAATAAAATTCATGAAAATAGTCAAGTCATTTCTGTCGAGCCTGTTCAAACGAGAACGATCGAACTGATAGGGACTGCAACTGAAGCTATTGCATGAATAAAAAACATTACTATTGCCTCTGAGATTATACAATCCACTATCTGCTATCTACTAAGCCATGTGTAGTATTCCTATTGAGTGATTTCGGTTGTGCACCCACTACCGTACAGCAACATGTCGCCATTGAATTTTGTAATCAATGAGATAGTGTCTCCAGCGATTCCCTTGAGAGCACAGATGATAATGTTTTCCCACATCTGAAAAGCAAATGCTTCCATTATTAATGGGATGAATTATGGAACATAATGTATATCTTTATCTCCACCTAAAGAGGGATTCCTCATAGGGGATGTATGGAGATGACCTGACAGCATACTGATGAAGAGAGAGTGGGTTGGAGGGGATGGGAGAAGAGGAGACAGAGTAAGAGAAGAGGAACATTCTTGCTTGAGAAATTGCTCTTTGCTAAGAAGCTATTTTTGTTTTGGACCATTTTAATTGTAAGGTACTTAATTGTTACCCAGAAATATTTGTTATTGAGATAAAAACAGCTGCATTGGACCTTTAAGGCAGAGATTTCTAGCATTTCTAGCTCCCAGCATGCAAAGCTCCAGACAGGTATGCATTACTTTGGGGCCTCAAATCTCAACAGAACTTTGCTAATCTTTTAACCTTGTGCTCTTCTCTCTCGTAGCGTGTGTAGAGAGAGCATCCGTACGGCCTAATCTCTTATAAAAGTTAGAGCGAGTGAGTAGAAGCCATCGCAGGGTGATGATGATGTATCCTGTGATTTCCACCCTCAATATCATCCAGAAGATCGATGTGGTGAGTAAACCTTCGCTGCACAGTGTGCAATCGGCTATGAGCCTAAAAATAAACATTTCAATTGAAATAATCCAACAGGTTTTCTTTCGCCGTGCCAAAGTTAATAACAAAAGAGTAATCTGGGCCCACTGGTAGAATTAGATATGAATCCTTAAATCAAGAGTAATTAAAGCAACAGGAGCGCAGAAGACGTATGACCTTGAAGAGTGAGATGTTTGAAGAAAGTCCTACTCATTTCTCTGGGGGGAGTAAAGTTTCTACACGTAACGTGTGTACGAGATTCAGACCTGGTTTCAAATACTATTTGAAATTATTTCAAATACTTTAGCTGTGGTTGATTGAGCTTGCCTGTTGCAATGGAACGAAGGCTACAGCAAACACTCAAAGTATTATTATTTGAAACTAGGTCTGACAAAATCCTATTGAGTTCCTATAAACTCACCACTTAATTTCTGTGCATTACATTGTCAAGCCTGATGGTGTTCCCCTCAGCACCCATATGAAGTTCATCTCCAAGCGTTTGATCAGTCGTTAACATTAATCCAGTCTCTGGACTCATCTCCTAGGCCTACAGGTCTTTGTAACGTCTGCTTGCGTCACCGACCGTGTTGATAGACAGTCGACCAGCACCTGGTAATTAGCCATGAATATTAGCTGGGAGGGAGCAGCCCAGACTGGGTAATTTCATCTAATGCTCATCTAATGCATTTACCTATTCCCGTTAATTCACCACTGTGTGATTGAGAAATCTGTGTGTGTGCGTGCGTGTGTACTTTGTGTGTGTGTGTGTGTGTACTTTGTGTATACTTTGTGTGTGCGTGTTTGTGTGTGTGTGTGTGTGTGTGTGCACTCCCACTTCCAATGAGCCCCACATAAATCCTAGGTCTTTATTGTTTAGGAGCTGGCTGGGCCAGACTCGGTCTCAGACATATGGAGTGGAGAAGTCAGTCACACATTACTTTAGGGCTAGATGAGCTGCTCCTAGCTCGATAGGAGAGGGGTAGCTGAGCTGTCCCTTTCATTTTGATGAGATCAAGTGTCCCCTTCCTGTCTGTTTGTCCATGTCTGTAAGCCAGGCAGTTTCCCAGCCAGACAGGTTTATCATCTAAGCCTCTAATAATCTTCCTAGTTTATGAGAGGTCAAGTTAAATAAAATGGCAGATGAATTTCAAGGGCTCCACTCACTTGTGTTTCTCGATCGTCTGTGGCCTCAAAGTCTAATTACAATTTGTTTTGCAATATTGAGAAATAATAGCTTTTCCGTGGTCGTCAGTGTGTGTGTGTGTGTGTGTCTGTCAGTTACCCTCGGAATTGCATTACGGAGGTTTGTTTAAACGGGAGCAAATCGATACCATCTGCCTTCAGATACCCCTTCCGTCTCTCTCTCTGGTCTGCCATAACAACAAGGCTTATTGATCAAGGTCTGCTGCACATATGGAACATGTATTATCTATGCTGGTTTTCCCACTGTATCATCTCTATCTCTCTCTCTCTCTGTCCGTCAGTCTCTCTTTTTTGTTCTCTCCCTCTCTCTCTCCCTCTCTGCTTCTCTTCCTCTCTCTCTCCCTCCCCCTCTCTCTCTCTCTCTCTCTCTCTCTCTTTCTACTCTCTGTTAAAGGGGAGATAGCATCAGACAGACATTTAGCTGAACTGGGAGTCACTGACATCAAACATGAATGGGAATTAAGCTCAAGCATGACACAGTAATAGTTCTGCTACCAATATGAACAACTCATAGACATTATGTCTATCCAGAAAGGATTCTCATAGAGGAGTTATTTCTACTGGGTGTGTATGCATGCGTGTTTGTTCGTGTGTGTGCCTGCATGTATGCATGTATGTATGTATATGTGTATGTATGTATGTGTGTGTGTGTGTGTATTCATCTATGCTACCCAGTACCCAGTGCCTGACTCTCCTATGATTCTAACATTGTGCCCCCTACTAGTTAAACATCTGCATTAAGATGATGTATCAGTCCTCTCCTCCCAGTCTGAAGCATCTCTACTGCTGTGAGGCCTTCCAGAGCCCAATGTGTACAACTATAAGTAATTAGTGTAGCAGGGAACCCTCCACACATCTCAGAGAAGAGCAGATCTTACTACCCCATGTCTGTTGGGGTACATGCACAAACACAGACACACACACACACACATACACACACACACACACACACACACACACACACAGTGGCATGGTGGGCCTGCTCTTCTCCTCTCTCTGCAGTGGGTCCCAGTGTGATGCGCCATAATGACCTGTCAGAAAGGCTGCCTGATGCCAGCATCTAAGCCAGGCCTCTGAACAGAGATAATCCTATAGGGCCTATCCTCACTTAATGAATTCTAACAGCAGACAGTACTATATGGCCCCAAGGCTCCTGATAGCAGTCTTATAATCTATTCTCCCCTATCGTATCATAACTGACAGGAATATAGGCCCACTAAAACACCCATCTTGAACATGCAGCTTTTAGAGAATGTTCTGTGATAGTTGTTGGTGTTTGTGGAACAGTTTTTGGAAGTAATGCATTTCGGTACGGGGCAGAGTATGACACCATATTTTCCACTCTAGGCTTACACTGTAATAAATCAGGACTTGGTCACAGTGTTTGACTCTTGGCAGATGACAGTCAATCTCGTTGATGGCTTTATGTGCCCTTTTCCCAAGTCTTCATAATGACATCTGTCATATGGTTTAACAATAGCTCTCAGAAATGTCAGAAGCATTTTCTCACAACACAAACACACAAACACACACACACTGACGACCACAGAAAAGCTTATTTTCCTCTACAGTCCAATAATGAAGTTGTCCATCACTTTTTAGAGGTGAGCATAAGGGGGTGTGGGATGTGTGTGTGTGTGATGGGAGGGGGGTTAAAGAGACACTTATGGATTAGAGAGGGGGAGGTGATCTCTGGCATCCGCATCTCTCTTCACTCAACCCCATTTGTCATGGTGAATAATATAGCCGTCAGCCATGACAGTTAGAGCCATTATTGTCAGTTAAACCCCAGCATGAACGGAGAGGAGAGGCATTGTCTGGAGGATTGACAGGGGGTCCCATGATACACAACAATGTCGAAACCGAGCCCAATCCTGTCTCTGTCGCTGTCTCTCTCTGTCTGCCTCTCTCCATCTCTGTATGTCCCTCTCTTTCCCTCCCCTCTCCCTTTCGCTCTCTCTGGGGTGGAGGGGTATTCTTCCTGCGCTCTACCACTCAACGGTGACAGGCTACGACAGCATCTGCTTGCTGTGGCACCTGTGTGGCACCGTGCCACTTCTCACAACAATACCTCTTCTAATAGGGACCTTCAGAGAACCATGTAGAGACTCCTGAAAACACACTGCATGATCTGTCATTACAATAGGTGGTTTTGGTTGTTGAGTAGGAGTTTATAGTTATTATTTGTAGGCCATGTTTTAAACTTTACTGTGTGATCTCAGAAACAGCTGATGTTATTAAAAACATTATTAAATAGTCATAAGACAACAATAATAAGAATATTAAACATCATATAATTGATACGGTTTACGGTGATACTGCCTTGTGAGTTGAATAACACAGCCCCTCAGATATACAGTGCATTCGGAAATTATTCAGACCCCTTCCCTTTATCCACATTTTGTTACGTTACAGCCTTATTCTAAAATATATTTTTATATTTAAAAATAAATAAATCTACACACAATACCCCATAATGACAAAGCGAAAATAGGTTTTTAGAAATGTTTGCAAATGTTTAAAAACATTTTTTAGTATTCAGACCCTTTGCTATGAGACTCGAAATTGAGCTCAGTTGCATCCTGTTTCCATTGACCATCCTTGAGATTTTTCTACAACTTGATTGGAGTCCACCTGTGGTAAATTCAGTTGATTGGACATGATTTGGAAAGGCACACATCTGTCTATATACAGTAAGGTCTCGCATGTCAGAGCAAAAACCAAGCCATAAGGTCAAAGGAATTGTCCGTAGAGCTCCGAGACAGGATTGTGTCGAGGCACAGATCTGGGGAAGGGTACCAAAAAAATTCTGCAGCATTGAAGATCCCCAAGAACACAGTGGCCTCCATCATTCTTAAATGGAAGAAGTTTGGAACCACCAAGACTCTTCGTAGAGCTGGCCGCCCGGCCAAACTGAGAAGGGCCTTGGTCAGGGAGGTGACCAAGAACCTGATGGTCACTCTGACAGAGCTCCAGAGTTCTGTAGAGATCTGTAGAGATCTCTGCAGCACTCCACCAATCAGGCCTTTGTGGTAGAGTGGCCAGACGGAAGCCACTCCTCAGTAAAAGGCACATTACAGCCCGTTTGGAGTTTGCCAAAAGGCACCTAAAAGACTCTCAGACCGTGAAAACAAAATTATGTGGTTGGATGAAAACTATATTAAACTCTTTGGCCTGAATGCCAAGCGTCACATCTGGAAGAAACCTGGCACCATCCCTACGGTGAAGCATGGTGGTGGCAGCATCATGCTGTGGGGATGTTTTTCAGCGGCAGGGACTGGGAGACTAGTCAGGATCGAGGGAAAGATGAACGGAGCAAAGTACAGAGAGATCCTTGATGAAAACCTTTTCTCCAGAGCGCTTAAGACCTCAGACTGGGGCGAAAGTTCACCTTCCATCAGGACAACGACCCTAAGCACACAGCCAAGACAATGCAGGAGTGACTTCGGGACAATTCTCTGAATGTCCTTGAGTGGCCCAGCCAGAGCCCGGACTTGAACCCAATCTAACATCTCTGGAGAGACCTGAAAATAGCTGTGCTGCAACGCTTCCCATCCAACATGACAGAGCTTGAGAGGATCTGCAAAGAAGAACGGGAGAAACTCCCCAAATACAGGTGTGCCAAGCTTGTAGCGTCATACCCAAGAAGACTCGAGGCTGTAATCACTACCAAAGGTGCTTCAACAAAGCACTGAGTAAAGGGTCTTAATACTTATGTAAATGTGATATATATATATTTTTTTTTTATATAAATTTGCAAAAATGTCTAAAAACCAGTTTTTGCTTTGTCATTATGGGGTATTGTTTGTAGATGAGGAAAATAAACAATTCAATTAATTTTAGAATAAGGCTATAACGTAACAAAATGTGGAAAAAGTCAAGGGGTCTGAATACTTTCTGAATGCACTGTAGGTCTCCTGCAGTAACAGTATAGTCAGTGTTGTTTTTTATTCATTTCAACTTTCCCTCCAGTCCTTAGCCTTCAGTGGGAGGCCATGTCGGTTTCACCTGAGTGCAGCTGTGGCACTCACCATTTGGGCCCCGTGTTGGGGGCTCATAAGCAGCAGATTGCTGAGTGAAACACCGCTTCCTCCCCCCTCCTCCCCCCCCAAACCTCAAGAGGGACACTCTCCCAAGGTCACTCTCCCCTGCCACCTCCTCTTCCTCCTCTCCTCCGCCTCCTTCTCTCATCGCCCGGCGCCGTGAAATCAGGCATCTGTATGGCCGAGCCGTTCCGCAGTGTTTGCTCTGAACGGCAAGCTCCATATGAGACACACACACACTCATATACACACACACACACACACACACACACACACACACACACACACACACACACACTGCGATGCTGTGCTGCATATGAGGTGAAACAGCAAAGGTGAAATTCAGCATGACATTCCACTTTGTCGTCATGGCAACCCAGGCCCTGATGAAAAGCTGAAAAACAATAAAACATCCTTTGGAGAAAAAAAAAAAAACTGCTCTGAAAGAGAGATAAAAGAAGAAGAAAGAAATCTGTGCCGCGGCTGACAACCGACGAAGTCGATGCACCTTTGGGGAATTGAGAGGAAGATGCTTCCGGACCGAAGGAACGAGGGGGAAAGTAGTTGGACATTTTCTCCCATCTAACATTTGATGACTCCTACCATGCAAGCAGAGGAAGGACACTGCAGCCATTTTAGAGAAGTACCTCTCTCTCTCTCTGCCTGAACATATTGCACCTGTTCAATAATTGAACGGCCACTCTGTGGCTGGGTCCTGAGCCACAGTGAAAGCTGTACCTACCGATTAGAGCCTGGCTTGTCACTGGAGCAGGTCAGACTCTTAGACCTGTCATTCTGCTGAAAGATGCCTTCGGCCACATTATAGGGGAAATGTCATTACCTCATTGCAAACGTCATTTCCGCAGTGGTGCATCTCTCTGGGTGTGTGTGACTGTGAAGAGTGTGTGTAGTGTAAGTGCACAGCACAAGTGCATTAGGCCCCACTGCGCAGAGCAGAGCAGGAGGACCCCGTTCACAAACTCTGGGGAATAAACATACTCTTATCACCAGATCCTGGGGTGAGATCACCCTGCCACTCTCTGTCAGTAACAAACACACACACACACACACACACACACACACACACACACACACACACACACTGTGGCTCGATAGGCCTCCTTTCTATGTTTCCTTTCCTTTCTGACCAATGATTTGAAAGGACTTGACATATGAGATAAAAATGTCAGAAAACTCTTGTTGTTTCACCTATTGATGGCCATAAGGGTAAAGAAACTATAAGAGATGCTCAAAGCTCTTATGGAAGCTGTACATACATTATGTCTCGTTCACAGGGTCCTCAATTCATTTATTCGAGGAGACATTCTCAATCTCTTCCCGGCAGGAGTTGTAATGACATCACTTGAACCAGTTTGGCCCGCTTGGTTTGAAGGTTTGGCACTACATTATAGTTTTCTCAATTGCCTACATTTTGTGTTCATGAAAGTCTCAACTGTCTCATTCATATTTGATATTTGACGGCAGATTGCTTTGTACACACGGGGAATCCTTTCCTGGAAGCTCCAAAGTCCTGGATCTCCTATACTAGGAAAGACTAGAACTCAAAGTCCTGTGCTTCCCAGGCAACCATCTATGATAGAGCTGATCATCTTATCTCCACTGGGGGACAGTGTTGAAGCAGATATGATCTTGGTGGTTCCTCGCCCCCAACAGGAAAAGGCAATGGTTTTAACCAAAGCTCTGGGTTTGTAATTTGGGGTTACACTTTCTTAAACTGCAGTTTGTTACCGAGAACCATTAGAGTGGCAAGGTCTCCCTTTTCCCAGGCCTGCGTTTGTTTGGTCGGGGTGAAGGGCTTGAAGAGAGCAGAAGGAAGGATAGTGTGTGTGTGTGTGTGCATGGCTCAGTGTATGTGTGTGTACTGGGGTCCTGGGAACCATCAGACTGTCTTTGTTTCCCTCACTTCTCTACCAGTATAACTCAACACATCTAGGCCTACATCAGTAAACAGTTTATTTCAAGATGGACTGCGTTTATGGTGTTAATGTCTGTTCTCAATTCCAGGCATAGATATGCAAATAACTGTGGAGTTATTAATCTGAGTGTCACAGGGATTATGCAAATAACTGAGAGAGAGGAGAAAGAGGGAGAGAGAGGGGGGTGAGAAAAGAGAGCGAGGGAGGTAAAGAGATGGAAAGAGAGGAAGAGGTAGAGAGATAGAGAGATCAAGATGGAGAAAGAGAGAGAGATGGAGAGAGAAAGAGGGAGAGAGAAGAGAAGGAGAGTTTGGTCATCTCCCCAGCATTGATGACACACAACAGCACCATGTCGTTGTTAAAGAGTATGACAGCCCTTACAGTCTGAAGTGAAACATGGGGCACTGTTACCTGGTGATTCAAAATATCTTCATCCTCTTCAGTCTAGACACCTGTTTGAGATGTTCAGTACTAAAACAGTTGGGGCCCCCAAAGTGGATGTGGTCTCATCTGACGGATGTAACCAGGCTACCCAGAACTGTAGATCTGTCTTCCTGTCACAACAACCCTTTCCTCTGGGAATAAATGCTGTGAGAAAAACAATCAACACTCTACTGTATCAATGGGTCCATGGAAACTATGCACTTGGTCTTTTTGCTGTATCCTAGAAATGCTCTAAAATGGAATCGGAAACCATCAAATGTATACTGAACCAAAATATGTTTCATGAGCTGAAAAAAAAAAAAAATCCAAGCACACAATGTTTTTGGTTTACATCCCTGTTAGTGAGCATTTTTCCTTCGCCAAGATAATCCATCCACCTGACAGGTGTGGCATATCAAGAAGCTGATTATACAGCATGATCATTACACAGGTGCACCTTGCGCTGGAGACAATAAAGGGCCACTCTTTACCATAAGCCACCTCCAAAGTCGTTTTAGAGAATTTGGCAGCACGTCCAACCGGCCTCACAACCACAGACCATGTGTAACCACGCTAGCCCCGGACCTCCACATCCGGCTTTCTCACCTGCGGGATCGTCTGAGACCAGCCACCTAGACAGCTGATGAAACTGACTGAAGAATTTCTGCACAAACTGTCAGAAACCATCTCAGGGAAGCTCATCTGCATGCTCGTTGTCCTCACCAGGGTCTTGACCTTACTGCAGTTTGGCATCGTAACCGACTTCAGTGGGCAAATGCTCACCTTCGATGGCCACTGGCACGCTGGAGAAGTGTGCTCTTCATGGATAAATCCCGGTTTCAACTGTACCGGGCAGATGGCAGACAGCATGTATGTGTGGGCGAGCGGTTTGCTGATGTCAACGTTGTGAACAGAGTGCCCCATGGTGGCTGTGGGGTTATGGTATGGGCAGGCATAAGCTACGGACAACGAACACACTTGTATTTTATCGATGGCAATTTGAATGCCATCGTGATGAGATGCTGAGGCCCATTGTCGTGCCATTTATCGGCTGCCATCACCTCATGTTTCAGCATGATAATGCACGGCCCCATGTCGCAAGGATCTATATACATTTTCTGGAAGCTGAACTTTTTCCAGTTCTTCCATGGCCTGCATACTCACCATACATGTCAGCCATTGAGCATGTTCGGGATGCTCTGGATCGACGTGTACGATCGCATGCTCCAGTTCCCGCCAATATCCAGCAACTTCGCACAGCTACTGAAGAGGAGTGTGACAACATTCCACAGGCCACAATCAACAGCCTGATCAACTCTATGCGAATGAGATGTGTCGCACTGCATGAGACAAATAGTGTTCACACCAGATACGGACTGGTTTTCTGATCAACGGCCCTACTTTTTTTTTTAAAATCCTTATATGAACTGTAACTCAGTAAAATCTTTGAAATTGTTGCATGTAGCATTTTATATTTTTGTAGTTGTTATGGGATAGTTGGTATTTAAAAATAGTTAATAAAAAATTGTTTGCATTACTCTATCAAGTAACACACACACACAGATTCCTCAACTCATAATAGCCAGAAACCCATGCATGTTAGGAATCTCCATCTCTCTGAGAGCCAAACTTCCGAGGCAGAGAAGATTGAATCACAAAACCCCATGTGACAAATGTACCTCAGAGCAGAGATTAATATATAATACGGCCATCTTCTCTTGTGACATTTATTGTGCTGTTCCCCGCAAGCTCCATGAAACCCCTTCAAGCCAGGCAGCTAGACTACCTCCTCCCTCCCTCTCTACCTCTCTCCCTCTCTCCCTCCCTCCATCCTTCCCTTTCCACTCTAATCTAGCTGTAGGACCATACCGATTGGAATCAGAATACATGTAGAAAGCTGCAGCTTCCTCTGGCCATTCATCGTGCTGCGTGGTGGCCCGTTATTGGCAGGAGGAGGCCCCCGACGTGAAGGGCGAACTAATGCATTTCTGGAGATGACTGGAAGGCATGGAAAGATTGAATTCTCCCCACTGTGCTGTGTGGAGGGAAGGAAGGACAGAGGGAGAAAAGGGTGAGTCTCCCAGAAATAGGCAATGATAGATGAGGTACATGGAGCAAGACAGCCAGCCCCGCTCTCCAGCCAGGCTGAATCAGGAGAACTGTCTGCCAGCTAAATGCCTCTCTCTACCTCCCTCTCTCTCACACATTCGCTCTCTACTTTCCTACACTCTACACGTCGCTCTCTCTCTCTCTCTCTCTCTCTCTCTCTCTCTCTCTCTCTCTCTCTCTCTCTCTCGCTCTCTCTCGAAATGCAATCTGTTTTTTAGTGCTTACCAGCCGCAACAGATATGAAGATTGTTCTCTGAATCATTACTTAATGAGCACACATTCTGGCAGGAACATTTTATTCTCTGGTGATCCAGGTGAACCAAGGATTTTATCCCCTGGGTTTCTCTACAGCAGAAACTATTCTGTGGGCTGGGGATTGTAAATCATAACTGTTAATGTGGCTCTGTAACTTTTATTTGTCACCAGTTAAAAAATAATGTTCAGTGTTACACAAACTTGTCAACATGGTCTCATTAGAATACGTCAAAATAGTGATAGTAAACCATTGTACTTACAGTGCATTCGGAAAGTATTCAGACCCCTTATTTTTCCACATTTTGTTACGTTACAGCCTTTTTCTAAAATTTCTAAAATTAATTTGTTCCTCATCAATCTACACATAATACCCCATAATGACAAAGCGAAAACAGGTTTTTAGAAATATTTGCAAAAAAAACACAAATACCTTCATTACATAAGTATTCAGACCCTTTGCTATGAGACTCGAAATTGAGCTCAGGTGCATCCTGTTTCCATTGATCATTCTTGACATGTTTCTACAACTTGATTGGTAGAGCTCAGAGACAGGATTGTGTCGAGGCACAGATCTGGGGAAGGGTACCAAAAAATGTCTGCAGCATTGAAGATCCCCAAGAACACAGTGGCCTCCATCATTCTTAAATGGCATTAGTTTGGAACCACAAAGACTCTTCCTAGAGTTGGCCGCCCAGCCAAACTGAGCAATCAGGGGAGAAGGGCCTTGGTCAGGGAGGTGACCAAGAACCTGATGGTCACTCTGACAGAGCTCCAGAGTTCCTCTGTGGAGATGGGAGAACCTTCCAGAAGGATAACCATCTCTGCAGCAGTCCACCAATCAGACCTTTATGGTAGAGTGGCCAGACGGAAGCCACTCCTCAGTAAAAGGAACATGACAGCCCTCTTGGAGTTTGCCATAAGGCACCTAAAGGACTCTCAGACCATGAGAAACAAGATTCTCTGGTCTCATGAAACCTAGATTTAACTATTTGGCCTGAATGCCAAGCGTCACATCTGGAGGAAACCTCGCATCATGCTGTGGGGATGTATTTCAGCGGCAGGGACTGGGAGACTAGTCAGGATCGAGGGAAAGATGAACGGAGTAAAGTACAGAGAGATCCTTGATGAAAACCTGGTCCATAGCGCTCAGGACCTCAGACTTGGGCGAAGGTTCACCTTCCAATAGGACAACGACCCTAAGCACACAGCCTAGACAACACAGGAGTGGCTTCGGGACAAGTCTCTGAATGTCCTTGAGTGGGCCTGCCAGAGCCCGGACTTGAACCTGATCGAGCATCTCTGGAGAGACCTGAAAATAGCTCTGCAGCAACGCTCCCCATCCAACCTGACAGAGCTTGAGAGGATCTGCAGAGAAGAATTGGAGAAACTCCCCAAATACAGGTGTGCCAAGCTTGTAGCGTCATACCCAAAAAGACTTGGTGCTGTAATCACTGCCAAAGGTGCATCAGCGAAGTACTGAGTAAAGGTTCTGAATAGTTATGTACAGAGGCTTGCGAAAATATTCACCCCCCTTATCATTTTCCCTATTTAGTTGCCTTACAAACTGGAATTAAAATGGATTTTTTGGGGGTTTGTATCATTTGATTTACACAACATGCCTACCACTTTGAAGATGCAAAATATTTTTAATTGTGAAACAAACAAGAAATATGAAAAAAATACTGAAAACTTGGGCGTTGGATGTTGGATGGGTTCCGCTGGTGTACAGCAATCTTTAAGTCATACCACATATTCTCAATTGGATTGAGGTCTGGGCTTTGACTAGGCCATTCCAAGACATTTAAATGTTTTCCCCTTAAACCACTTGACTGTTGCTTTTGCAGTATGCTTAGGGTTGTCCTGCTGGAAGGTGAACCTCCGTCCCAGTCTCAAATCTCTGGAGGACGGAAACAGGTTTCCCTCAAGAATTTCCCTGTATTTAGCGCCATCCATCATTCCTTCAATTCTGACCAGTTTCCCAGTCCCTGCCGATGAAAAACATCCACACAGCATGATGCTGCCACCACCATGCTTCACTGTGGGGATGGTGTTCTCAGGGTGATGAGAGGTGTTGGGTTTGCGCCAGACATAGCATTTTCCTTGATGGCCAAAAAGCTCAATTTTAGTCTCATCTGATCAGAGTACCTTCTTCCATATGTTTGGGGAGTCTCTCACATGCCTTTTGGCAAACACCAAACGTATTTGCTTATTTTTTTCTTTAAGCAATGGCTTTTTCTGGCCACTCTTCCGTAAAGCCCAGCTCTGTGGAGTGTACGGCTTAAAGTGGTCCTATGGACAGATACTCCAATCTCCGCTTTGGAGCTTTGCAGCTCCTTCAGGGTTATCTTTGGTCTCTTTGTTGCCTCTCTGATTAATGCCCTCCTTGCCTGGTCCGTGAGTTTTAGTGGGTGGCCCTCTATTGGCAGGTTTGTTGTCGTGCCATATTATTTCACGTTTTTAATAATGGATTTAATGGTGCTCCGTGGGATGTTCAAAGTTTCAGATATTTTTTTATAACCCAACCCTGATCTTTACTTCTCCACAACTTTGTCCCTGACCTGTTTGGAGAGCTCCTTGGTCTTCATGGTGCCGCTTGCTTGGTGGTGCCCCTTGCTTAGTTGTGTTGCAGACCCTGGGGCCTTTCAGAACAGGTGTATATATACTGAGATCATGTGACAGATCATGTGACACTTAGATTGCACACAGGTGGACTTTATTTAACTAATTGTGTGACTTTTTTAGGTAATTGGTGGCACCAGATCTTATTTAGGTGCTTCATAGCAAAGGGGGTGAATACGTACAGTGGGGAAAAAAAGTATTTAGTCAGCCACCAATTGTGCAAGTTCTCCCACTTAAAAAGATGAGAGAGGCCTGTAATTTTCATCATATGTACACGTCAACTATGACAGACAAATTGAGAGAAAAAAATCCAGAAAATCACATTGTAGGATTTTTAATGAATTTATTTGCAAATTATGGTGGAAAATAAGTATTTGGTCACCTACAAACAAGCAAGATTTCTGGCTCTCACAGACCTGTAACTTCTTCTTTAAGAGGCTCCTCTTAAAGTGTGACCAAAAGTGTGAGTGAAAACCTCCTTCCATCAGCAAGGGCATTGAAGATGAAACGTGTCTGGGTCTTTCAGCATGACAATGATCCCAAACACACCGCCCGGGCAACGAAGGCGTGGCTTCGTAAGAAGCATTTCAAGGTCCTGGAGTGGCCTAGCCAGTCTCCAGATCTCAACCCCATAGAAAATCTTTGGAGGGAGTTGAAAGTCTGTGTTGCCCAGCAACAGCCCCAAAACATCACTGCTCTAGAAGAGATCTGCATGGAGGAATGGGCCAAAATACCAGCAACAGTGTGTGAAAACCCTGTGAAGACTTACAGAAAACGTTTGACCTGTGTCATTGCCAACAAAGGGTATATAACAAAGTATTGAGAAACTTTTGTTATTGACCAAATACTTATTTTCCACCATAATTTGCAAATAAATTCATTAAAAATCCTACAATGTGATTTTCTGGATTTTTTCCCCTCATTTTGTCTGTCATAGTTGACGTGTACCTATGATGAAAATTACAGGCCTCTCTCATCTTTTTAAGTGGGAGAACTTGCACAATTGGTGGCTGACTAAATACTTTTTCCCCCCACTGTATCCACGCACCACTTTTCCGTTATTAATTTTTTTGAATTTTTTGAAACAAGTAATTTTTTTCATTTCACTTCACCAATTTGGAATATTTTGTGTATGTCCATTACATGAAATCCAAATAAAAATCCATTTAAATTACAAGTTGTAATGCAACAAAATAGGAAAAACGTCAAGGGGGATGAATACAAGGCACTGTAAATGTCATATTTCAGTTTTTTTTTTTTTATATACATTTGCTGAAATTTCAAAAAAAATGTTTTTGCTTTGTCATTATGGGGTAGTGTATGTATCAAATATTCGATCCATTTTAGAATAAGGCTGTAACATAACAAAATGTGGGAAAAGTCAAGGGGTCTGAATACTTTCCGAATGCACTGTATACTTTACACCCCCATCTCCCATGGTTATGGAAAACATAATTCTATGAGTCAGAAAGGTTGGTTATTGTCCTTCATTACCAGTGGAAGTCTTCCTATAGGCTTATTTTCATCCTCTTGGTTTAGTCATCACTCACTAGTCATGGTCGCCTGGGGGAGGAGAGAGGGAGGCTGCTGCCTACAAGCTCCGCTGAGCAAGACCACAGGCTGCACTGTGACAGGCATTTACCGGCGCTGACCTCTGAACTATTACAGGGCTGTATCGTCTTCTCAGGGATGCCCAATTGAAAAGGTATATGTGTGTTTTTCTTTGGGCTGTTTTCTCTTTTAGCCTATTGTTGCCCCTTGGGCATCCTTTATTCATTGCTTAGATAGATGTACATGACCCCTTAAAAACAACAAAAGCCATCCGAGGGTAAGTATTGGATGTCTGTGACATTCTGCTAACCTGGAATTACTTTGAGGCAAGATTAGTGAGAGATGGAGGGGGTAGAAAAAGAGGGGGCAGAAAGCAGCGCATGGGGATCAGGAAATCAGACAAATGAAATCAACGTTACCAGACAGAACAAAAGGTTATGCACAATATTAGAAAACAAAAACAAATGTATACTTATTTTCTTTCAAGGTAATACATTTTGGCATGACTTCACACGTTTGGGGAGAGTACAAATGTGGCATGGGTGAAGTTTCTATACCTTTCTATACCTTGTTGATCATGGTATCTCCCTTGCCGGGTAAGTATACACTGTTAAGTTTGATGGTTACACACACACACTGAGGTGAAAAGATACATTTTGTAGCACTGTAGTTGAGACATAAAAACACATGCATCCGACCACGCTTCATTTGATGTACTGCCACGTGGAGGTAGAATTAGCATGCTGTCTGTCGAGGATGGATGAAAAGGGAAGGGTCCCTTAAATATATTGCTTCTCTTCTCCTCCTTCCCCTCAGATGACTACTTCTCATCAACCATCCCATATTTAATTAGTGGAACTTAATGCTTTACAAACAGTCTCAGGAAATTTTAATGAGAATCCCTAATTAGCCATTGGTGAAGTCATAATCACTTCTGAAACGCATTAAGCTGTGGGTCTGTTAGCAAAGTATTTAACTGCTCTGGTCCACCCAGCCAGCCACCATCTTCTCTGGAACTGTCATGTTCAAAGGGGAGCGATGAATAGCACTCACTTTGCTCTTAACCTTAGGAAACGCTTAGTCCAAAGACTTGGACCGCCAAACTGAGATGAGGGTGTGCGTGCGTGCGTGTGTGTGTGTGTGTTTGTTGTCAGCAGGGGTTGCAACCGGTTCAGGGAACAGAACCGAAAACCGGAAAATAAAAATTTTCAAGAAACAGAACCAGAAACAAAAGTGATCTCTAGTGTTCCGGAACAGAACCGTTATTTTCAAATCTTGCGAACCAGTTAATAATGATATTTTTTGTTACAAAAATATTCCTAATGTCTAGTATATAATTCTGCAATTCAGTGAAGTTATGATGCTAGTAATAGGCTAAACACATTCCAATTCACGTCATGTCAACCATGCGCCCTCCATGTTCAGCCCTCTCTCTCCCTCTCCCTCCCCACCCATGACATTTCAGTCGCATCATCTCTGATCAATAAACATGTAAACAACTAGTTTATCCGTTCCATAGCAAGCTTCTCTATTCCGTGCTAATTGGTGTGGTAAAATAATGCTCTAAATGTAAAAACTATGTTGAACCGTTATTTTTTGGGGTTCGAACCGGTTCTGAACATTATTATGCTGGTCGGAACACTGGAACAGAACAAAAAAAATAGTGGTTCTGTTCAGAACGAATGATTAGAAAATAATTTCAGTTCCAATCCCTGGTTGTCAGGATCAAAATTCTAGTTGCCCATTAAATCTATTAGTAGCCTCTTGATGACCCTCCTATTAGGTTAGGGGTCACCATAAAGTAGGACTTAGCACCCTGAGAGACCTTCTAGTGAGGCTTAGGCCGGTGGCTGTAACTCAGCTAAAGGCCCGTCTAAATGATTGAATAATCTATGGTTCACTATGACCCAGCTCTGTTATGGTCTGGGCCTGGCACTGAGGGAACGAACAGATAAGGAATGAGCATATAATGAGAGGTTTGTCCTTCACATGGTTGGTAGATTGCTGCGAGACTCTTCGGAGGATCGTGTCTGTCTCCCGGTGCACCGTTCTGTCTGTCTATTAAACCTTTTAAAATATAGAATTTGTTCGCCTTATCCTTGTATCCAGCATTTCCACACTTTGGGCAAATTGACAATTCCTAACTGTGTGTGTGTGCGTGCGTGTTTGCGTGTGTGAGTGCGTGCTTGTGTGATAGGACCTTCTCTCCGACTAAACTAAACATAGTTTATCGTTGCCAAAGCTGATCCGTGTTCTCATTTTTAGATTGCACTTTGAAACTGAGACTTTCAGGAACGCTCTGAAACCAGATGTGAGCGAGAGAGAGGACACACGAAGAGAAGAGATGAAGGGAGGGCGGGGGAGAGGAGAAGAGGGATGGGGAGATGTTTACCAGTCAGGCTTCTCAGGAGATGGTGAGGTAACATGAAAAGCTGCCTTCTTTCTTTTGAGCTTACTAACTGTAGGTGCAGCCTAACATCAAACAGCCCAGCTGGTACAGAATCATCAACACCTAACAAGTTCTTGTAGACTGTGAAGAAAACATTGGCAGTTTCACCATGCAGTGAATACTCCCACAGTCTGACCTAAACATTTATGTCAATTTCTCTCCCTAATAGCTCAACATAAAATCCTAACAACCTAACTGCCCCACAAAGCTTCAGGCCCCATGTATGTTCAATATTTACACAACTTGTTTAAGGTCTCAGCCTGGTCTTACAGACTAGACGTAACATAGTAAATGTAAATCCGGGACACTCAAATCAGTATGAAATGTTACATTTGGTATGGTTACATAAAACAGATGGTTACTAAAGGCAAAAACTAAAGTCGGGTGTATAACGTGAACGTCTAGCTACCCAAAGGATCGCGAGTTTGAATCTCATCAAGGACAACGTTAGCATTTTAGCTAATTAGCAACTTTTCAACTACTTACTACTTTGTAGTTACTTTGCAACTACTTAGCATGTTAGCTAACCCTTCCCCTAACCCTAACCTTAACCCTTGTAGCTAACCCTTCCCCTAACCCAAACCCTTTTAGCTAACCCTTTCCCTAACCCTAACCTTAACCCTTTAACCTAACTCCAAAACGTAACCTTATCCTTAACCCTAACCCCTAGCATAGCTAATGTTAGCCAGTTTTGCAGATTCGTAACATATTATACACGCTGGGCAGAATTATTATTTTTTGCCTGCGCTACAGACGGCTATATCGGTCCGCTAATACAGGACTAGTAAAGGCCCAGTGCACTACTTTTGCAAAAACAAAAAGTTTAAAAAAGGTTGTATATTTTTATGATTTTTCAGGGGGTGTTGCAGCACCCTCAGCACCCATACTTCCTGCGGCTATGGCCAGAGTTGATGTTGCTGTAGCATCCTGCCTGCTTGTTTCTCTTGAAGGCTTCCTCCTAGCCTAGCACAGCTCTCTCAATTGAGTCCCAAATGGCACCCTATTCCCTATGTACTGTATTGCACTACTTTTGACCAGGGCCCATAGTTAGCTACCCACTGCTTTCTTCTGTCATGATGGAGGTACATTGCCAGAGGCTAGAGCTTCTCACTGGCTCCCTCAGTGGATTCGATCCCCGGGACCACCCATACACAAAAATGTATGCACGCATGACTGACTGTAAGTCGCTTTGGATAAAAGCGTCTGCTAAGTGGCATATTATTATTATTATTATGTAAAGGAATGGTGCTTTCATGGTGCTTTGTGCTAAATAATATAATACAGGCCAGCTGCTTGGCTACCAGTTGGTCATGGAATCATACAGGTAACTGCCAAAATGAAGGAAACACCAACATAGTGTCTTAATAGGGTGTTGGGCCACCACGAGCCAGAACAGCTTCAATGCACCTTGGCATATATTCTGCAAGTGTCTGGAACTCTATTGGAGGGATGCAACACCATTCTTCCACAAGAAATTCCATAATTTGGTGTTTTATTGATAGTGGTGGAAAACGCTGTCTCAGGCACCGCTTAAAATCTCCCATAAGTGTTCAATTGGGTTGAGATCTGGTGACTGAGACGGCATGTGGCATATGGCTTACATCGTTTTCATGCTCATTTCTATGGGGGCATAGCCATGGTAGGCAAAATAATGGGTGGTAGACCATTCTTGATACGCAAGGGAAACTGTTGAGCATGAAAAACCCAGCAGCGTTGCAGTTCTTGACACAAACCGTTGCGCCTGGCACATACGACCATACCCCATTCAAATGCACTTAAATATTTTGTCTTGCCCATTCACCCTCTGAATGGCACATCACCCTCTGAATGAGACATGAGACAATCCATGTCTCAATTGTCTCAAGACTTAGAAATCCTTCTTTAACCTGTCTCATAGCCTTCATCTACACTTATTAAGGTGTATATAACAAGTGACATCACTAAGGGATCATAGCTTTCACCTGTATTCACCTGGTCAGTCTATGTCATGGAAAGAGCAGGTGTTCATAATGCTTTGTGCACGCAGTGTACATGACCCCAAGCATACAGTGTATTCGGAAAGTATTCAGACCCCTTGAATCCCACATTTTGTTACGTCACAGCCTTATTCTAAAATGGATTAAATAGATTTTTCCCCTCATAAATCTACACACAATACCCCATAATGACAAAGAAAAAACAGGTTTATAGAATTTCTTGCAAATGTTTTTAAAAAAAAACTATTCAGACCCTTTACTCAGTACTTTGTTGAAGCTTATTTGGCAGTGATTACAGCCCCGAGTCTTCTTGGGTATGACGCTAAAAGCTTGGCACACCTGTATTTAGGGAGTTTCTCCCATTCTTCTCTGCAGATCCTCTCAAGCTCTGTCAGGTTGGATGGGGAGCGTGGCTGCACAGCTATTTTCAGGTCTCTCCAGAGATGTTAGATGGGGTTCAAGTCCGTGCTCTGGCTGGGCAAACTCCAGGACATTCAGAGACTTTTCCCGAAGTCACTCCTGCGTTGTCTTGGATGTGTGATTAGGGTCGTTGTGCTGTTGGAAGGTGAACCTTTGCCTCAGTCTGAGGTCTTGAGCGCTCTGTAGCAGGTTTTCATCAAGGACCTCTCTGTACTTTGCTCCGTTCATCTTTCCCTCGATCCTGACTAGTCTCCCAGTCCCTGCCGCTGAAAAACATCCCCACAGCTTGATGCTGCCACCACCATGCTTCACCGTAGGGATGGTGCCAGGTTTCCTCCAGATGTGACGCTTGGCATTCAAGTCAAGTCTGAGAGTCTTTAGGTGCCTTTTGAAAAACTCAGAGCGGGCTGTCATGTGCCTTTTACTGAGGAGTTGCTTCCGTCTGGCCACTCTACCATAAAGGCATGATTGATGGAGTGCTGCAGAGATGGTTGGCCTTCTGGAAGGTTCTCCCATCTCCACAGATGAACTCTAGAGCTCTGTCAGAGTGACCATCAGGTTCTTGGACACCTCCCTGACCAAGGCCCTTCTCCCCCGTTTGCTCAGTTTGGCCATGCGGCCAGCTCTAGGAAGAGTCTTGGTGGTTCCAAACTTCTTTCATTTAAGAATGATGGAGGCCACTGTGTTCTTGGGGACCTTAAATGCTGCAGACATTTTTTGGTACCCTTCCCCAGATCTGTGCCTTGACACAATCCTGTCTCGGAGCTCTACAGACAATTCCTTTGACCTCATGGCTTGGTTTTTGCTCTGACATGCACTGTCAACTGTGGGACCTTATATAGACAGGTGTGTGTCTTTCCAAATCATGTCCACTCAATTGAATTTACCACAGGTGGACTCCAATCAAGTTGTAGAAACATCTCAAGGATGATGAATGGAAACAGTATGCACCTGAGCTCAATTTCGAGTCTCATAGCAAAGGGTCTGAAAACTGAAGGTATTTCAGTTTTTTATTTGTAATACATTTGCAAACATTTCTAAAAACCTGTTTTCGCTTTGTCATTATGGGGTATTGTGTGTAGATCGATGAGAAAAACATATATTTAATCAATTTTAGAGTAAGGATGTAACGTAACAAAATGTGGAAAAAGTCAAGGGGTCTGAATACTTTCCGAATGCACTGTAATGGGATGTTAATTGCACAATTAACTCAGGAACCACACCTGTGTGGAAGCACCTGCTTTCAATATACTTTGTGTCCCTCATTAAATTCATTATTTTGGCAGCTATCCAGCTATAATGAATGGGAGGGGAAATATGGATACTGGATGTTTGTCTCTAATGAGCCCAATCCCAGGACAGTAGAGTTGGAAACACACACGTGCATACATGCATACACACACATACATGCACACACTCACACATGCACACACACACAGCCAACCCGGGAGAGAGAGACATGGAGTGTTTAATTTTACCAGAAGGGTTTTTATCAGCAGTCACTGTCAACACTACCATTATAGTGCTGATGATAATACATCTCAAATCAATTAGTGTGTAATAGCTGAGTCAATGGGAGAGGGTGGTTAAGCATTGATACTTGTGTAAAAGGCCCATCAGGCTGTATTGACAGACGGGGGAGATGGACAGCATAGCATTGGTTCAGCAGAGAGGGGGAGGAAGGGAGAGAGGAAGGGAGGAGTGATGAAGAGGTGGCTTAAGGGCTTGGTTGATATTCTCAGACCAGCTGGCAAGCCACACTGGTAATCAATGGGGAATCAGCTCTCTTTCGTTCTCTCTCTCATTCTCTCATTCCATCTCTATCTTGTTCTTGTTTCTCTCTCTCTCTCTCTCTCTCTCTCTCTTTAAACTGTTTGCTCTATACAGAAAACAACAATGTTTGAAAGGTATTCTACTGGAAATGTGCTACCCTAGAAAACCACACCCAGACCAGTAAGCACACTTTTATCCTATTTGTTTTTTAACCCTACAGTGCACAGTCAACCCGGTCAATCTGGTAATCTTGCTGTTCAAATACCATCCAGGGGAGGTGAGATGAGTAAGGACTTATCCATTGGTCCTAATTAGGATGCTCTCTAAACATGCAGTGTTGGATGGTTAAGTGGCAGCAACAGGCAGGACCTCTGCTGATAGCAGCTAGTTTGTAACACTCCCAATCAGCCTGATTGATTAGGTCCCAGGGTGCTCCTGAACTGTGATTGGCATGTTAACGACAGGGGGAGAGCAGAGTAGCCAAGTCAGGTCAACATCTTTCAGCATAGTGAAAGTTAGCTGACCACCTCAAGTGTTGCCGTCTGTTACAGTGTTGTCTGGTAGGTGGGTTCTGCGGGGTTGTATGTCATTTGTTTTCCTTTATTTAAAAGCTGCACGAAACACAGACACATCCATTATGGTTTCTTAGGACAATATGGTTTATCAGGACCTTCCCCTTAAGTTTCCCATATAATTGTAAAATCAATATGGATTATGTGGACTTGCGGATCCAAATCTTCCTGTCCAATAAATACATTTGACTTTGAATGCAATATTTCTGTCCTCAACAACAAAGCAGGCTGTCTTCTAGAGCACCGCACAGGAAAACATAACAGTGACAAATTTTCAAAGATTCGCCAAACAGTCTGTCGATTAGACTGCAAAATGATCCATCTTTAGGACAATACTTGGAGCGATATAAAAATCAATCTGCGTCCGCCTCCCATAGGTAGGTAATAGAATTAGCCTTTGAGTTGAGCAATTAGTCTGTGGGTTGTGTACATCCTGCCTTGTAAAACCATAAATCAAAGCACCGCCAGACTGTCAGGTTGGGTGTAATTTTAGGCCACTGCGCCCTTCACTCTCCATTCAACAGGGACCCTGCGTTTACCCCGAGCATCTAAGCATGACAACAGCATCTGTTTTTTTTATTTTCATCCTCTGCTTTTGCTTTGTTAGTCCTTGACGACACAGAAAAGCGTAAATGACTCGCTCCAGTCCAGTCGTGATAACAAACACCAACACCTCTCTCTCTCTCTCTCTCTAATGAAGGAAGGTAACAAAGGCCTAATTATCTTGTGTTGCCACACATCACAACAGACAGACACATTTTTTATGAGACAGGTTGACTGCATAGGGGTTTTAGTAAAGGTCTGTGCTGTTTAAAATGACAGATGTGTTGTATGTCAATTGAGTGGAATTGATGCATGTTTTACTGGTGAATATCTTCATAGTATCTAAGCAATTATTCCTAAATTGATGCTCTGTTGTTCCCTTTCTCATATTCTTCACCAAGTCATTATAATCTCTTATGGTGGTCCTTCAACAGTCTGGGGTGCAAATCAAACCTATCTTACATACATTTCTTATTATTACTTTGATTGTTTAGATGTAATGATTTATCACTGATGATTTCAATACATCTATCTCTGTTTGGGTATGAAGCACAATGATCCTCCTAAAACGTTTCAGTTATAATCAGGGGATAAAAATACAATTTTATCTTCAGAGCCTAGTCATCTGAAATCTCTTTGATGTTGGCTAATTCAATATGGATGTAACCTGGGGCGTCACTGATAGAGATTGAGTCCTGATAAAAGTCAGTCTGTGGAGGGCCAACACAGGGTGGGCACGCCCAGTAAACGCTAATCCTCTAAAGAGAGTCTCTTCTTTGAACTTTTCCTATATACTTTACAATATACTTAATATGTAGGATATGAACGTTCCTCGCATTCTATGGCTATGAGTCACAATCCTATTCAATTTCAAGAGCACTAAAACCCATAGAACAGTTTTATTATTAGTAGTAACATATAATTAATTCACGATGCATCAGCTTCATGCTATGTAAATTAGCCTATGGGCCGAGTCATGGCGATCTTCATCATATCACAAATAAGCACATCTGATAATTGCTCAGGTAATGTCGTTAAGATCCCAGGAAGGATTGGGATAATTCTCTCTCGAGTTGCTGTATCAACCCTCTTCTCATTCATTCAGCACGTTCTGTATGTGTGGATGATTGGCTAACAGATCAAGCTTTTGCAGGCACAGGACATAAATGCATTGATAGAAACAGATCAGGAGAAGAGAGGAAGAGGACGAAAAGGTGACAGTCCTATGGGCACTGATCAAAACTAGTGCACTATACAGGGAATAAAGTGTAATTTGGAACGTAGTCATATCCTGGAGCAGATTGACTTCCATATGACTGGCTGTGGGGTAGAGTTGTAATTAACCCTCCAACTCTCCATGGGACCGCTTCTATCACCTCAAACTACCCACAACCCTTAGCTATCACCAGCATTTTTTTGGGCATATCCAAGGACACACAGACTATAGTGGGAATTAAATCAATGTAAATGTGATGGATGGTGAGATGGAGCGTAGATGCACATGGGATAATCACACAGCATTTAACGTTGTGACCTTGTCTTTCTCACTGAAGGATATTTTGTGGCGGGATTTTGCATGAAATGTACGGTAAAACATGTACATCATTTAGCAGACGCTCTTATCCAGAGCGACTTACAGGAGCAATTAGGGTTAAGTGCCTTGCTCAAGGGCACATCGACAGATTTTTCACCTAGTCGGCTCGGGGATTAGAACCAGCGACCTTTCGGTTACCGGCACAACGCTCTTAACCACTAAGATACCTGCCGTCCCAATGTGAGATATGGTCACCTAATGTTGACCTTCAACATATTTTGCATAATGTATTATTACTAAACAGCTTGTATCAGATCGATATCTCAAAAAAGTTTGACAATAGCTAGGTTTCCATCCAATTGGCGAAATATTTTAATGCGAATATTCTAAAATCTTCACAAAAACAATATGTGCATTTTCCCACCAGAGATGTTTCCATCAAATTGACTTGTTATGGATAAAAGGCTGTGCGGGATGACGTAGTGCACATAAAAATACCTTTTGGGGTTAAATTCAATTTTCAACTCTACTGATGGTTTTGTCACAAAAAAGGTTGCGTTCTATAGCGAATTGTAATTGGCACATGCGCTCTAGCTGACAGCTTGCAGATACAGTGCGGGTATAGCCTACATTATGAGATTATTATGGACAAAAGAGCAATACTATTTTTGTCAAACGGCAGCCAAGCATTGATCATCATGTCACCAGAATAAGTCCCTTGATATTTATTGGAAAGGAGCATCAAGCACTTTCACCACCCTGTGAAGTTCATCATAACTTATTTCAGCATAATAAACTGCATGCTTTCCCGAGTCATAGTGGGAGGACCACACACCATGTCATCGCGTGACTCCAAGTTTACTTTGATATGACGGTTATTATATAAATATTTGCGTATAAAAGCGCTTCCACCGCCATTTCTCGCATAATTAATTTTACAGACACAAAAATATCCTACCTTGTCTTGTCTCCTGAGTGGCGCAGTGGTCTAAGGCATTGCATCGCAGTGCTAACTGTGCCACTAGAGATCCTGGTTCGAATCCAGGCTCTGTCGCAGCTGGCCGCGACCGGGAGACTCATGGGCGGCGCACAATTGGCCCAGTCGTCTAGGGGAGGGAATGGCCGGCAGGGATGTAGCTCAGTTGATAGAGCATGGCGTTTGCAACGCCAGGGTTGTGGGTTCGATTCCCATGGGGGGCCAGTATAAAAAAAATAAAAAATATTCACTAACTGTAAGTCGCTCTGGATAAGAGCGTCTGCTAAATGACTAAAAATGTAAATGTTTGTTTTGTTTACATTTGGAAGGTTTACCAACAAATTAGCTGTTTCCATCAGGCCTGTCGTGACATTTTCTATCTGATGTTCTTTACTCGCATAAAAAGGTTGGATGGAAACCTGGTTTATGTCACTAATCAATGTGACCTCTTACCAACTGACTTGTGCACCTGAAGATTAACGTATTCCATCCATTGGCCATAGAGAGTCAAATAATGTTCTCATCATTAGGAGAGAATGAATGTCTCTGGCAGTGTGACTGGGAGTTAACAGGTTACATTTACATTTTTAGTCATTTAGCAGACGCTCTTATCCAGAGCGACTTACATGAGCAATTAGGGTTAAGTGCCTTGCTCAAGGGCACATCGACAGATTTTTCACCTAGTCGGCTCAGGGATTAGAACCAGCGACCTTTCGGTTATTGGCACAACGCTCTTAACCACTAAGCTACCTGCAGCCCTCAGGGTTGGTAATGAAACTAGTGTGTGGTCCATTTGGTCACTGCCTGCATGCATGCAACCTGGGAGGGAGGGAGGGAGGGAGGGTGGGAAGGAGGGAGGGAAGGAGGGAGGGAGGGAGGGAGGGAGGGAGGGTGGGAAGGAGGGAGGGAGGGAGGGAGGGTGGGAAGGAAGGAGGGAGGGATGGTGTGGGATGGAGAGAGAGCGAGGGAAGGGGAGAGAGGGTGGGAGAAAGAGGGAAGGAGAGAGAGAAGGAGTTGTAATAGACGAAGAGCAGAGACTAGTTTTAATGAAACAGCTCCAGTAACTGTAACTGCAATTATTCACTCTAGGAGACAAGGAGACAGACACTGTCACAAATCTAGCAAGGGACAGAGCCCAATCAGAGATAGGTTTCTTCGATATTTCTATTTTAAATTCATATGCAGTCAAAATTACTGCCTTGGCACTTCTAGTGATAAACAAGTGGCTGTATTGTGAGATTGCAATTTTATTTTTTAGGTATTGTTAGCATTTTATAGTTGGTTGTGAATGTGAAGTTGTGTGCAAGTGTGTGCAGCCTATCTGACACTGATCTAGGACCTGTGACAAGGGAGTGTGATCCAATGTAATTCCCACTCAGTATGATGCCCATGTAAAGGATGTCACGCCACATGTGCTACACCCACTCCTCACAGTACCCAAAGTGCCCCGCCAGCGGCTAGCTTATTAGAGGCTGTACTATTCAGACTGACATATAGGAACCCTGAGGATCATTATAAAAGTTGTTTAGACTCACATTGAAAGTTACACAGTTATCCTGGACTGGTAGTTAAATATACTGTATATGCATAACAAACCTGTGTGGAAAATTGAGTAATAGTCGTGAGAAGATAAGACAATATGAAACACATGAAAAACACTACCATTTTTAGGAATATTCATGAGCGTGATGTAATATTGCTGTCTGACAATCACCTGCCTGAGCACTGAGCTTGATTGACAGCTCAAAGGCAATGATACAATATCAATCAGTCTTGTGTATGGGAGGTATACCATGTGCCATATGCTGTAATATTTACAGGACATTGTGCTGTCTCTGAGATATGCTATGTCACTGCATGTTTAGGATTTCATTTGAATGAGTAACACAGGGAACCATGCAGGTGCTTATAGGGTTGAATATTCAGTGGAAATGTTAATGACTTATTTGATGGAAACTAGGAGATGAGCCAAGAGGCAGGAAGGTACACAAACACCTGTTTGCTTTTGTTATACAGCCAGAAATTGGAGAGATTTTTGAATTCTGAATTAGTGAATATTTGACTTGCGTATGAGAGTCTTGCAGTGACCCAGCCTGTCTGACATAATGAAATAAACACAAATTGTCCCCAGTGCCCTTGTCAAACGCTGAAGTTTTTGGCTCCAGGAGACAGATTATGTCTATGGAGAGAAAGTGAAGACATGGCAGCAACATCAGGACTGGTAATAAAGTGATACACTGCCCTACATTCTGTAACTAATTCAGGAATAGAAACTGATTCTTCTTTCTCTCTCTGACTGCCAGAGAGAAGTTAGGAAACGTCTATGAAATATTTAAAAAGCTGTTTTTCGCTTGGATAGTCATACATCATCTATATATAGAGTTTCTTTCACCCTCTTCACACATCATGGATGATTCCACATTCCCGATACGTATCCTTCCAGACAATATGATGAACAGTAGACTGCCTGATGTCCTCAACTTCCTGAAATATTCAATCCCCTACTTACTCACAGGCGGCCATCTTGGAAGTCAAACAGAATGGTGAGTGAACCATGCTTATAAGGGAGGGATGGTGTGGTGATATCCTGAAGCAGAATTCAGATATAGCTGAATTCCTGTTTTCAAAGTAAAATTGTTGCTAACTTATTATTTAGGGCAGGGGCAAAATAGTGATCTAAACATTTATTTGAATGGTTAAGACAGAGGAAAGTGGGGCTAAGGAAAACAAGGATCTCCTAAAGCAAATACCTGTAGGAGCAGGAGAAAGACAGGACAAATGACAATGTGTTAAAGTAATCAACACCTCTATACTAGAGGGGACGCATCTCTGATGGCATTCAGTCCCAGACCCACGCAGCCTGACTCAGGCATGTAGGAAAATTAGTGCTGAACGATTAGTACGTTTTTAGGTTGGTCCAGTTTCAGTTCGATTATTCAGTTTCAAATTCTTTTTTAAACATTAATTGCATTATGAAATTATAATATTAAAATGATTTTAGAGCTTTTTAATGGAAATTCCAAAGCCAAAAGTAGTGAACATTCAATTGCTAAAACATTGAAAATATTCCATTGTCTCTGTCAGGTCCACATTGGGTAGACATCAATAGAAAAATAGGAAATTACTATGAAATAATAAAACATTTCAGTGTATATTACTTTGTTTTTACTTTATTACTTTATTATTTTTAATCCCTTAAAAGTCGTCATCTCATCTCTGCTCAGGCAGTAGCAGCCAAACAGCCTGCTGCCCATACTGTACTGTCTTTAGTCATCCAATTTAGCTAGTCTAGCCTGCCTAAGCATGCTGCAGAGCTGTCTGCAAAATAATTGTTGTAGTTCTTCAAAGTAGAAAAGGCATACTTTCACAAACTGTCTCTATCCCTCTGATCGTTGTGTTGTATACTTTCCTCTGTCATGCGGTCTGTGTGTATCTAACCTAACGTAGCAGGCGTAAAAGTGTATCCATCTGTCCAAGCTGGAAACAAGAGGCGCAATGGATTATAGTCATTGTAGTTAATTACCAAGTTTCTGCGCTGAACTAGGCTGAATATTTGCTTAATGAAAACTACAGCTCCCTTCAGCCCAGCGTCCGTTCTCGTGAATGATTTGATTTCTCTCTAGAGAAAGGCTAGCTATAACAAGAGCCATGTATAACCAATATGTTTCAATGTGGCAAAATGCTATAAGCTTGCAATCTGAATATACCAAGTTTTCTCGAGAAATATTAAAGTACAGTATACTCACTAACTACCCTTGCCCTCATCCTCTGGCCTATCTAACTCTGCTGTTAACCCTCCTCCAAGATACCAATGGCCAATGCTTCCTTGTCCATAGTCCTGAATATTCCGGAAGACTTTGCTTTTATCTTTTCTGGACTGATCAACACCACCTTCAAAGAGCTTCTCTGAGACTACTCTAGGCTTTGATGAGTCAACTTCCTCTCCCTGTTGGATCAATAAGGTCCTGGCCTCTGCCTGCTCAAAGGAGGGGTGGGCCAGATTCTTCCCTTGAACCGCTGGTCAAACCCATGCACCCACTACTACTCAAACCATATGGGAGATACCAGTGTTGGACAGGAAACATTATTTCATATTTTTCAAAATACTTCCAGAAGTAGGCTATGCTGCTGCTCAAGGTTTTGGACACATCATTTCCTCATCTGCTTTCCTGTTCAACATGGTTAGCCTTAACAACTTTCTTACAACACAATTTATAAAGTAACACTTTACTTAAGGGTTATGATCATGTAGATCCAAGAATAGGACACCTTCAAAATGGAGGTAAATTGAAGCATTTTCAATCACCAAAAAATGACAAAAATAGGGTTCTTCTGTATTCATAGGAGGATATCTATGTTCATTATTAGAGATGGGCAATGAACATCCTCCAGACTCCTACCAATCATAGTAGCCTGTCAAAGACTGTGGTGCATGCTCTGACAGAAGGGAAAATAAAAACCTGTGCAGCAGTTTGGAAGATTTCCCCAAAGGCTCTCTCTCTCGCTCACCATCACCATGTCACACCTCTCCTCTTTTCTTAATTGCACCTTACAGTTAAGAATCATTTCCTCAACATCTATGATAGAGCTATGGTTGAATTCCGTTTAACAACCTCTGTCTCGGCCTGCCACATACACAGACAAGGGGGTAGCTATATTACATTAGGCTTTAATTAATTCTGAGACTGGCCAGACTCAAAGGTAATGGAGTGTGTCGGAAGTGGTACCTCGCTGTTCAGCTGGAGTGTGTAGGTACCTTGGCGTGTGTGTGTGTTTCTGTGTGAATGTGTGTGGGTAGCTTGATGTGTGTGCGCACGTGTGTGTGTGTGTGTGTGTGTGCGCGCGTGTGTGTGTGTGTGTGTGTGTGTGTGTGTGTGTGTGTGTGTGTGTGTGTGTGAGTGAGTACGAGAGTGTGTGTGGGTACCTCGGTGTGAAGGTGTGCTGGTCCACAGAGTTTTAATGAATAACACTGGTCAGATTTCAGAGCTGATGCTCAGGAGGAGAGGTTTCTGACTCCTGATTGGAGGTAATCCTTAGGAGACTAACGCTGAGTGTGCCTGTGTGTGCGCGCGGACGTGCATGCGTGCATCTCTGCTTGTTTGCGTGCGCGCGTGTCTCCCTCTGTGCTATAAATAAAATGATTAGTTCCTGGCATGTTCTGTTCTTTAGGCTGCCTTTGGTGACATTGATCAGTGTGAATATTCTGTGCCAGATTCATATTGGGTAGGGTTGTGATAGAAGGGGAACAGTGGCAGGAATGGAGAACTTCATTGTGCCCCCGTAGAGTACAGCGTCCAACCCCTGTTGAGCCTACTTAATAATGTGTGTGTGCGCGTCTGTGCGTGCGCGTGCGTGCATGCGTGTGTGCCCACTGATGCATATCTCTGAGGCATGAGACAGTCCACATGCATAGTCCTTGTAATACAGAGAAATCAGGGTTGAAAGAGCAGCGGTAGCCTATCTTCACACAAATGTCCAACATGAAATGTACAACATCTAATCTGTAATGGACTCTGGCCGAATAACGTCTTCCATGGATGTTATGATGAGTTTCTCGGGTATCAAGTAATTAAGGATGCAAGAATATACTTAGACAACTATGTGGAAAGTTAATATAAATGTTTAATGATCGGTACCGGGTTCGTTATAACAAAAGGCACGTGCTTCGCCTCTTGCTATTCCGAACTAACTAGACAAAGAAACCCTCTCACTTATATACCCTCTGTTACACGGTTCTTCACCCACATCTGGTAACCATCAGTGGGCACTCCCTTCTCTGATGTTATTCCCTTGTACCCCAAGTCAGTTTATCATATCCATCAATCATTCTAAGATAAACATCAGTAATCTCCCTTGACAGAATAAAATCCATGAACCCCCAGACTGAGAGGCGCCAAGTCACTTTCTACTAAATTCAACCTGGTTCCCACCACACTATGAAAACATCATAACAATGGGCAAACTATGAATACAGCAACAGTAGCATTACTGAACACAGTTTGAGAGTAGCTATTCTCTTTTTGTCAGTATTTTTAGAGGCAACACAAGTTGAATATATCCTGTTTCCCCATGCAGCCTGATGGTTGTGGCATGGAGTGAAGCTACCTCTACTCTGCCTCTGGCTGTAATTGCCTTCTCTACGTCCTCAGGGAGTGATCCACCACCTCTCCATTCTTTAAGTTATATCTAGGAAACATTGTCCCCTCTATCCTTACGATGTTACATTAGCCGTGCTGAAGGAATCACAGGTGATGTAATCAGGTCTTCTTTAGATATGCCCTGTTCCTGGCAGTAGTTTCCATTGGAGTTCCTTTAGACTGAGTTTGACTACAGGTGGAGAGGATGGCTGAGCAAAATGTGGTTGGTGGTTGAGTATTTTTGTCTTTCTCCCATTGACCCCACCTGCAAAAGAGTTGACATGCACCGGTTGTACCTGACAAGAACTTCATATGATTGGATGATATTGAAATGTACCACATCTTGCTGAATCATTGTTGTGTTTCTATCGTTGATGCCACCTGAGAAAGAGTTTGCATACACCTGTTGTACTTGACTCCATATGCAGTCAATTAAGGTCACAGAGTCAACTTAACATCAGCATTAGCCAGTAACCTCAGGTCTGGAACACCAGTGTTTAATCAACAGGGATTAAATGGAAACACATTTTGATTTACCTCCACCGTGGCAATATCTGCTCTCTTTCAACAAGCTTGCTATCACTGACGACATTGCCTGTGCATTTGTGTACACTGGCAGTGTCCTTACCCCACAATCCAAGGAGCCCCATTTGCAAACATCAATGGTTTAAAATAAAGGTGAATGCAGACACACGCAGCCACGGACATAGGCACACACACACACACACACGCACACACACACACATACACACATCTTTCTGATACAAAGATAGTGCTATTGATGGAATGGGTCACAATGCAATTTAGAGGCAATTAAAAGGTAATTAATGTGCTGGAATGCAACCTGTGCCTGGAGGGCTTTTCCTGTGTGTGGTAGAGAGATTATATGCTATTGTGTGTGTGTGTGTGTGTGTGTGTGTGTGTGTGTGTGTGTGTGTGTGAGAGAGTCTTGAGGCCAGAGGAGTAGATGACTAAAACAACAAAAGAGAGGTCAGGTACAATCATTATAATGGTCGGCTCAAAATGGCTACTACATAGTAAGTGCCTTTGAACAAATTTAGCCCTTTGAGCCCCATTCTATTTGATGGATGATTCCATTTTGCGGTTCAACTCAATGTCGCAAATGTGAATTTAATGTACAACAAAACAACAAAATAACTTAATAGTCTGATTTATTCTCCTTGCTTTTATCACACCAGAAGTTGGGAGAAACAGCATGACATTGAGTTCAGTTGTAAATGCTGTGGCGGTGCTATCATAGCTCTACAGTGACTGACCCGTTCTCCCCTTATCTTGACGGCACACAGAAGACTATCTGACACACTGTGACAAATTCATTTTGAGCAAATTACCTTCTCAAGCAGAACGGTCTCCATATTATTATTCCCTCCAACAATCAATTAAAGCCAGCACAATACACAGGGAACCTCAGGGAAGCTAGCTAGCTCCCCGTGCTCAATACAAGCCTTTGCAAAAACGTGACTTGTTCACCCTGGAATTGTAGCCATTTTAGATAGGCATGGCCTATCATTATGTGGGTGATTTAGCTTTGCACAAACTATTGACTTGTCTTGTAGGTGTTAAAATACCCAATAAACTCTCCTTGTTATGGAATCATTGCTATGGAGTCAATGTATTCAACCATCCATTCCATTCCATACCACTGATATTACAAACTGTGTTCAGATTCATAACATTGATCTATATTATAGTCATTTATGCAGGCATGTATGTGCCATAGGACGAGTATAGTTTTAAAACACATTCTAATGTTATCATCAGGTGTTCTAAGTGTAACCCCCAGCCTAGCAGGCCTTACCAGGTATTAGTTTCTAATAGTCTTCCTGGGTGTTTTAGTTAGAGAGGAATCCTTGTTATGGTAGGCAGATGGCAGAATCCTCCGTCTTTTGTTCAAGTCACACTAATTCAAATCCACAGAGCAGCTCGTTACAACCAGAATACCTAGGGGACCCTGCTTAGCCAAGTCATAGAAACCTGATGCCTTGACGACGGTCTCATCTTGAAACTTTGGAGCTTCAGAATAGAAGCCAGTCAATTCCTCACCAACAACCGTCGCCAGCTTTCGGAGGATCTCTGAGAATTCATATAGGGGCAGAGTGTGATTAGGTTAATATAGGCTGCCGTCTTGGATTGGCATTGCTGGCTGTTTATATGTCTGTTTGGGTTTAGTTTACTTTCTTTACTATAATAATCAGTTGTATGTACATGGGATGGTGGAATGGGGAGGGTTAAGAGGTGAAAGAGCTGCGGGACTTGAGTGGGTATCAAGAGGACACTAGATAATATTTGGTGCCTGGTGTACTGCTTTTTATATATACTGAACAAAAAAATGAACGCAACATGCAACAATTTCAAAGATCTTACTGAGTTACAGTTCATATCAATTGAAATAAATGAATTAGGCCTTCATCTATGGATGTTACATGTCTGGGAATACAGATATGCATCTGTTGGTCACGGATACCTTTAAATAAAGGCACGACAATGGCACGTCAATAGGACTCAGGATCTCATCACAGTATCTCTGTGCATTCAAATTGCCAGCGATAAAATGCAATTGTGTTCGTTGTCCGTAGCTTATGCCTGCCCATACCATAACCCCACCGCCACCATGGGGCACTCTGTTCACAACGTTGACATCAGCAAACCGCTCACCCACGCGACGCCATACATGTGGTCTGTGGTTGTGAGGCCGGTTGGACGTACTGACAAATTCTTTAAAACAACGTTGGAGGTGGATTATGGTAAAGAAATTAACATAAAATTCTGGGGCGGCAGGTAGCTTAGTGGTTAAGAGCGTTGTGCCAGTAACCGAAAGGTCGCTGGTTCTAATCCCTGAGCCGACTAGGTGAAAAATCTGCCGATGTGCCCTTGAGCAAGGCACTTAACCCTAATTGCTCATGTAAGTCGCTCTGGATAAGAGCGTCTGCTAAATGACTAAAATGTAAATGTAAATGTCAGGCAGCAGCTCTGGTGAACATTCCTGCAGTCAGCATGCCAATTGCATGCTCCCTCAAAACTTGAGACATCTGTGACATTGTGTTGTGTGACAAATCTGCATATTTTAGAGTGGCCTTTTATTGTCCCCAGCACAAGGTACACCTGTGTAATGATCATGCTGTTTAATAAACTTATTGATATGCCACACCTTTCAGGTGGATGGATTATCTTGGCAAAGAAGAAATGCTTACTAACATAGATGTAAAGAAATTTGTGCGCAAAATTTGAGAGAAAGAAGCTTTTTGTTTGTATAAAACATTTCTGGGATATTTTATTTCACTTTACATGTTGCGTTTATAATTTGGTTCAAGATATATTTCAAACGTTACTTGTTAGGGGGAAATACACCTAAGATTATGTTGGCAAAAAAACACCACAGTTGGATGTGCTACTCAAACAAAATAGGGCTATGGAAATGTAGGGGAGATGGGGTGGTTGTCACATGGGTTGGTTGTCACAGTGCTAACAAGCTGTGTGGCCTGCATGTCTTCTCCTTCACAGGGAAGCCCTCCACATGCCGTCTCTCTAGCTGTCCCCAACACTCTTTGAAACCAGCGCTTTGAGATGGGTTTTCAGAAGGCTCTTAACGGAGTCCATCAACGACTCTAAACAAACACAGATGGCAAATCAAAGCAAATTGGATGAAAATTGAACTAAATCGAAAATGGCTTCTTTCCCTAAATAGACTGGCAGAAGATATACTGCCTGTAGTGTAGCCTATGCATAGGCAAATCTTGATTTAAAAGGACAATTTGAGTAGTTGAAGGATAGGCCTTAGCCTGGGAATGAACAACACGTGACAACATGTACAGACACAAAGACAGTTTTTACTCTATACCCCAACACAAGTAATAGTTTGTACTCATGGCATATAGTTTTAGCGTTTCACTTGCATTAACAACCATTATTTATATTGATAACTTTTCCAATATTTTACGTGAGCTTTAATGTGCATCCTTGTTGCTGCCTCTTTCTCTGGCTGCGGTAGCTGAATTATTTGATAGGAACTCACATTTATTTTCACTGTCTCACCTCAAGGTAAAGATATTATACTTTGTGTCAGAAAACATCTGTGGAATAACATTTAAGTTAAGAAAATGTGTGTTGCTATTTTCTAACAGGTCATAAAAACCATCAGAGCTCTATTTATCACCATGCATTTCGAGACTTTGCTGTAAACTGTATTTATACAACCAATAGCTACGTTGAAGTAATGTGTGTGGGCTTTTGAGATAATCAACTCTACTTACAGTAGCCTTGCTGTGGATAATAACATTATGCATTCTACATTGAGATACATTGATTAAAGGTACTGTATAAAGGCATTGGTATATTTAAGCAATAAGGCCCGAGGGAGTGTGGTATATGGCCAATATACCACGGCTAAGGGTTGTTCTTAAGCACGACGCAGTGCCTGGATACAGCCCTTAGTTTTATCATACCCGTGGTATACGGTCTCATATAACACGGCTGTCAGACAATCAGCATTCAGGGCTCGAACCACCCAGTTTATAAGTTATAATGAATACCGTGTACACTCTTTGAAAAAAAAGGTACCATCTAGAACCTAAAAGGGTAAAAACAATAAAAACTATCATATCTAATGATTACTTTTCAAACTCATAGGATTCTGCCATCCTCCATACTCATCTGTGGTTTGCCTTAGAAAAGGACACTATATATAAATCACCAGCCTTTCCCCCGTGCGGATCGATCCCAGTTCAATAACTCTGAGTCTCTCCTGTGTACTAATGGCCACTGCAGGCTTTACGGAGAAAGAAAAACATATCCGTCCTGATGCCCATAATCAAGACTTTCTGCTCTCTGTCTGTGCTTCTCCCCATTTTACCTGTTGAACCTACCGACCGACCTATGGACCGACCTACGGACGGACCTACCTACCTACCTACCTACCTACCTAAGCGAATCATCCTCAGGCACAGACTACACTTTTAGCCAAAAATGTATTTTCATTCATTTTACTAGCAGGCTTAATTAATAATACTATTGGCACATGGATTAGTCGCTTATTGATGACATCATATAAAACCTATCATTGATAAGGTTAACCAACAAATGTGATCTATGGCAAGATGCCTTAGTCAATCAAAACTGGTTTCTACTGTACTATATATACTGTACTACTGTTCAATTTCCCACCCTTCCATTCACCCTTCCATTCGTTATAGATTATGCTCCATGTGTATTTCAACTCCATCCCAGTTTATAGGGTGTCACTGATTTTAAGGAGTACAATATGGACATCATAATTAGAAAGAATAATGTGCTACTTAATTCAATGTACTTTTTAAAAATATAATTAATAATGGGAGCTGAATGGAATTTTATACCTGATTCATTTTCATAAATCTTTTTAATGAAGTTCATTCCCCTGTTGGCTCTAAATGTCATGCCTTGAACTGGGAAACATGGCTTCCCTCTCAAAAACCAATTAATCTTTGGGATGAACTCAAAACTGAAGAAGGAAAAAAAACACTCCCCGATAACAACGTGTCTGTACGGTCTGTCTCCCATATATTTGATGAGATAATAACATGTTCATATATGACATAGTCATTCAAACTGTTAGAAAGTTAACATTTTACATTCATTTCTGGTCATGAACCACTGATAAACTTCAGGCACTTGGTAGTGTAAACATAAGAGCTGTTGTTCACAAACAAAACCAGAAAAGTCTACTGAAACCAAACATTGCCATTACTTTGATTTAAATATGACTTTTTCACATTTATTTCTGAGACTTTGGTGGAGCAGCACCATTATTAACAAAGACCTTTAACATGCAAAGCTAAGGTCACCTAATTATTTGACCGTTAAATCTTTGAAGCGTCTGAAAAAGTCTGGCAAGAGAACGGTGAGTTCAATCTCTTTTTTTCTCCTCACTGGTGCGGCCCTGAATTCAAATCCCCGAGGATAATGAGGACATTAAGGAATGGAGTGTGAGGAGGTCTCGTCTTGAAGTGCCGCTCACATTTCCTCATGAGCCAATTTATTTTGAGGTAATTAAGTCACAGGTTGGAACAAGTTGGGGGTGGAATTCTTTACTTCCTAGACATAAGGCAAGGGACGAAGAACAGAAAAAACGCAACACACTGCTCTAGCACATCTCTGACCCGTTTGCTCTTTTTTTGTCTTCTGGACAAATTAAATGGTATAATGAGGGGAGATGCAAAGCAAGCTTGCCCTGCCATGGACCCTGTTCAGCCACAATAATAGGCCTGGCCTTCAGCGCATTCATCATATTGATTTTCCTTTAATGATATGCACAGGAAAGTAATTTCCTCATCTCACAATTGTCACTGTGACTAATCAGGTTTTCCCAAGACTACTAATTCTACACCTAAAGGAAATGGTTGTGCTAAAGACACTGGTCATCTGGGTGACAGAGACATGAACAGATCAGATAGCCCCCACCCACAGACAGGTGCAATCTCTGGCCAAGCGCTGGCCTTAAAGAATGCTAAGTGTGTCCATAGCTGTGGTTTCTATCACTTGGTCCTTTATGGTGTTTTGAATTTTAACATGTACTTTAAACCTATTCACAAGAGTGATAAAACATTGCAAAATAGAATAATAGGGGAATTTATCATATTCGAGAGAAGCTACTGTCAGAACACTGCTCAGACTCTACGATGTATACATTGGTGTTGGTGCCCAAACCTGCTGAGATCGCACAGTTCCACAGACTAAAGGGGGGAGATGTGTCTTTTATTAACTAACTGCTGTCCATATTAAGTATTTTTCTAGTTAACTGCTGTCCATATCTTCTTTAAGAGGTATCCAAACATCCCCCTGGTAGCTCATTAAGGCAAAATAAACAGCAAGATGTTCCACCTGGGAATATATTATGACAGTTAAGATCTGAGAAGCAGCACTGAGGTTATTGGAGTGATATTTGTTTTCTGCCCAATATCCACTAGACTGGACTCTTGCCTTGAAACATTTTTATTTTAACAGCATTGCTTTATAGGGAATAAATACAGTTTTCCAATTAGACTATGTTGTAGTAAAATAAAAAGTTTCGCCTGGTTTGACATATACCAGTTATACATATTTAACGACAGTTAAGGAATATCGGAATGTTCAATCAATTCCAGTATTAAACTTGAATGCTAATCAACATTGCCTCATTATTATTTTACGACGCGGCGCCATTTAAAAAATGACACTTTAAAACTGTGTACCCACAACTACACAATCGATGCTAGTCTCCCTATCCCTCTAAATGTTTCATTACTGTAAATACAGCAGGAGAGATATGGATTGGGGGCAGGAAGTTGGGGTTACGTGTGGTTTTGGCAGAGGGAGGGGCTGCAATAAAAGTAGATTGATCAACGTTGTGACAGAGTATCCTGGCCCCTGGTCTAGGTCTGGTCTGGAGCTGTGGCTGTGGCTTTTTGGGCCCTGATCTCTGGAGCCAACCGGCGACCTCTGAGGTTGGCCTCCTACTGCTATTGATGGCACACCAGATAATGTTACCCCACCACTGGGACTCGTCATCTTTCAATAAGACATCATTGTGTTCATAATACTATTACCAGGCCATATAATATCTGTGGATGGACTGCTCTGAAGCTAATTGTGAAAAGGGAG
>NC_140021.1:16898165-16993165 GCF_964263955.1 Coregonus lavaretus | reverse complement strand
TCAGCCTACACAAACCACATTATAAGTGTTAGCCAATTAAAGATCAACTACCCCATTGACACAACTCTTCTATAAAGGCCTTTGGAGTCTGATGCCCAGGCCCAGAGGAGTATACTACAAAGTAGATCCATGGATTTAGCCAGCTAACTTGTCTAAATAATCTGATATCACTTTTTATTTTGTAGAAAGAGAACCTTGAAATGGGCATAGTCTAATTGATTTAACAAACGAAAAGACATATCTAAATTTAGCTTTTTTTATTAACCATAAAATCAATAGTTATTTCTGGTTGTTTATCAAAGTTAGTTGGCTAACTCATTCATCCTACTTTGTAGTATACCCCTCTGGTCAAGCTGCATGGAAGCTTACATTTAAAAAAAATTAAATTGTGAAATAATTTAACTGTGCAGTTGACCTGAATAGCAACAGTAGCTAAGGAAGGTGGGGCTTGACAATGGGTGAATTACTTTACCAATCAAACGTTTTAAAAACATTAATAAACATTTATGGTTAAATTTGTGAGATAGCCATACAGCGCTTGCAAAATTGGGAGCTGGTTAAATAATAGTTTATACAGTAAATGCACTTAAACTGGTCATAAGACAACTTCATATGTCATCATGTAACCTTGCAGGTGTTTCACAGTTGAAGAACATTCTCACTTTTGGATGGCATACATTTGTGCACTTATTTATTTATCCCAGGAATTAAGGCATCATGTCAATGTAACAGGGTTGGTTATGTTTCCACTTGCCTCTAAAGAAATGTGTATTTAATGTTCAAGCATTCTTATTGGTTGGTTCAACTCTGATGACAATAAGGCGTGTTGTGATTGGCCCCTCTTGCAGCTAGGGGGAGATCGTGAACGTCAGGTCTTCCCAGTATGAAAATGTGATGCAAGGGGTAGGTCATGTTCTGAATACTGTTTTATATTTTACAATGTGTACAAGGTTGCTGTACGTTACTGATTCATACATGTGTGGGTATATGGTACCTGTTAGGGATTGAGGGGCTTTCTGGGATGTACATTTTACATTTTAGTCATTTAGCAGACGCTCTTATCCAGAGCGACTTACAGGAGCAATTAGGGTTAAGTGCCTTGCTCAAGGGCACATCGACAGATTTTTCACCTAGTCGGCTCAGGGATTAGAACCAGCGACCTTTCGGTTACTGGCACAACGCTCTTAACCACTAAGCTACCTGCTGCCCCCATGTACTTTGGCAAATGATTGCTGTAGATAAGTGTGTTAGCTAGCATACACCGACGTAATGGTCACATGAGCCCACTGCTAACACAGTTGCCTTCATGTTACAGATGTTGCCATCGACAGCCATCAATATCGTTAAGCTCTGCACAACTAACGTGCTGTTTCCCATTTAACAACAGGTATTTACACATGTTATATTTTGTATTGTATTTTTGTATTTTGTTCGCCCAGTATGAAAATGTGATGCAAGGGATTTTGCCATCGACAGCCATCAATATCGTTAAGCTCTGCACAACTAACGTGCTGTTTCCCATTTAACAACATAAATAAATGATGCTCAACTGGGACCACTGGCTGATGTGATTTATTAAGAGAAAACACAACGCAAGGAGAGTACGATATACATCTGTTACACTGGTGTCGTGACTCGTCTTCTTGTCTTCGCCGGACGTCACGTGGAGGGATCCGAGACCCGGCTTCAAGAAGTACTGTGGTTGCTGATGCACGCCAGAGGCCTAGGTTTCGCTTTCTGCACAAGTGGAATTCTCAGGGAGCTCCTGGTAGCATGAGTGAGTGGGGGAAATATTAATGTACTGTTTTTTACTTGTATGTGGTGATGCTATGATTATTTAGTGATGTTATTGTGCTGTTATGCTAGTAACCTTCCGAAGCCAATTAACGTGAGGGCGACGCTATTTTCTACCACACGGTGGCGACAACTATTTATAAAGGCGGTTCTTGTTACTTTTCTGTGTTGATTCTTGGTCTTGTTAGACAGCAACTACTGAACTTTTATTTTGAGCGCATTATGTTGAAGCTGATTTTATAGAAGTGTTCATATTGATTGTGTAAAAAAAAAAAAAAAAATTACTTTATATATATATATTTTTGTTATTTATTTTAAAAATTGAACGTTTTGGGAGATGTAGGGGAGTTTTCATGTTTAACTCTTCACCGCCAGTGGGTAGGGGGGCAACTATTTCTCCAGTTACTTCCACACCTCTGGCCAGGCCAACTGCACAGGCAAGTGTGTGCTTTCCACATGATTTAGAGCTACCTCAACTCGGTGCATTCGAGCCAGTTTCACCTAGTCCTAGGATGGAGGATGTGTCTATGGATTTCCTGGCGGGCATTGTTAAGCAGATAGGTTACTCCATAGGTGAAAATATTGCCTCTTGTTTGGAATCAAAGGCTATGGGAGATGGGGTGGGACAGAAGGTTGATAATGTTGGTGGTACCAAGGCTGGGGCCAGCTCTAGTCTAAATGTAGTGGTGAAAAATGATGTCAGGGAACCAGTCTGTTTCAGGGGGGATGGTTCAGAGGAATGCACAGTGCATGAGTGGGAGGAGACCATGTTAGTGTACATGCAGAAGAAGGGCTATGGTGGGCAGGAGAGGTCAGATGAAGTTTTGGGTAAGCTGTCAGGGCGGGCACATGACGTGGTAAGAATAAGCCTACACAGTAACCCAGTTGACTTAAGCCAGGGCCCTAGACCAGTTTTTGACATTCTGAAGCATCACTTTAGCAACACAATCAACTCCGACATGCCCCTAGCTGATGTTTATTCTACATTGCCAATGGAAGGGGAGACTCCATTTGATTACTGGATCAGACTGAACAGAGGTGGCAGAGGACTGTTTGAAGAGGCAGAACAAGGAGCTAGACAATCCATCACGTGTTCTGACTGTCATGTTCATCAAGCACTGTCCGAACCCAGAGCTGTCATTGATATTCATGTGCAAACCATTGCATGAGTGGACGGCTGCGGAGGTCCATGGCAGGCTGGAGGAGTACCAGAGGAAGTGCAAGGCTCCACGTCCCTTGCGGCTGGCCCCACTGGTCACCACACTGACGCAGGAAGTAAGTAGGCCAGTGTCGGCTGTTGCAAACTGCCCGGACCCCTTGCAGCATCCCACAAATGGCTCATCCGAGGCATTGGATCGTGTGATTAGCATGCTTGAACGGGTCTTGGAGCAGAGGCCACAGCAACCTGTAGGCGGCTATGATAACCGTTTCCAGAGGAGGCCCAGAGAGGGGAGAACCCGTCTTTGCAATGCAAAGTGTGTGGGGATGCAAATCACAGCACAATGGATCATTGTTATTCTAACCACCTATGCTTCCTCTGTTATGCAGGGGGGCACACACGTCAAGAATGCCCTCGCACTTCATCGGTAACTCCCGTCGCTCCATCAGACAGCAACACGACACAGCGGCAGGAAAACTAGCTGGCCCGCACGGGATGGGGGAAGTGCTGGGCCTTGTGAGGTGCCCCAATCAGATAGTGGTGTAGATTTAGAGTCAATATATTCAAGGGTTTGTGATGAAGTCAAGTCGAACGAAAAAGTCATTATGCAAAATACACAGAGAGTGCTCCACAACGATGAACTCTTCTATACTAGGGTGTTACTGGGGGATGCTATAGAAGTGAGCGCTATGATTGACAGCGGTTCTATGGCATGCACATTGAGCTCAACAGTGGTGCCACGCCTTGAGAAAGCAGGTGTGCTCAAGAGTGGCTCCCTCAGTCCGACTGAAGTGGTGTTGGTTGGCTGTGGGGCGTTGAAGACCAAGCCTGTAGGTGTGTGTGAATTGAATCTGTCTGTGTATGGCAGCAGTGTCTCTGTCCCTGTTCTAGTAGTGGATGGCCAACGTGATGAGCTTATCATAGGCAGCAACGTGATAAAACACCTCATCAGGGAGCTGAAGACAACTGGTGACTTCTGGGAGAAGATGTCATCATCTGAACACAATGGAGATGACAAACTGTTCCGTCTGCTGGCTAATGTAGAGAGATGGAAAGGGACCGAAGTGCCAGAAAGAGTGGGCACAGTAAGGCTGAAGCGGGCGGTCACATTGGAGCCTATGCAGGAACATTTAGTCTGGGTGTCACGCTCTGGCTCCGGGACTGTGTATTTTGAGCCAGGGTGTGTTCATTTGGTTGTGTTGTATTTGGTTGTGTTTCATTGTTTGGTCGTGTGACTCCCAATCAGTGGTAACGAGTGTCAGCTGTCGGCTCGTTATCTCTGATTGGGAGCCATATTTAAACTGTCAGTGTTCACCTTAGTGTTGTGGGTTTTTGTTCCTTGTCAGTCATTGTAACGGAGGACTTCACGTTTCGTCGTTGTTTGTTTGTAGTGAGTACTTTAATTTAATAAAGTCATGTTCGCTCAACGCGCTGCGTATTGGTCTGCTCCTTTTGAAGACGTTCGTGACAGAAAAACCCACCAAGATGGGACCAAGCAGCGTGTCCAGGAGCCATCGCCAGGGAGATCCCTCACAGATCTCCTTCGCCTCCTGGACTGGGTCAAGCCGAGTGAGGAAGAGAAGGGCTTGACATTATGGCAGAAGGGCGAGAGGCTGGCGAGGGACATGGAGACCTGGTCCACGGGTAGGAGAGACGCCCCGAAAATTTTTAGGGGGGGGCTCACGACGTCGGACCAGCAGGAGGCCGCGATAGAGCGGCCCAGTGGGTTGCCGGAGAAGGCCGCCGGGTTACGGGGGCCACTGGTCGAAGAGGGGATGGAGGAAGTAGAGGCACGGCGAGAGGTACTGGCGTGTGTTGCCAGTCCGGTCCGGCCCGTTCCAGATCCCGGTGTAGGACCAGTGGTGTGTGTCCCCAGTACAGTCCGGCCCATCCAAGCTTCCCGCACCAAGCCAGTGGTGTGCGTCGTCAGTCCGGCACGGCCCGTGCCTGCTCTCCGCATCAAGCCTGTGGTGCGTCTCGTCAGCCCGGCTCTGCCCGTTCCTGCTCTCCGCACCAGGTCTGTGGTGCACGTCGCCAGCCCAGTCCAGCCCATTCCTGCTACTCGCACCAAGCCAAGGGTGCGAGTCGTCAGCCGGATTCAGCCCATTCCTGCTACTCGCACCAAGCCAGGGATGCGAGTCTTCAGCCTGGTGAGGCCTGTTCCGGCTCCACGCACCATGCAAAGGGTGCGTATCATCTGCCAGGTCCGGTCCATTCCTGCCTCACGCGCCAAGCCAGGGGTGCGCGTCGGCAGTCCTGATCCAGCTAACTGGGTCAGATCGGACTGGGGACACTACGGGGGGATTGTAGTAGGGTGGTGGTCAAGCCCGGAGCCGGAGCCGCCTCCGAGGAGCAATACCCACCCAGCCCTTCCCTATTTGGGGTGTAGGCGCGGTCGGAGTCCGCGCCTTTAGGGGGGGGTACTGTCACGCTCTGGCTCCGGGACTGTGTATTTTGAGCCAGGGTGTGTTCATTTGGTTGTGTTGTATTTGGTTGTGTTTCATTGTTTGGTCGTGTGACTCCCAATCAGTGGTAACGAGTGTCAGCTGTCGGCTCGTTATCTCTGATTGGGAGCCATATTTAAACTGTCAGTGTTCACCTTAGTGTTGTGGGTTTTTGTTCCTTGTCAGTCATTGTAACGGAGGACTTCACGTTTCGTCGTTGTTTGTTTGTAGTGAGTACTTTAATTTAATAAAGTCATGTTCGCTCAACGCGCTGCGTATTGGTCTGCTCCTTTTGAAGACGTTCGTGACACTGGGGCCGGCTGTGTACGCCTCAAAATGTTTCCGCGGGCAGTGCTGTCGTTATTGAGCCTACGAGGGCACGCTCAAGACCAAAAAACATTATAGTGTGGAGAACAGTAGCGACATTGTGGAGCGATGGCTGGGTCCCTGTCAAAGTTATCAATCCCTCACCAAAGCCAGTAACAGTGAGACGCAATGCCAAGATAGCGGACATTTTTCCTTGCATGGCATTAGAGGACTTTGACACTGACTATATGGATGGGCCCACTGTCGAACCGGTCCCCCTGGTGCAGCAGGTACACAAAATGGAGGACAATCCAGACTTTGACAATGGTAGTGGAGATAGCTTGACTGTTTTAGGCTACCTTACCGTAGGCTCTCCCGTAACCATTATGACAAGCTCAGGCAGGCCTTGGATGAGATGGAAGAGCGAGAGATAATCAGGAAATCCAGCAGTGAGTATGCCTCCCCGCTCGTGCTGGTCTGGAAGAAGTCTGGTGATCTGAGACTGTGTACAGACTTCCGATGGCTCAATGCTCGCACCGTAAAGGATGCTCACCCTCTACCTCACCAAGCTGATGCTCTGCCGGCCTTGGGTGGCAATGCCTTCTTTTCTACAATGGATTTGACCTCAGGCTGCTACAATGTGGAGGTGCATGAAGACGACAAGAAGTTTACAGCCTTCACTTCTCCTTTTGGGTTATATGAATATAACCATCTTCCACAAGGACTATGCAACAGCCCAGCTACATTCATGAGGATGATGTTGAGCATTTTTGGGGATCAACATTTTTCTAGCCTTCTATGCTACCTGGACGATGTGCTGGTCTTTGCCCCGACTGAAGAACTTGGATTGCAACGCTTGAAGTCAGTTTTTGAGCGTCTCAAAGCCCATAATCTGAAATTGTCTCCAAAGAAATGCCATTTCACCAACGGGGACGAAGGCACCACGCCATGGGAAAGGCAAGAGGAAAAGAGGAATACATAGGAAACTCACAGCAGCAGACTGGGCTGGTGAGTGCAAACAGGCCTTTAGTCAGTTGAAACAAGCTCTCCTCGATCAGGTCATGCTAGCCCACCCTGATTTTAGTAGACCTTTCTTGCTGTCTGTAGAAGCATCTAGTAATGGATTAGGTGCTGTCCTCTCCCAGGTGCCAGAGGATGGGTCTGCAGCCAGACCCATAGCATTCGCTAGCAAATCACTTACTTATGCACAGTCAAAGTATCCTGCCCATAGGTTAGAGTTTTTTTTCTTTACGCTGGGCCGTCTGTGAGAAGTTTAGTCATTGGCTAAGGGGCAAGCCTTTTACTGTATGGACAGACAACAACCCATTAACGTACATCCTGTCCAAGCCCAAATTGGACGCCTGTGAACAGAGATGGGTTGCTAAACTCGCTCCATTCGAGTTTGACATCAAGTACATCCCCGGTCCCAAAAATGTCATTGCTGATGCACTCAGTAGACAGCCATTTGTGCAGTCGAGCGCTCTCCACCGCATCTCAAGGGTTCCATACAAGGCCTTGCTGGAAGAAGCTGCGGGAGTGCGTGCTGAGAAGGTGCAAGATGTGTTCCGCTGGTCGAACCACCCATTCAACCTCGAAAGCTGCTCACCGTCAATTGAGGCAGATGCCTGTGAAATTGTCATGGACTGCCAAATTACCTCCTATCCTTCTCCTGGTTCTCTGTCAAAGGAAGCGGTGTCAGCAGTCCTGAGGTTGCAAGGGGAGGCTGGTCTACAGAACTGTGCACTGCTACTGCCTCAGCTCACTCAGTCACTGGTGCCATCTGAGATGTCAGATGTGAGAGTGCTATCCTGTGACGACCTGATATCAAAGCAGCGCCAGGATGACGCACTCGCCAGAGTTGTCTTCTACGTGGACAGGGGCCATAGACCTTCTAGGAGGGAACGTGGCCATGAACCACTCGAGGCTCTGCGGATTCTGAAGACCTGGGAGAAGCTCACTCTGAAAATGGGTGTACTATATCGCATTACCAAAAGTTTGCTGTCAAAGAAGAAGACGTACCAGTATGTAGTACCCACCTCAATGAGGGTGACAGTTTTGAAGGGTGTCCACGATGAAGCCGGTCATCAGGGGCAACAGCGGACGTTGTACTTGACGAGACAGAGGTTCTTCTGGCATGGTCTGGAATCGGATGTGAAAGAGTATGTCAAGACCTGCAAGAGGTGTGTGTTCAGTAAGGCCCCCAAGCCAGAGGCCAGAGCTCCACTGGAGAACATCATCATGACTGAGCCCCTCGAGTTGGTGTGTGTGGACTTCTGGTCTGCTGAAGACTCCAACAACAAGTCCTTGGATATTCTGGTCGTCACTGATCATTTTACTAAGATGGCCCATGCCTTCTTGTGTCCGAACCAATCAGCTAAAGCAGTGGCACTTCAGCTGTGGAACAACATCTTCTGTGTGTATGGTTTTCCTCGTCGTATCCACTCTGACCAAGGGGACAACTTTGAAAGTAAATTGATTGCTGAGTTGTTGAGTGCTGCAGGAGTCCAGAAGTCGCACACAACTCCCTACCATCCGATGGGGAACGGGGAGTCGGAAGGTTCAATAGAACGCTGGGAAACATGATCAGGGCTTTACCTGCGAGAGCGAAGCACAGGTGGCCCCAGAAGCTGAAGTCGTTGACCTTCGCCTACAACTGTACAGTCCATGAAACCACGGGCTACGCCCCTTTCCAGTTGATGTTTGGGAGAACCCCACGTCTGCCTGTCGACATGATGTTTGGTACTGTGCTGCAAGACTCAGAGGTTGTAGACTATGACGAGTACATCAAGTCCCTGACGAGAGACCTGAGGGAGGCCATGGCGACGGTACAGGTGTCGGCAACCAAACAGCTGAAGAGGCAAGCGGGCCTCTACGACAGGAAGATCAGAGGAGCTCCAGTGGAGGTTGGATGATCGGGTGCTGCTGGCGAATAAGGTTGAACGTGGAAAGAGAAAGCTGGTGTATCGTTGGGAGAACAACCTCTATATTGTTACGGAGAAGAATAGTGACGTCCGCATCTTCAAGATACAGAACATGTCAACTGGCCAGGAGAAAACCGTCCACCGTAATCTGATAATGCCTGTAAACTTCTTGCCTCTCCCCGACACTGCCTTGGAGACACCTAATACGGGAGACCGTGAGGATCCGAGTGAGGAGATGGAGGACTCATCCATGAACGATATACCAGAAATGGACATTGGTGAGAGGACTAGGGTGTGGGTATCAGAACAGACCTCGGGGGAAGCACAGCCGAAGTACCCTGAAAAAGAAACCCCAGATGTGCTGGAAGATGGGCCACTGGCGAGGGATCCTCAGAACTAACCACATTCTGAGGGTGCCACTGGTGGCACAAGCATGTCAGAACTAACCTTTGGAGAAGAAATGTCCGAACCCTCTGAAGAAGAAAGGCATTCTGAAGATACCACTGGTAGCACAAGCTCCAGCAACAGTCACAGAACCCTTGACCTTGACTATCCACCGACTGTGGACAGTGACCCACCAGTAGTGGTTGTAGGTGAACAGGTTAAATGTAATAACTCTGTTAGGCCTGTCAGGTCAGGGGCTGGTCAGGTTAGGAAACGCCCAGTGAGACTCATAGAGACTATGCAAACACAGAGAGTTTTTCATACAGAATTCATTAGAATACCTGTGTGGGTGTAGGATTAGAATCCAAGTCTGTAGCCCATTTTTTTATTTTTGCTTTCAAGAGACCCCATAGACGTCATGGGTCAGAGGTCAAGTTGGCCAAGTTTTTTCTGTCTGAGGTTCTTATTGTCACTGAGTGTACTGAACATGTAACAGGCATGTTTTCCTACGGGGTCTTTGAATTCCCCTAATTCTCTTTAGAGAATAGTCTTTGCACTGGAATATTTGGTGACATATGTATTGCAAGGTATCGCATACCTCATTTTGTTTCTTTATAGTATGCAAGTGTAATTCAGCAGGGGAGAATGTAACAGGGTTGGTTATGTTTCCACTTGCCTCTAAAGAAATGTGTATTTAATGTTCAAGCATTCTTATTGGTTGGTTCAACTCTGATGACAATAAGGCGTGTTGTGATTGGCCCCTCTTGCAGCTAGGGGGAGATCGTGAACGTCAGGCCTTCCCAGTATGAAAATGTGATGCAAGGGGTAGGTCATGTTCTGAATAGTGTTTTATATTTTACAATGTGTACAAGGTTGCTGTACGTTACTGATTCATACATGTGTGGGTATATGGTACCTGTTAGGGATTGAGGGGCTTTCTGGGATGTGCTTTGGCATATGATTGCTGTAGATAAGTGTGTTAGCTAGCATACACCGACGTAATGGTCACATGAGCCCACTGCTAACACAGTTGCCTTCATGTTACAGATTTTGCCATCGACAGCCATCAATATCGTTAAGCTCTGCACAACTAACGTGCTGTTTCGCATTTAACAACAGGTATTTACACATGTTATATTTTGTATTGTATTTTTGTATTTTGTTCGCCCAGTATGAAAATGTGCTGCAAGGGATTTTGCCATCGACAGCCATCAATATCGTTAAGCTCTGCACAACTAACATGCTGTGTCACGATGTTCGAAATGGTGTGGTGTGGAATCAAGCGCAGAAGCAGAGAGACAGTCCAACAAGGCTTTACTGGAGAGTGCAACAATAATCCAAAAAAACAGCCAGAGGCCAAAAGACGCACACAGGCGTCCAAACACGAGCGCACAACACAGGGCGCAAAACTCTCCTCAACCGAGGAGGAAGCTAATTAGCAAATGGCGTGCCGAAACACGGGACACGCATAAACACCTGACACAAAACAATTACACACAACACTACACTAACAACAAGGAAACTAAATAGGGTGCTTAATTAGACATAACACAAGACAGGTGTGGCTAACAGACAAAACTAATCAAACAGGAAACATGGAGCGGTGGCAGCTAGTACTCCGGAGACGACGACCGGCGAAACCCGCCCGAAAAAGGAGGAGATGCTGCCTCGGCCGAAACCGTGACAGTACCCCCCCCTTGACCTCCGGCCTCGGGGACGCCCAGGAGGACGCGGAGCAGGGCGCGTAGGATGACCACGATGGAATTCGGTCATCAGGGACGGGTCCAGAATGTCCCTCCTCGGCACCCAGCACCGCTCCTCCGGACCGTACCCCTCCCACTCCACGAGATATTGGAGACCCCCCATCCGGCGTCTCGAATCCAGGATGGTCCGAACAGTGTACGCCGGAGCCCCCTCGATCTCCAACGGGGGCGGAGGAGTCTCCTCAATCTCGAAGTCCTGGAGTGGACCAGCTACCACCGGCCTGAGGAGAGACACATGGAATGAGGGGTTAATATTCTTGTAATCAATAGGTAGTTCTAACCTGTAACACAGCTCATTCAATCTCCTCAGGACTTTAAAAGGCCCCACAAACCGCTGACCCAGCTTCCGGCAGGGCAGGCGGAGGGGTAGGTTTCTGGTTGAGAGCCAGACTCGATCTCCAGGTGCGTACACTGGCCCCTCACTGCGGTGTAGGTCGGCGCTCGTCTTCTGACGACGTATGGCACGCTGCAGATGGACGTGAGCAGCGTTCCACGTCTCCTCCGAGCGCCGTACCCACTCATCCACAGCGGGGGCCTCGATCTGGCTCTCATGCCACGGTGCCAGAACCGGCTGGTACCCTAATACACACTGAAAAGGGGTTAGTCTAGTGGAGGAGTGGCGGAGAGAGTTCTGTGCCATCTCGGCCCAGGGCACATATCTCGCCCACTCCTCCGGCCGGCCCTGACAATATGACCTCAGAAACCTACCCACATCCTGGTTAACTCTTTCGACCTGCCCATTACTTTCCGGGTGGTAACCCGAGGTAAGGCTCACCGAGACCCCCAAACGTTCCATAAATGCTCTCCAGACTCTGGAGGTAAACTGGGGGCCTCGATCGGACACTATATCCTCGGGTACCCCGTAATGCCGGAAGACGTGAGTGAATAGAGCCTCAGCGGTCTGTAGGGCAGTAGGAAGACCCGGCATGGGAAGGAGACGACAGGCCTTAGAGAACCGATCCACAACGACCAGGATGGTGGTATTCCCCTGTGAGGAGGGAAGATCGGTAACAAAATCCACCGATAGGTGAGACCAGGGTCGTCGTGGAACGGGCAGGGGCTGTAATTTACCCCTGGGCAAGTGTCTGGGTGCCTTACACTGGGCACACACTGAGCAGGAGGAGACATAAACCCTCACATCCCTGGCTAACGTTGGCCATCAGTACTTTGTACTAAGACAGTGCACCGTCCGACCAATACCCGGATGTCCAGAGGAGGGAGACGTGTGAGCCCAATAAATCAACCGATCCCGGACCTCGAGCGGGACGTACGTCCGACCCACCGGACACTGTGGAGGACTAGGGTCGGTACGTAACGCCCGCTCGATCTCCGCATCGACCTCCCACACCACCGGTGCCACCAGACAAGACTCCGGTAGTATGGGAATGGACTCCACGCACCTCTCCTCCGCGTCATACCGGCGGGACAGAGCATCTGCCTTCCCGTTCTGGGACCCAGGGATGTAAGTGATCTTAAACACAAACCGGGCGAGAAACATAGTCCATCGAGCCTGGCGAGGATTCAGTCTCCTAGCTGCCCGAATGTATTCCAGGTTACGGTGATCGGTCAGAATGAGAAAAGGGTGCTGAGCCCCCTCAAGCCAATGCCTCCACACCTTTAGGGCCTGTACTACGGCTAACAGCTCCCTGTCCCCCACGTCATAATTCCGCTCCGCCAGACTGAGCTTCTTAGAATAAAAAGCACAGGGGCGGAGCTTAGGTGGTGTACCCGAGCGTTGAGATAGAACGGCCCCAATACCGGCCTCTGACGCGTCCACCTCAACTTGGAAAGGTAAAGTGGGATCCGGGTGCGCCAACACCGGAGCCGAGGTAAACAGGTCCTTCAGTCTCCCAAAAGCCCTGTCCGCCTCAGCCGACCACTGCAAGCGCACCGGACCCCCCTTCAGAAGAGACGTAATGGGAGCTGCCACCTGTCCAAAACCCCGGATAAACCTCCGGTAGTAATTCGCAAAACCCAAAAACCGCTGCACCTCTTTAACCGTCGTTGGGGTTTGCCAATTACGCACGGCGGACACTCGGTCCACCTCCATTCTCACCCCTGACGCAGACAACTGGTAACCCAAAAAGGAAACGGACTCCTGGAAGAACAGGCATTTCTCAGCCTTGACATACAGGTCATGCTCCAACAGTCTCCTCAATACCCTGCGCACCAGGGCTACATGCTCGGCCCGAGTAGGGCTGTACACCAGAATATCATCGATGTACACCACCACTCCCTGCGCCTGCATGTCCCGGAAAATTTCATCTACAAACGATTGGAAGACTGATGGAGCATTCATTAACCCATATGGCATGACGAGATACTCGTAATGGCCGGAGGTAGTACTAAATGCTGTCTTCCACTCATCGCCCTCCCTAATGCGCACCAAATTATATGCGCTCCTGAGGTCCAATTTTGTGAAGAACCGTGCCCCGTGCAATGACTCCGTCATAGTCCCAATCAGCGGAAGTGGATAACTATATTTAACAGTCACCTGATTGAGACCGCGGTAGTCAATACACGGACGCAGACCTCCATCCTTCTTCTTCACAAAAAAGAAGCTCGAGGACGCGGGAGAAGTAGAGGTCCGTATGTATCCCTGTCTCAGAGACTCGGCAATGTAAGTTTCCATTGCCCTTTTCTCCTCCTGTGACAAAGGATACACATGGCTCCGCGGAAGCGCGGCTCCTGTCCGGAGGAGCGGTGCTCTTGTCCCAGGAGACGTTCCTCCACGCTGTCGACGTGTGCTCCTGCTGATTCCATATCAGGTGTGTAATTCTGTCACGATGTTCGAAATGGTGTGGTGTGGAATCAAGCGCAGAAGCAGAGAGACAGTCCAACAAGGCTTTACTGGAGAGTGCAACAATAATCCAAAAAAACAGCCAGAGGCCAAAAGACGCACACAGGCGTCCAAACACGAGCGCACAACACAGGGCGCAAAACTCTCCTCAACCGAGGAGGAAGCTAATTAGCAAATGGCGTGCCGAAACACGGGACACGCATAAACACCTGACACAAAACAATTACACACAACACTACACTAACAACAAGGAAACTAAATAGGGTGCTTAATTAGACATAACACAAGACAGGTGTGGCTAACAGACAAAACTAATCAAACAGGAAACATGGAGCGGTGGCAGCTAGTACTCCGGAGACGACGACCGGCGAAACCCGCCCGAACAAGGAGGAGGAGCTGCCTCGGCCGAAACCGTGACATGCTGTTTCCCATTTAACAACAGAAATAAATGATGCTCAACTGGGACCACTGGCTGATGTGATTTATTAAGAGAAAACACAACGCAAGGAGAGTACGATATACATCTGTTACATCAAGATCTGTCAATCTGCGCAATATGCTCGAAATGGCGACAACCTTAAAGTGCCCACAATTTGTGTTGACACTGACATCATAGTAACAGTGCGCAAAGAACCGGGATCGAGAAGAAGGTTGTGGGCAAAATCCAGACATAAGGGATTGCCGCCAAAGAAACAAAGTGTTGTAGACAAGACAAGGAGAGAGAAGGTAGGTTTGTAGACAAGACTCTCACACAGGAGAGAGAAGGTAGGTTTTCCATGCAATTTGTTTTGCTTTTTGGATTTTTGGATTTCTTTTTATTTCACCTTTATTTAACTAGGTAAGCCAGTTGAGAACCAGTTCTCATTTACAACTGCGACCTGGCCAAGATAAAGCAAAGCAGTGCGATTAAAAACAACAACACAGAGTTACATATGGGGTAAAACAAAACATAAAGTCAAAAATACAACAGAAAATATATATATACAGTGTGTGCAAATGTAGCAAGTTATGGAGGTAAGGCAATAAATAGGCTATAGTGCAAAATAATTACAATTAGTATTAACACTGGAATGATAGATGTGCAAGAGATGATGTGCAAATAGAGATACTGGGGTGCAAATGAGCAAAATAAATAACAATATGGGGATGAGGTAGTTGGGTGGGCTAATTTCAGATGGGCTGTGTACAGGTGCAGTGATCGGTAAGGTGCTCTGACAACTGATGCTTAAAGTTAGTGAGGGAGATAAGAGTCTCCAGCTTCAGAGATTTTTGCAATTCGTTCCAGTCATAGGCAGCAGAGAACTGGAAGGAATGGCGGCCAAAGGAGGTGTTGGCTTTGGGGATGACCAGTGAGATATACCTGCTGGAGCGCATACTATGGGTGGGTGTTGCTATGGTGACCAATGAGCTAAGATAAGGAGGAGATTTGCCTAGCAGTAATTTATAGATGGCCTGGCGCCAGTGGGTTTGGCGACGGATATGTAGTGAGGACCAGCCAACAAGAGCGTACAGGTCACAGTGGTGGGTAGTTAATGGGGCTTTGGTGACAAAACTGATGGCACTGTGATAGACTATATCCAATTTGCTGAGTAGAGTGTTGGAGGCTATTTTGTAAATGACATCGCCGAAGTCAAGGATCGGTAGGATAGTCAGTTTTACGAGGGCATGTTTGGCAGCATGAGTGAAGGAGGCTTTGTTGCGAAATAGGAAGCCGATTCTAGATTTAACTTTGGATTGGAGATTCTTAATGTGAGTCTGGAAGGAGAGTTTACAGTCTAACCAGACACCTAGGTATTTGTAGTTGTCCACATACTCTAGGTCAGACCCGTCGAGAGTAGTGATTCTAGTCGGGTGGGCGGGTGCCAGCAGCGTTCGATTGAAGAGCATGCATTTAGTTTTACTAGTGTTTAAGAGCAGTTGGAGGCTACTGAAGGAGTGTTGTATGGCATTGAAGCTCGTTTGGAGGTTTGTTAACACAGTGTCCAATGAAGGGCCAGATGTATACAAAATGGTGTCGTCTGCGTAGAGGTGGATCTGAGAGTCACCAGCAGCAAGAGCGACATCATTGATACACAGAGAAAAGAGTCGGCCCAAGAATTGAACCCTGTAGCACCCCCATAGAGACTGCCATAGGTCCAGACAACAGGCCCTCCTATTTGACACGTTGAACTCTATCTGAGAAGTAGTTGGTGAACCAGGATACAGTAATTGTGCTGGACGATTCAGCATAGTTACAGTAGTTAGCTAGCTAGCTAGCCTAGTGTTGGCTAGCTAACGATAGCTTTCTATCTGGCAAACTTTAGCAAGCTAGCCAACTACCTATGCAAAATCATCCAGCAGAATACCAAAAACTAGCTAGCTACCAACTATACTAGCTAGCTACCTAAATTAGTTTACTTCTGAAGAATAGACTTTCCATGCAATTAGTTGAGTTTTTTTTGGATTAGCACGTTGCTAGCTAACTAGCTAGTTTCCTAACCTTGACAACTAACGTTAGCTAGCTAGCTACATAAAGCTGGCAAATAGATAGCTAGCTGGTTTTATCTTCCCTGAACCTTGTTCTCAGGGTATCCGTACCCAAGGGTCAAATATACTGGTAACTAACCCTTTTTGTCTGTTGTATTACGTGAGACACACCCAGCATGTTAACGTTAGCTAGCTAGCTACTTGTGTCAACACACCTAGTAGTTATTTTTTTATGTAAACACTAGCTATTGTATTAGTGCTAGCAAACATCATTATTAGTATAATGATAGCTGGATAACACAACAACTAGGTAGCTAGGCCTAGCCGTAGGCCTAAACCGTAAATGATATAAATCATGATAATGATGATAGCAGAGATATTGGAGGAAGGTTTCTATACCATCACTGATGATAGCCATCACTAGCACATTAGAGGCTGCTGCTGCCTATTGAAATCACTGGCCATTTTAAGAAATGGAACACTAGTCACTTTAATAATGTTTACATATCTTGCATTACTCATCTCATATTCATATACCTTATTCTATAATATTCTACTGTATCTTAGTCCATGCCACTCTGTCATTGCTTGTCCATATATGTATATATTCTTAAATTCCATTCCTTACTTAGATTTGTGTGTGTTGGGTATTTGTTATGAAATTGTTAGATATTACTTGTTAGGTATTACTGCACTGTCGGAGCTGGAAGCACAAGCATTTCGCTACACCCGCAATAACATCTGCTAAACACGTGTATGTGACAAATACAATTTTATTTTATTTGATTTGATTTATTAGGCTAATTGTAGAGTGTCTTTGCTATATTGTCACGCATTCTTCTTCCCCACCACAGATTCCCACAAGGTCTCAGACTCCAGGATGGGAAAATGCTTACAAGAAAGAAACAGATGAAGAAACAAACATTGTGTATAGCTAGCTAGGCTACTCACCATACTATACGCTGCAGATTTGAGTCACCATTTTATGTTATTGAGTAGGCCTATATCTTTGTTTAATCTAGTTAATTAAATTATGAATCCTTATTATTTTGTAAGAAATGTGTAACACGTAGTAATTACATTGTACTATGTGTTGTACTAGTGTGTTTATCCTTCTACTTGGATGGTGCTTCCAGAAGCTTTAAGATGAGGGTCAGGCTGTCTGGATGGGTAATGTACTGTATATGTACACATTAATTGCAAGTAAGTACCCCTCAAGATACACTTAATTTTAACTAGCTAAATCCTGTGTAACACCTAGTAATTACATTGTACTTAAGCAGATATTACACGTAGGCCTACTCTGTGGTGTACTAGTGTATTTATCCTTCTACTTGGATGGTGCTTCCAGAAGCTTTAAGATGAGGGTCAGGCTGTCTGGATGGGTAATGTACTGTATAAGTACACATTAATTGCAAGTAAGTACCCCTCAAGATACACTTAATTTTAACTAGCTAAATCCTGTGTAACACCTAGTAATTACATTGTACTTAGGCAGATACTACATGTAGGCCTACTCTGTGGTACTAGTGTGTTTATTACATGTACTCATTGCTGTAGAGTGAGTTTATCCTCCCACTTGGATGCAATGAGGTTCAGACTGTCATAATGGGTAACGTACACATTAATTATAAATTAATTTTTAAATTATAACCTGGGATGACCCCCGTATGCCAGACGCCAGTCAGCCAGTCAGAGGTTGACCTACAGTGCATTCGGAAAGTATTCAGACCCCTTGACTTTTTACATATTTTGGTACGTTACAGCCTTATTCTAAAATGGATGAAATTGTTTTCCCCCCTCATTAATCTACACAAAATACCCCATAATGACGAAGCAAAAGCAGGCTTTAAGAAATGTTAGCAAATGTATTACAATAAAAAAAAGGAAATATCACATTTAAGTATTCAGACCCTTTATTCAGTACTTTGTTGAAGCACCTTTGGCAGCGATTACAGCCTCAAGACTTCTTGGGTATGACGCTACAAGCTTGGTACACCTGTATTTGGGGAGTTTCTCCCATTCTTCTCTGCAGATCCTCTCAAGCTCTGTCAGGTTGGATGGGGAGCGTCGCTGCACAGCTATTTTCAGGTCTCTCCGGAGATGTTCGATCAGGTTCAAGTCCGGGCTCTGGCTGGGCCACTCAAGGACATTCAGAGACTTGTCCCGAAGCCACTCTTGAGTTGTCTTGGCGGTCTGCTTAGGGTCGTTGTCCTGTTGGAAGGTGAACCTTCGCCCCAGTCTGAGGTCCTGAGTGCTCTGGAGCAGGTTTTCATCAAGGATCTCTCTGTACTTTGCTCTGTTCATCTTTCCCTCAATCCTGACTAGTCTCACAGTCCCTGCCGCTGAAAAACATCCCCACAGCATGATGCTGCCACCACCATGCTTCAACATAGGGATGGTGCCAGGTTTCCTCCAGATGTGACGCATTCAGGCCAAAGAGTTCAATCATGGTTTCAACAGACCAGAGAGTCTTTAGGTGCCTTTTGGCCAACTCCAAGCGGGCTGTCATGTGCCTTTTACTGAGGAGTGGCTTCCGCCTGGCCACTCTACTATAAAGGCCTGATTGGTGGAGTGCTGCAGAGATGGTTGTCCTTCTGGAAGTTTCTCCCATCTCCACAGAGGAACTCTGGAGCTCTGTCAGAGTGACTATTGGGTTCTTGGTCACCTCCCTGACCAAGGCCCTTCTCCCCCGATTGCTCAGTTTGGCCGGGCGGCCAGCTCTAGGAAGAGTCTTGGTGGTTCCAAACTTCTTCCATTTAAAAATGATGGAGCCAACTGTGTTCTTGGGGACCTTCAATGCTACAGAAATGTTTTGGTACCCTTCCCCAGATCTGTGCCTCGACACAAACCTGTCTCGGAGCTCTACGGACTATGCCTTCGACCTCATGGCTTGATTTTTGCTCTGACATGCACTGTCAACTGTGGGACATTTTTACATTTTAGTCATTTAGCAGACGCTCTTATCCAGAGCGACTTACAGTTAGTGAGTGCATATATATAGACAAGTGTGTGACTTTCCAAATCATGTCTAATCAATTGAATTTACCACAGGTGGACTCCAATCAAGTTGTAGAAACATCTCAAGGATTATCAATGGAAACAGGATGCACCTGAGCTCAATTTCAAGTCTCATAGCAAAGGGTCTGAATACTTATGTAAATACGGTATTTCTCTTTTTTTATTTTTTATACATTTGCAAAAATATCTAAAAACCTGTTATCGCTTTGTCATTATGGGGTATTGTCTGTAGATTGATTAGGATTTTTATTTCTTTAATCAATTTTAGAATAAGGCTGCAACATAACAAAATGTGGAAAAAGTCAAGGGGTCTGAATGCTTTCCGAATGCACTGTATTTCTGATCTATCTATCCATCTGTTTCTGTACACTCAACCAAGTTAACCCAGATGGTACACTTTTCGGGGACAAATACTAGCAACATCATTGAGTGAAGATTCTGGAAGAGGTCATTCACGGGTAGGTAATTAGAGTCTATTGAGCTTCCAATCTTTGTAATCTCGGACACCCAGCACATCTGTCCACGAGAGATGACAACTTTATGACAGTTGTTACTGAACCGGATGCACCTGAGAAGAAAACAAAACACTACATTTGTGAACTTACACATTTATAACAAGCATGGTAATTGTAACAAGCGTTCGTTGTTAGACCTCTGTAATACATATTGCAATTACCACTAGTTACATAATGTTTTTACAGTGTAACTTTGAGTTATTACAATTAACTACAATACTTGTTATAGTGTAATTACATGTAAATACACATGTAATTACACTGAAGTGTTACCAATTTGTCACATGTCGGTCTTCCATGGACTTGGTTCATATTGTAGAGCTAGCCATTCACGCATATGTCCACAGTGTCTGGTAGTGGCAGTCGAGATGCAATAGCAGAAAAGGATAACCTTGTCCGATTAGATCTCAATCCAGACACTGACTTATTGAGACATTCTGCACATTTAATGGCCTTAAAATTGTTCTATTTGATCACATGATAAGATCAGATATTGATCCTGTTTCAGGGTGGGCTCTTGAAGGTATGGGTTTTATACTGTCAGTTCAGTGGCAATACAGCATGTAAACTATGCAGTTACAGTGCCTTCGGAAAGTATTCAGACCCCTTGACTTTTTCCACATGTTGTTACGTTACAGCCTTATTCTAAAATGGATTAAATAAATAAAAATCCTCAGCAATCTACACACAATACCCCATATTGACAAAGCAAAAAAAGGTTTTTAGAATGTAAAAAATTAAAAATACCTTATTTACATAAGTATTCAGACCCTTTGCTATGAGACTCGAAATTGAGTGTCACACCCTGGCTCTGGGACTCTATATGTTGAGCCAGGGTGTGTATATTCTATGTGTTGTGTTTCTATGTCGGGATTCTATGTATTGTATTTCTGTGTTGGCCAGAGTGGTTCCCAATCAGAGGCAACGAGTGTCAGCTGTTGCTGGTTGTCTCTGATTGGGAGCCATATTTATAGAGGCTGTTTTCCCAGAATAGTTGTGGGATCTTGTTCCAGTTGGTTTGTTCCTTTTGGTCTGTACCGTAGGACTGCACGTATCGTTTGTTGTTTTGTTCAAGTGTTTACTCTCATTAAATAAAGTATGTTCGTTCATCACGCTGTGCCTTGGTCTACTCCGTCTAACGATCGTGACAGAAGATCCCACCATACCAGGACCAAGCAGCGTGTCCAGGAGCAGGCGGCCTGGACATGGGAGGAAGCGCCGGGAAAGGAGCTGGAAAGGTTGGCGATGGCCCAGGTGGGCAAATGGTGGTCCTGGGAGGACATGCTCAGGGGCAAAGGGCCATGGGCTAAGATTAAGGCCCTGGCGAGAGAGGAGCAACGGCGTCAACAGTGTCGTCGTCGGACGGACGAGAGGCAACCCCAGACATTTTTTAGGGGGGGGGCACACGGCATGGGTGACTGGGCAGCAGGAGGCTGCCACAGGGCGAATTGGGAGTTTAGGAGAGGAGGCCACCGGGTTTGGAGGGCCAGAAGGCAGGTTGGCGGAGCCTGGATGGAGAGCAGAGCCAACTCCCCGTGCTCAGGCATGGCAGCATGAGACTGGGCAGGTTCCGGGGTATGCGGAGCTGCGTACTGTGCCACGAGTGGTCCGGCATAGTCCGGTACGTCCTGTGCGAGCACCCCGCACGTGTCGTGCGAAGGTGGGCATGCAGCCAGGACGGAGTGTGCCGGCTCAGCGCTCGTGGCCTCCAGTGCCTCTCCTCGGTCCCGGATATCCTGCGCCAGTGTCACGTGCTGTTATGCCAGTACGGGTACACAGCCCTGCACGTCCTGTGCTGATGCCTCACACAGAGTGTGTGAAGGTAGGCATTCAGCCAGGACGGGTTGTGGCAGCTCTTCACTCCAGGCCTCCTATCCGTCTCCACAGCCCGGCCCGGCCTGTGCCTGCTCCTCGCACCAAGCCTACGGTGCGCGTCGCCAGCCCAGCCCGGCCTGTTCCTGCCCCTCACACCAAGCCTACGGTGCGCGTCGCCAGCCCGGCCCGGCCTGTTCCTGCCCCTCGCACCAAGCCTACGGTGTGTGTCGCCAGCCCGGCCCGGCCTGTTCCTGCCCTTCGCACCAAGCCTACGGTGTGCGTCGCCAGCCCGGCCCGGCCTGTTCCTGCTCCTCGCACCAAGCCTACGGTGCGCATCGCCGGCCCGGCCTGTTCCTGCTCCTCGCACCAAGCCTACGGTGCGCATCGCCGGCCCGGCCTGTTCCTGCCACTCGCACCAAGCCTACGGTGTGCGTCGCCAGCCCGGCCCGGCCTGTTCCTGCTCCTCGCACCAAGCCTACGGTGCGCGTCGCCAGCCCGGCCCGGCCTGTTCCTGCCCCTCGCACCAAGCCTACGGTGCGCGTCGCCAGCCCGGCCCGGCCTGTTCCTGCCCTTCGCACCAAGCCTACGGTGTGCGTCGCCAGCCCGGCCCGGCCTGTTCCTGCCCCTCGCACCAAGCCTACGGTGCGCGTCGCCAGCCCGGCCCGGCCTGTTCCTGCCACTCGCACCAAGCCTACGGTGTGCGTGGCCAGCCCGGCCCGGCCTGTTCCTGCCACTCGCACCAAGCCTACGGTGTGCGTCGCCAGCCCGGTCCGGCCCGTTCCTGCCCCACGCACCAAGCCAGGGGTGCGCATCGTCAGCCCGGTCCGGCCCGTTCCTGCTCCACGCACCAAGCCAGGGGTGCGAGTCGTCAGCCCGGTCCGGCCCGTTCCTGCTCCACGCACCAAGCCAGGGGTGCGCATCGTCAGCCCGGTCCGGCCCGTTCCTGCTCCACGCACCAAGCCAGGGGTGCGCATCGTCAGCCCGGGCCGGCCCGTTCTTGCTCCACGCACCAAGCCAGGGGTGCGCATCGTCAGCCCGGTCCGGCCCGTTCTTGCTCCACGCACCAAGCCAGGGGTGCGCATCGTCAGCCCGGTCCGGCCCGTTGCTGCTCCACGCACCAAGCCAGGGGTGCGCATCGTCAGCCCCGTCCGCCCCGTTCCTGTTCCACGCACCAAGCCAGGGGTGCGTGTCGTCAGTCCGGCACAACCCGTGCCTGGGTCACCGGTGCCTGGTCAGGTACCGGTCAGCTGCTCCACACCGGAGCTTAAGCAATCCGCTCCTTCGATGTCCAGTCCAGCTCCAGCCAGCGGGGCCAGACCGGACCAGGGGCGCTACGGGGGGATTATTGGAGGGTGGTGGGCGAGCCCGGAGCCGGAACCGCCTCCAAGGAGGAATGCCCACCCAGCCCTCCCCTGTTTGGTCTATGTTGAGGCGCGGTCGCAGTCCGCGCCTTTAGGGGGGGGTACTGTCACACCCTGGCTTTGGGACTCTATATGTTGAGCCAGGGTGTGTATATTCTATGTGTTGTGTTTCTATGTCGGGATTCTATGTATTGTATTTCTGTGTTGGCCAGAGTGGTTCCCAATCAGAGGCAACGAGTGTCAGCTGTTGCTGGTTGTCTCTGATTGGGAGCCATATTTATAGAGGCTGTTTTCCCACAATAGTTGTGGGATCTTGTTCCAGTTGGTTTGTTCCTTTTGGTCTGTACCGTAGGACTGCACGTATCGTTTGTTGTTTTGTTCGAGTGTTTACTCTCATTAAATAAAGTATGTTCGTTCATCACGCTGCGCCTTGGTCTACTCCGTCTAACGATGGTGACATTGAGCTCAGGTGCATCCTGTTTCCATTGATCATCCTTGAGATGTTTCTACAACTTGATTGGAGTCCACCTATGGTAATTTCAATTGATTGGACATGATTTGGAAAGGCACACATCTGTCTATATACAGTAAGATCCCACAGTTGACAGTGCATGTCAGAGCAAAAACTAAGCCATGAGGTCAAAGGAATTGTCCGTAGAGCTCCGAGACAGGATTGTGTCGAGGCACAGATCTGGGGAAGGGTACCAAAACATTTATGCATGATTGAAGGTCCCCAAGAACAAAGTGGCCTCCATAATTCTTAAATGGAAGAAGTTTGGAACTACCAAGACTCTTCCTAGAGCTGGCCGCCCGGCCAAACTGAGCAATCGGGGGAGAAGGGCCTTGGTCAGGGAGGTGACCAAGAACCCGATGGTCACTCTGACAGAACTCCAGAGTTCCTCTGTGGAGATGGGAGAACCTTCCAGAAGGACAACCATCTCTGCAGCACTCCACCAATCAGGCCTTTATGGTAGAGTGGCCAGACGGAAGCCACTCCTCAGTAAAAGGCACATGGCAGCCCGCTTGGAGTTTGTCAAAAGGCACCTAAAGACTCTCAGACCTTGAGAAACAAGATTTTCTGGTCTGATGAAACCAAGATTGAATTCTTTGGCCTGAATGCCAAGCGTCACATCTGGAGGAAACCTGGCACCATCCGTACGTTGAAGCATGGTGGTGGCAGCATCATGCTGTGGGAATGTTTTTTAACAGCAGGGACTGGGAGACTAGTCAGCATCGAGGCAATGATGAACAGAGCTAAGTACAGTGAGATCCTTAATGAAATCCTACTCCAGAGCGCACAGGACTTCAGACTGGGGTGAAGGTTCACCTTCCAACAGAACAGCGACCCTAAGCACACAGCCAACACAATGCGGGAGTGGCTTCGGGACAAGCCTCTGAATGTCTTTGAGTTGGCCTGCCAGAGCCCGAACTTGAACCCGATCTAACATCTCTGGAGAGACCTGAAAATAGCTGTGCAGCCACGCTCCCCATCCAACCTGACAGAGCTTAAGAGGCTCTGCAGAGAAGAATGGGAGAAACTCCCCAAATACAGTTGTGCCAAGCTTGTAGTGTCATACCCAAGAAGATTCAAAGCTTTAATCGCTGCCAAAGGTGCTTCAACAAAGTACTGAGTAAAGGGTCTGAATACTTACATAAATGTGATATTTCAGTTTTGGGGTTTTTCTACATTTACTAAAATTTCTAAAAACCTGTTTTTTCTTTGTCATTATGGGGTATTGTGTGTAGATTAATGAGGGGAAAAAACAATTTAATCAATTTCAGAATAAGGCTGTAACGTAACAAAATGTGGAAAATGTCAAGGGGTCTGAACACTTTCCGAATGCACTGTATACGTAATACCATACCAGTTTATGGTGCAGTCATTTGCACCATAAATGAGAATGATGCTGTTGATGTTGTATCGTTCATTGCATTACAAGCTTATTTTAATAACTTGGGGCATATACAACATAACGCATGCACTGTGCATGGCTGAAAATATGTCTGCTTGAAGTCAAGTTTAACACTCACTTTCTAGATCATTAGAATTATGCATATACCCCTGATCTAAGTGTTGTATATCATTATAGTCCTTGACACAAATGTATAGCCCATTGACACGAACACATTGAACCTACAGTATTCGTCTGTCTGTGCCCTTGTCATCAAGCACCAACGTCCAGATGGCATCAGAACATTTATAAACCAACCAGACATTCCTCAGTATAAACATGGACACCTAGTTTGGTCACAAACCAGAGAAATACTCCCTTTAAAGTATAAATCAGATTTTCCCGATCTAACACCTTCCTTGGGGCATTTTGCCAAAAATCAATTCCGAGACCCTAAAGGCAACTGCTTATGCGTGTTGCATAATTGGAGAAGCAGTACAATCAAAACGATTAGACTCTGTAGGCTTGTTTTTCACCTGAGGGCATTTGTTTTAGCATGCATATTGTTTTGTTTGTTTTTACTGTATGCACTCGCCTCATACATAATGCAGAGAGACTTTTACCAACAATTACAACGATGAAGATCACAATACAAAATGGACGCTCAGGCAGAAGTCCTCCTCTCCAATAGGAAGTGTCCGCTCAGAGATGAATGCTGAGCGGAGTAGACCGACTTTTAATTAGCATACTTTGTGCTGGCGTCAGAACAGCAGATTGGCTGGTTAGATTGGTCGTTCCATGATGTAATGTATCCATAGAAACCATAGGGGAGGGACCAGTGCTTGAAACCAATTGGCAGTTCAACAAACAGTTAGCCAAAGTAAACAGAAGAGGACCATTTCAAACTGACTTCAGAAGTGTCCAAAGTTGGTGAGATCACAGGGAAGTATGGATGCTATTTTGTTGCCATTTGTGATCATCAAGCCATCTCTGCAACATCAGTTACTTTTTTGCAGCTTTTAAATGTGCTAATTTGCGAAGTCAATGACACAAACAAATTTAATTCACACTGATTTTGTATTTCTTTTAATCATGATTTTCCCCATGATGAAAACAGCTTCGTAAGGATTGTGAGTAATACGTGTTTAGTTGAGATATCCAATTGGGTAAAACAGGTGACATACAAAGTTAAGGATACAAAATAAATTGAATTGTTACAAAACCCGAGAGACTGTAAGAGCTCTATCTATTTTTGTATTTTTGAAAAATGCATTGTCATTTGCGGGACAGTTAATCAGTCATTGTTTCAGTAACACATGGTCAATTGGTCAATTAAAACCTTTCCAACCCATAGAACGTAAGGCTTTCCCCCCACCTCTCCACCCATATCTACCTCAGTCCCCTGTGAAAATCCATTGTATTTCCCCAACTCCCCAAAAGAATGCGCTGAACCTAATCTCAGCCCCTTAGTGTTTTCCATGATGCCCCTTGTGGGACTCCCATCCACAGTTCACGAGTCACACAGAGCAGACGTCTGGAAGGCACAGGCATTAACAGCCAGAGAAAGACCCATTCTAAACTCTAGGTATGGGAGTGCATCAGGGGCCTAGCTACCTCCTCTCAGATTCTGACACCCTCCCTCACATTTCACCTCTTACTGTGTTGCTGTTGTAAAATACCATCCTCACATGGGGCACAAGTTTTGTAGGGCAAGTTTCTATCTGTAAGGATGTGTTATGGAAATATAATAAATGTGAATTATGAGTTATGTATTTAAATGTTAAGAGGCACCAGCAGGGCCGTAGCCAGGGTCTTAGTTGTAAGGCCAGGTGCCACAGGCTAAAATGTCATTTTTGCCTGTACTAATCAATTTTTAGATGTTTTTATATTTTTGTCCATTAATGCCTCTGACATGCGGTATTAATAAAAAGTGGTGTAATCACCTACAGTTTTCTTGACATTTTGTTTTAATTATTGTGATAGGCTCATGTTTTACCGGTACGGCGTACCCCCACTATTTATTTTGCCAGGATGCCGTACCGGACCGTACCTCCTTACTTTCACCCCTGATATGGACACAGGTATCCTACTTTTTTACATAAATTTTTTCCTGACATATTCTATTTCAATATGCAAATTAGGTGATATCTCATTAAATATGCAATATCCCGCAAATCACATTTTCGGGACACCGGATGAAGTCAGCCTAAATATTTTTGTTTTATTTTGTTAAAACACTCCAGGACTGGACTTACACTTACACTAAATACTTTTAAAATCTTTCGATCTGTAAAATACAAAAGAAATGTACGTAAAATAATTTTTCTGTGTGATTTTTTAAACATTTGACAACATATCAACAATTCTCTATCTATAAGCCTGGAGAATACGTCTAAGGATAACCACACACCATTTGGTGAATGCAAATGCTTCTGAGGCATGTGGGAAGTCTGACTTTCGGGAAATGGCAGTTAAAAACAAGGACACTGAATTTAGACTACCAAACGCCAAACACCTATTTAGACCCAATCACCATCTCTTCAAAGTAAGTTACTTCATATAGTAACATTCTCTATTAAATTATGTGTGATTCAATATAGTGAGCTTTGAAATTATAGATGTATGTCCATTTAAAAGTGGTTACAATTCATGACATTTTGATGACGGTACAAAAAAAAAAGACTTGAAAACGGGTGGTATAGCCTACGCACCGTAATGCCATGTGGTTCGACGAGAACACTGTCATTTTGCCAAGGCAGAGATGAGTGGCCGACACTGAGACGCGTGCGGACAGCAGTGGATGCATAAATTCTGGCCTAATGACAATTGCCAAATGTCATTACACTTTTTGGTGTTTTGTGTAACAGATGTCCCTTTCGATTCACCGCTGTTTGGAGGCTGGAAATATGTTGCTAGTGGATGAATGTGTGTGGGTAGCCTACTAAAGGAGCCCTATGAAGTGATCGTTTGACAATCAGATGAAAACATCATGACTGGTTGTGTTTATGCCACAATAAAATGTAATACATTTTAAAAGTTAAATGACAAATTTTCACGACTAGGCCCACAGAGATCACATTGAATTAATAGGGATTCTATGATTAGGCCCATAAAATGTTTTGTCCCATCCCGGGAATAAATAAATCTACTTTCCAGGGGTGGTCCACATTTGACTGGTAAAAGTTCATTGTGATATGTGTCACGCCCTGACATAGAGTTCGCTAGTTGGTTTGGTCAGGGTGTGAATATCTATGTATTGTGAATATCTATGTTGTTCTATTTCTATGTTGGCCGGGTGTGGTTCCCAATCAGAGGCAGCTGTCGATCGTTGTCTCTGATTGGGGATCATACTTAGGTAGCCATTTTGCCTACCTATGTTGTGGGATCTTGACTCTTGTTTGGCTTGTAGCCATTGTGAGCTTCACGTTACATTGCTTTTGTTGTTTTGTCGTGTGTTAACTTTGTGAATAAACATGTATGCATTCCACGCTGCACCTTGGTCCAATCCTGTACTCAACGAGCGTGACAGAAGATCCCACCACCAACGGACCAAGCAGCGTGCCCAGGAAAAGCAAAAAGCCTGAACATGGGAGGAGATACTGGAAGGAAAAGGATCATGGACGTGGGAAGAGATCCAGGATGGTATGGATCGCCTTCCTTGGGAGCAAACAGAGGCAGCGAGGGAGAATCGACGGCGACTCGACGAAGGAGACCCGAGAGGCAACCCCAAGAAAATGTTGGGGGGCGGCACACGGGGTGGTCGACGAAGCAGCAGGAGGCCGTGAAAGGGCTGACTGTGGAGGAGGAGGCCGCTATTGTAGAGGTCCTCCAAGACCTGCGGATCAGCAGTATGAGAGAGGAGGCCACCATATTACGGGGGCTGATAGAGAAGAGGGAGCAGGAGCTCTCAATTCAGAAGGAGGCGCTGCAGGAGGCCCAAAGGGAGAAGGAATTAGTGGATGCACGGAGAGAGGAGCTGGCCAGGCAACAGAGGAACCAAGTTCATTGAGGAACCAAGTTATGCGGAGATACGCACTGTGTCGCCAGTGCGCCTTCACAGCCCAGTGCGTCCTGTGCCAGCGCCCCGCACGTGCCGTGCGAAAGTGGGCATCCAGCCAGGATGGGCTGTGTGTAGCCATTGTGAGCTTCACGTTACGTTGCTTTTGTTGTTTTGTCGTGTGTTAACTTCGTGAATAAACATGTACGCATTCCACGCTGCACCTTGGTCCAATCCTGTACTCAACGAGCGTGACAATATGATTAAGGGAAAAAGTACCCTATTAGGGTGTGGTGCCTGGCCTTAAGACATTTTTAGTTCATTTACTGCATTTCTATACAATTTAAAATCTCAAAAAATACTATTTGGAGAACAGAAAAAACAAGCAAAAATACCCGAGCCATTATAGCATTGGTTGCTGTAGCCTCAGTTGTATTTGTATTTATTATGGATCCCATTAGCAGTTATACAATTTTAAAAACATTACAATAATATGTCATTTAGCAGACGCTTTTATCCAAAGCGACTTACAGTCATGTGTGCATAAATTTTTACGTATGGGTGGTCCAGGGGATCGAACCCACTACCCTGGCTTTACAATCGCCATGCTCTACCAATTGAGCTACAGATTTCACAACACATTATGTGTGTGCCCTCAGGCCCCTACTCTACTACCATATCTACAACATGAAATCCATGTGTACATGTGTATAGTGCGTATGTTATTGTGTGTTTGTATGCATGTGTCTGTGCCTATGTTTGTGTTGCTCCACAGTCTCCGCTGTTCCATAAGGTGTAGCTTAGTGGGTAAGAGCATTGTGCCAGCAACCGAAAGGTTGCTGGTTCTAATCCCCGAGCCGACTAGGTGAAAAATCTGTCGATGTGCCCTTGAGCAAGGCACTTAACCCTAATTGCTCCTGTAAGTCGCTCTGGATAAGAGCGTCTGCTAAATGACTAAAATGTGTATTTTTATCTGTTTTTTAAATCAAATTTTACTGCTTGCATGAGTTAATGTGGAATAGAGTTTCATGTAGTCGTGGCTCTAAGTAGGACTGTGCACGTCCCATAGTCTGTTCTGGACTTGGGGACTGTGAAGAGACCTCTGGTGGCATGTCTTATGGGGTATGCATGGGTGTCCGAGCTCTGTGCCAGTAGTTCAAACAGACAGGTCAGTGCATTCAACATGTCAATACCTCTCACAAATACAAGTAGTGATGAAGTCAATCTCTCCTCCACTTTGAGCCAGGAGAGATTGACATGCATATTATTCATGTTTGCTCTCTGTGTACATCCAAGGGCCAGCCGTGCTGCCCTGTTCTGAGCCAATTGCAATTTTCCTAAGTCCCTCTTTGTGGCACCTGACCACACGACTATACAGTAGTCCAGGTGCGACAAAATTAGGGCCTGTAGGACCTGCCTTGTTGATAGTGCTGTCAAGAAGGTAGAGTAACGCTTTATTATGGACAGACTTCTCCCCATTTTAGCTACTGTTGTATCAATATGTTTTGACCATGACAGCTTACAATCCAGGGTTACTCCAAGCAGATTGGTCACCTCAACTTGCTCAATTTCCACATTATTCATTACAAGATTAAGTTGAGGTTTAGGGTTTAGTGAATGATTTGTCCCAAACACAATGCTTTTAGTTTTTGAAATATTTAGGACTAACTTATTCCTTGCCTTACTATCATTCTTTTTGTCATTTATCTTTGTTTCATAGTGTAATTTCTTCTTCTTTTTATTCAGTTTAGTAACATGACTTCTCAACGTGCAATATGTTTGTTAATCGGTTGTGCATTATTTGCCATTTATTTTCCCTCATCCCTCTCAGCCAACATTTTTTAAATTTCCTCATCAATCCACTGGGATTTAACCGTTTTTACAGTCATTTTCTTAATGGCTGCATGCTAATTAGTAACTGGGATAAGCAATTTCATAAATGTGTCAAGTGCAGCGTCTGATTCACCTCAGCCGATCTATAAACACATTGCCCTTAGCTGTACAATTAGCCGCTACACATTAACTCACATTAACTCAGGACCAGGAATAAAAACTATAATGTAATACGTGGAGAGGGATCTGTTAGCAGAACATTTATTTTAATAACAAAAGGCAAATAAATATGTTTGCTTTATTTAACTTTTTTGGGTTACAGTTTTACAGCTAATTTCCTGCAATTCTACACATTTTGCCATGGGTTGGGGAAAGTTTTACTTTTTACTGATCTGTCCATAGAACATACTTCCAGGAGACTTGACGATCATCCAGGTGCTTTTTGGCTAACTTTAGTTCACTTTTTAGAGGACCTCGGCCCCGTTATGTCTGGCGAAAACCAAACACTGCATTCCACAATAAGAACCTCATACCAACAGCCAAGCATGGTGGTGTTAGCGTTATGGTTTGGGGATGCTTTGCTGCCTCAGGACCGGGGCGACTTGCCATCATTGAAGGAACCATGAATGCTGTTCTGTATTAGAGAATTCTACAGGAAAATGACAGGCCATCCATCCATGAGCTGAAGCTGAAGCGCAGCTGGGTCATGCAGCAAGACAATGATCCAAAACACACAAGCAAGTCTACATCAGAATGGATGAAAAGCAACACATTTAACCTTTTACTGCAGTGGGCAAAATCAGAGTCACACAGAGTGATTCTTGTTAGTCTTAAACAGATCTACTTTGAAGCAAAAGTATACTCCTCACACATGGTTACCATGTCAGATATAGAGTTGAAATGTATTCAATTTTGAGTTTGCATCCCAATATTACACTTTACATACATCATAGAAGACTGAAATATTACAAAACTGTTTGACATAGAAACACCAGAGTTTGGTTGTAAAAAATAAATAAATATTTATTAATTATGAAATTATGAAAAATATTAATAACATATCCCCTTATTGTATGGGACACCTTTAAATGTGCCTTTAGAGGCCATGCAATTCAGTACTCATCTCGAAAACAAAAGCAATTTAGGTCAAAAGAGTTTATACTAAGAAAGGAAATAGAAAATCTAACAGAACAGATAAATGGCAATAAAAACTGTAACATAGAGGCTCAGAATAAATTAGAGGAAAAACAAAAAGAAATGGAGAAACTTATTCAAGAAAGATCAAGTGTAATATATTATAAAAATAAAGCAAACTGGATGGAATATGGGGAAAAATGCACACAATTATTTTTTAATCTTCAACATAGAAATGCTACCAAAAAGAACTTAATGAAACTGGTTACAATTGACGGAGTCACCCATAATTCACCAAATGATATTTTGAAGGAAGAAACAAAGTACTTTAAGCATATGTTTTCTTTTCAGTCGCCTCCATCTCCTCTAACTGAAGCTAATTGTAGATATTTTTTTTCTATTGATAATGTCAAATTAACAGCCACACAGAAAGACTCAAGTGAAGGTGAAATTACAGAGGAGGAACTTCTGGATGCAATTAAAGACTTTAAATCCGGGAAAACTCCAGGGTTGGATGGCATACCAGTCGAGGTATACCAAACCTTTTTTGATATACTAAGCGGACCGTTATTAGCATGTTTTAACCACTCCTATGGAAATGGTAGATTATCTGACACTCAAGAAGAAGGTCTGATCTCATTATTATTGAAACAGGATACAAGTGGAAAATATAAAGATCCAGTCCATTTACAAAATTGGAGGCCCCTTACACTTCAGTGTTGTGATGCAAAAATCCTAGCAAAATGTATAGCGCATAGAATTAAAAAGGTATTGTCGGATATTATTCATTCTAATCAGACAGGTTTTTTACATGGAAGATACATTGGAGATAATATAAGGCAAGTATTGGAAACAATAGAACACTATGGAAAATATGGGAAACCAGGCCTGCTATTCATAGCAGACTTCGAAAAGGCATTTGATAAAGTTCGACTGGGGTTTATATATAAATGCCTGGAGCATTTCAATTTTGAAGAATCTCTTATAAAATGGGTCAAAATCATGTATAGTAACCCTAGATGTAAAATAGTAAATAATGGCTATTTCTCAGAAAGTTTTAAACTGTCAAGAGGAGTGAAACAAGGATGTCCACTATCGGCATATATATTTATTGTGGCCATCGAGATGTTAGCTATTAAAATCAGATCCAATAATAATATCAGAGGATTAGAAATACAGGGCTTAAAAACAAAGGTGTCATTGTACGCTGATGATTCATGTTTTCTTTTAAATCCACAACTAGAATCCCTCCACAGCCTCATAGAGGATCTAGATACATTTTCTAACCTCTCTGGATTACAACCAAATTATGACAAATGTACTATATTACGTATTGGATCACTAAAAAATACAATTTTTACATTACCATGTAGTTTACCAATAAAATGGTCTGATGGTGATGTGGATATACTCGGAATACATATCCCAAAGGAAATAAATGATCTCACTTCAATACATTTTAATAGAAAGTTAGCAAAAATAGATAAGATCTTACTACCATGGAAAGGAAAATACCTGTCAATTTGTGGAAAAATCACCCTGATTAACTCTTTAGTATTATCCCAGTTTACCTATTTGCTTATGGTCTTGCCTACGCCTAGCGAACAGTTTTTTAAATTATATGAGAAAAAAATATTCAATTTTATTTGGAACGGCAAGCCAGACAAAATTAAAAGAGCATATTTATATAATGAATATGAATTCGGAGGACAGAAATTATTAAATATTAAAGCATTAGACCTATCACTAAAAGCTTCAGTCATACAAAAGTTATACTTAAATCCGAACTGGTTCTCAAGCAAATTAGTAAGATTGTCTCACCCAATGTTCAAGCAAGGCCTTTTTCCCTTTATTCAGATTACAACCTCTCACTTTCAGTTATTTGAAAAGGAAATAATCTCCCAAATGTCACTATTTCTAAAACAAGCCATAGAAAGTTGGTTGCAATTTCAATTTAATCCTCCAGAAACGACAGAACAAATAATGCAACAAATATTGTGGTTAAATTCAAATATACTAATTGACAAAAAACCTTAATTTTTTGACAGAATATTTAAAAAAGGTATAATCTTCGTAAATGATATCATCGGTAGGACTGGTGGAGTTATGTCGCACATGCAGCTAACAAAAACATATGGAAATGTCTGCTCTACCCAAAATTACAACCAAATAATTGCAGCCTTACCGCAAAAGTGGAAGAGGAAAGTGGAAGGGGGAGAAAGTAAGGAACTTGTCTGTCGGCCTTGCATTAAAGAACATAATTGGTTAAGGAAAACTGTGATAAATAAAAAGGTATATCAGTTTCACTTAAGGACCAAAGGATTGACAGCCGTCCCATATAGATTGCAAAATAGTTGGGAAGAGATCTTTGACGTACCGATCCCATGGCATAGTGTTTATGAACTGACACGCAAAACGACACCGGATTCAAAAATTAGAATCTTTCAATTTAAATTATTATATAAAATTCTTGCTACCAATAGAATGTTATTTATATGGGGGATACAATCTTCCCAGCTCTGCAGGTTTTGCTGTGAAGAGACAGAATCATTAGATCATTTGTTTTGGTTCTGTCCATTTGTAGCTTGTTTTTGGACACAGGTCCAGGAATGGCTAAAGGATTGCAATATTTATCTGGAACTAACCTTGCAGATAGCATTACTGGGTGATCTGAACAATCATAGTCAATCAATCAATAATATAATAATACTTTTAGCAAAAATGTTTATTTTTAATTCACAATCTGTAGAAGCAATGAGAATAGAAAGGTTCAGAATATTTGTAAAACATCACAGTACGGTCGAAATATATATGGCAAGTAGAAATCCTATATGGATGGTGTTAAGAGATAGATGGGAGGTATTGAATAGAGTTGAAGGATGGGACTAATAACAAATAACAACAAATAATAACAAAGATAGCTAATAATGTAAGCATACTGTGTCCATAATAAGTATATAGGTTGTATGTTGGGAGCTTGTGGGAAGGAGCACAGTTAGAAAGATATGGCATATAGAAGCAAACCGGATGGACACCATGAAAATGATCGGAGAGGTTGAGAGTAGAAAAAGTTCAGGAGCAAAAAAAAAAATATATATATATATATATATATATATATATATATATATATAATAGAATTATTGTAAAATTAACTCTGTCCATAAGGTGTAGATAGTAAGTATAGACCGGAAGTAGAGTCCTGGGCATTGTTGTTCACTAATTTACTCCAAGTAGGGAAAGGATGGTGGGGTTGAAAAGTAATAAAGGGGAGTATATATATAAAAAATAAAAAAACATGGGGGATTGGAAGTGATGCAGACAATTACATTGATAGAAGATACAATCTATCTGCAATATTAAGCTGACCCATTCCCCCTAGAAAAAAGAAAGAAAAAAAAAATGATTAAAAAAAATAAAAATACAAAAGAGGAAAAAAATACAAAAGAAAAAAGGATAAAGAAAAATAAATAAATAAAATAATATTAATAACATTCCATCCATGAGGCCAAAGATGGAGCTTTTGGTCATTGACTTCAGGAATGGGCTACAGTTTTGGAATGGCCTAGTCAAAGTCCAGACCTAAACCCGATTGAGAAGATGTGGCTGGACCTGAAACAAGCAATTCATCTTCGAAAACTGAGTTAAAGCAGTGTCACTGAGTTAAAGCAATTCTGCATCGATGAGTGGGCAAAAATTCCTCCACAGCGATGTGAGAGACTGATCAACAACTACAGAAAGTGTTTGGTTGCAGTCATTGCAGCTAAAGGTGGCACAACCAGTTATTGAGTGAAAGGGGGCAATTACTTTTTCCATACAGGGGTAGTGGGTGTTGCATAACTTTGTTTATGAAATAAATGAAATAGGTATCAAAGTTGGGTTATTTTTTCACTCAGGTTCCCTTTATCTAATATTAGGTTTTGGTTGAAGAGCTCAGACCATTACAGTGCCTTCAGAAAGTATTCATACCTCTTGACTTATTCCACATTTTGTTGTGTTACAGCCTGAATTCAAAATGGATTCAATTTTTTTTTTTATGAAATCCCTGAGCGGTTTCCTTTCTCTCCGGCAACTGAGTTAGGAAGGACGCCTGTATCTTTGTCGTGAATGGGTGTATTGATAAACCATCCAGTGTAATTCAAAAATTCACCATGCTCAAAGGGATATTCAATGTCTGCTTTTTGTATTTTAACCCATCTACCAATAGGTGCCCTTCTATGCAAGGCATTGGAAAACCTCTCTGGTCTTTGTGGTTGAATCTGTGTTTGAAATTCACTGCTCGACTGAGGGACCTTACAGATAATTGTATGTGCGGGGTACAGAGATGAGGTAGTCATTCAAAATCATGTTAAAGACTATTATTGCACACAGAGTGAGTCCATGCAACTTATTATGTGACTTGTTAAGCACATTTTTACTCCTGAACGTATTTATGCTTGCCATAACAAAGGGGTTGAATACTTATTGACTCAAGACATTTCAGCTTTTAATTAATTTGTAAAGAACATAATTCCACTTTTGACATTATGGGGTATTTACATTTACATTTTAGTCATTTAGCAGACACTCTTATCCAGAGCGACTTACATTACACTTTTTTTTTTTTTCATACTGGCCCCCCGTGGGAATCGAACCCACAACCCTGGCGTTGCAAACGCCATGCTCTACATCCCTGCCGGCCATTCCCTCCCCTACCCTGGGCCAATTGTGCGCCGCCCCATGGGTCTCCCGGTCATGGCCGGCTACGACAGAGCCTGGATTCAAACCAGGATCTCTAGTGGCACAGCTAGCACTGCGATGCAGTGCCTTAGACCACTGCGCCACTCGGGAGACTGTATTGTGTGTAGGCCAGTGACACAGAATCTCTATTTAATCAATTTTAAATTCAGGCTGTAACACAACAAAATGTGGAAAAAGCCAAGGTTGTGTGAATACTTTCGGAAGGCACTGTCAGAGGCTGATAAACTCGCTGTGGCACCAGAGCAGCTGGCAGTGCTTAGGGTACTGTTCCTCCATCACCCCTCACTGCCTTGGACCCCAGCTGTGGGGTGGTCACCACCAGCACAGGCCCCTGGGCTCCCAGAGCAGACCAGGCTGTATGGAAGATCTACACATCATTTGGTCTAATACTGCAGCTGTCCATTAAATGAGCATAGTCGGTCATCAGGTGCAGATCGGACTATACAAAACAACAGATCTCTTGTTGCTAAGGAATTATGTGCATGACCATTAATGACTGGTTTTGTTGATAAATAAAACACTTATTTATTTATTAGAACAATAAACTAAGATTCAATGCCATTTTGCTATGTAAAGAACAGACACTCAACCCTTCATAATATGTAAAGGCATTCAGTTTCTTACATTGCTATAGAATAAACTAACAAGGTCTAGTCTGCTTGGCTGAGTGCCACTCCATGCTCCTGGTCGCATCTAATACAGAGTGCCACATCTGCCCTTTGCTAGACCTTGTTAAGGATGAAGTGTGCCGGTCAATACAGGTTTTCATGGACCACTTATTTCATATTTTTCCAGCTTCCGCCAAGATGAAAAATAAACCCCTCCAAAGGCTTTTAAACACTGAACCAAGTTAGATAATCAACATATGATACAGTGAGGGAAAAAAGTATTTGATCCCCTGCTGATTTTGTACGATTGCCCACTGACAAAGAAATGATCAGTCTATACTTTTAATGGTAGGTTTATTTGAACAGTGAGAGACAGAATAACAACAAAAACATTCCAGAAAAACGCATGTCAAAAATGTTATAAATTAATTTGCATTTTAATGAGGGAAATAAGTATTTGACCCCCTCTCAATCAGAAAGATTTCTGGCTCCCAGGTGTCTTTTATATAGGTAACGAGCTGAGATTAGGAGCACAATGTCACGACCTGACTCTGGGGACTCGTATTTGTTGAGTCAGGGTGTGTATTTTCTGTGTGGTATGTTCTATGTTGCATTTTCTAGGTTTAGATCTAGATCATCTAGATCTATGTTGGCCGGTGTGGTTGCCAATCAGAGGCAGCTGTCGCTTGTTGTCTCTGATTGGGGACCATACTTAGGTAGCCTATTGGCACTAGTGGGTTGTGGGATCTTGTTACGTGTAGGTATGTTTTGTGTTCTACCTTGGACTTCATGTTTCGTTTGTTTATTGTTTTGTCGGTTGTTTATTCATTTAAATAAACATGTATGTATATCACGCTGTGCCTTGGTCTGACCCGTCGATGAACGAACGTGACACACAATCTTAAAGGGAGTGCTCCTAATCTCAGTTTGTTACCTGTATAAAAGATACCTGTCCATAGAAGCGAGAAGAGCTGGTTAGGCAGCAGAAGGAGCGGGGGCTAATAAAGGAACCCAGTCCCGCTCCTCGCACCAAGCAAGTGGTGCGTGTCGCCAGTCCGGTCCGCCCCGTTCCTGCTTCCCGCACTAAGCCAGTGGTGCGTGTTCCCAGTACGGCCCGACCCGTTCCTGCCCCTCGCACCAAGCCAGTGATGCGCGTCGCCAAACCAGTCCGTCCTGTTCCTGCTTCCCGCACTAAGCCAGTGGTGCGTGTTCCCAGTACGGCCTGTTCCTGCCCCTCGCACCAAGCCAGTGGTGTGCGTCGCCAGCCCGGCCTGGCCTGTTCCTGCCCCTCGCACCAAGCCAGTGGTGCACGTCGCCAGCCCGGCCCGGCCTGTTCCTGTCCCTCGCACCAAGCCAGTGGTGCGCGTCGCCATCCCGGCCCGGGCTGTTCCCGCCCCTCGCACCAAGGCAGTGGTGCGCGTCGCCAGCCCGGTCCGGCCTGTTCCTGCCCCTCGCACCAAGCCAGTGGTGCACGTCGCCAGCACGGCCCGGCCTGTTCCTATCCCTCGCACCAAGCCAGTGGTGCGCGTCGCCAGCCCGGCCCGGCCTGTTCCTGCCCCTCGCACCAAGCCAGTGGTGCGCGTCGCCAGCCCGGCCCGGGCTGTTCCTGCCCCTCGCACCAAGGCAGTGGTGCGCGTCGCCAGCCCAGTCCAGCCTGTTCCTGTCCCTCGCACCAAGATAGTGGTGCGCGTCGCCAGCCCGGCCCGGGCTGTTCCTGCCCCTCACACCAAGCCAGTGGTGCGTGTCGCCAGCCCGGTCCAGCCTGTTCCTGTCCCTCTCACCAAGCCAGTGGTGCGCGTCGCCAGCCAGGCCCGGCCTGTTCCTGCCCCTCGCACCAAGCCAGTGGTGCGCGTCGCCAGCCCGGCCCGGCCTGTTCCTGCTCCTCGCACCAAGCCAGTGGTGCGTGTGTCCAGTCCGGCAAGGCCCGTGCCTGTTCCACCGGTGCCTGGTCCGGCACCGGTCAGCTGCTCCACTCCAGAGCCAGAGCAGTCCGCTCCACCGGTGCCCAGTTCAGCTCCGGTCAGCTGCTCCACTCCGGAGCCAGAGCAATCCGCTTCACCGGGGTCCAGTCCAGCTCCGGTCAGCGGCTCCACTCCGGAGCCAGAGCAGTCCGCTCCACCGGTGCCTGATCCAGCTCCGGTCAGCTGCTCCACTCCGGAGCCAGAGCAGTCCGCTTGACCGGGGTCCAGTCCAGATCCGGTCAGCGGCTCCACTCCGGAGCCAGAGCAGTCCGCTCCACCGGTGCCCAGTCCAGCTCCGGTCAGCGGCTCCAGTCCGGAGCCTGTGTAGTCCGCTCCACCGGTGCCGGTCCAGCTCTGGTCAGCGGCTCCAGTCCAGACCCAGATGTCAGCCCCTCTCCAGGTTCGGGGTCTCCCACACCAGGGTCCAGACAGGGCTTGGTACTTTGTGGGAGGAAGGAGAGGGGAAGCAGCGCGCTGAGGTCCAGACCAGACCAGGGGCGCAACAGGGAGGCAGAGAGTAAGTGGTCGTCACGCCCTGAGCCGGATCCGCCTCCGAGGCGGAATGCCCACCCGGCCCCTACCCTGTTATGTTCATGTTGTGCGGTCAGAGTCCGCACCTTTGGGGGGGGGGGGTGCTGTCACGCCCTGACTCTGGGGACTCGTATTTGTTGAGTCAGGGTGTGTATTATCTCCCGAGTGGCGCAGTGGTCTAAGGCACTGCATCGCAGTGCTAGCTGTGCCACTAGAGATCCTGGTTCGAATCCAGGCTCTGTCATAGCCGACCGCGACCGGGAGACCAATGGGGTGGCGCGCAATTGGCCCAGCGTCGTCCAGGGTAGGGGAGGGAATTTGCAACGCCAGGGTTGTGTGTTTGATTCCCACAGGGGGTATGAAAAAAAAAAATGTATGCATTAACTGTAAGTCGCTCTGGATAAGAGCGTCTGCTAAATGACGTAAATGTATTTTCTAGGTTTAGATCTAGATCGTCTAGATCTATGTTGGCCGGTGTGGTTCCCAATCAGAGGCAGCTGTCGCTCGTTGTCTCTTATTGGGGACCATACTTAAGTAGCCTATTGGCACTAGTGGGTTGTGGGATCTTGTTCCGTGTAGGTATGTTTTGTGTTCTACCTTGGACTTCACGTTTCGTTTGTTTATTGTTTTGTCGGTTGTTTATTCATTTAAATAAACATGTCTGCATATCACGCTGCGCCTTGGTCTGACCCGTCGATGAACGAACGTGACACACAATCTTAAAGGGAGTGCTCCTAATCTCAGTTTGTTACCTGTATAAAAGACACCTGTCCATAGAAGCAATCAATCAATCAGATTCCAAACTCTCCACCATGGCCAAGACCAAAGAGCTCTCCAAGGATGTCAGGGACAAGATTGTAGTAGGTAAGTGGGTAAGAGCGTTGTGCCAGTAACTGAAAGGTCGCTGGTTCTAATCCCCGAGCCGACTAGGTGAAAAATCTGTCGATGTGCCCTTGAGCAAGGCACTTAACCCTAATTGCTCCTGTAAGTCGCTCTGGATAAGAGCGTCTGCTAAATGACTAAAATGTAAATGTAATTGTAGACCTACACAAGGCTGGAATGGGCTACAAGACCATCGCCAAGCAGCTTAGTGAGAAGGTGACAACAGTTGGTGCGATTATTCGCACATGGAAGAAACACAAAATAACTGTCAATCTCCCTCGGCCTGGGGCTCCATGCAAGATCTCACCTCATGGAGTTGCAATGATCATGAGAATGGTGAGGAATCAGCCCAGAACTACACGGGAGGATCTTGTCAATGATCTCAAGGCAGCTGGGACCATAGTCACCAAGAAAACAATTGTTACACACTACGCCGTTATAATTGTAATGGCTTAGCTGATAATAACAAAAGAAGAACAATATTTACATGGCTCAAAGAGAAGGAATATAATATGTATTGTATACAGGAAACTCATTCAACAATTGGAGATAAAGTTGCGTGGAAAAAGGAATGGGGGGGGAATATACTTCTCCCATGGGCAAAGAAATTCAAAAGGGGTGATGATATTAATTAATAGTAATTTCGATCCGAATGTGCAAATTGTCCAAATAGATACGCTAGGTAGATGGATTATTTTAAATATGTTATTGGACCATAAACAGATATTGCTCATTAACCTTTACGGACCAAATAATGATGATCCACAATTCTTTGACAATGTAATAAATTATCAACCCTGCAAGCAATTCAAGACAATATTATTATGGTGGGGGATTATAATACTTTTTTAAATAGCTCAATGGACCGTAAAGGAAATCACACCACAAACAATCACCCACATGCTCTTAAGGAAATTGTGAATGTCATGGATACATTAGAACTAGTAGAGATATATGGAGGCTTAAATATACTGATCTAGTGAGATATACATGGCGGAGACTCAATCAAGCTAGTCGTCATGACTTCTTTCTTATCTCATTCTCGTTGGCACCAAAAGTTTAAAAAGTGTTGATAGGGGACAGAATGCGGTCGGACCATCATATAATTGGCATATACATTACTCTTACTGAATTTCCACGTGGGCGAGGATATTGGAAATGTAATCAAAGCCTATTGGATGATAATTTATTTTAAACTAGGACAAAGGAATTTATAACTGACTTTTTCCGACATAACATAGGTACAGCAAATCCCCGTATTGTATGGGACACCTTTAAATGGCCATTACATTTACATTTACATTTACGTCATTTAGCAGACGTTCCTTTAGAGGCCATGCAATTCAGTACTCATCTCGAAAACAAAAGCAATTTAGGTCAAAAGAGTTTATACTAACAAAGGAAATAGAAAGTCTAACAGAACAGATAAATGGCAATAACAACTGTTTAACATAGAGGCTCAGAATAAATTAGAGGAAAAAGAAAAAGAAATGGAGAAACTTATTCAAGAAAGATCAAGTGTAATATATTATAAAAATAAAGCAAACTGGATGGAATATGGGGAAAAATGCACAAAATTATTTTTTAATCTTCAACATAGGAATGCAACCAAAAATAACTTAATGAAACTGGTTACAATTGACGGAGTCACCCATGATTCACCAAATTATATTTCAAAGGAGTACTTTAAGCACGCCAGGACAGCGGAGTCACTCACCACCTTCCGGAGACATTTGAAACCCCACCTCTTTAAGGAACACCTGGGATAGGATAAGTAATCCTTCTACTCCCCCCCTTACCCCACCCCACCCACCCCCCCCCAAAATTAAAAAAAATTAAAAGATTTGTAAAGTGGTTATCCCACTGACTATAAGGTGAATGCCTCAATTTGTAAGTCGCTCTGGATAAGAGCGTCTGCTAAATGACGTAAATGTAAATGTAAATGTAAATGTAAGCATATGTTTTCTTTTCAGTCGCCTCCATCTCCTCTAACTGAAGCTAATTGTAGAGATATTTTTCTATTGATAATGTAAAATTAACAGCCATACAGAAAGACTCATGTGAAGGTGAAATTACAGAGGAGGAACTTCGAGATGCAATTAAAGACTTTAAGTCCGGGAAAACTCAAGGGTTGGATGGCATACCAGTCGAGGTATACCAAACCTTTTTTGATATACTAAGAGGACCGTTATTAGCATGTTTTAACCACTCCTATGTAAATGGTAGATTATCTGACACTCAAGAAGAAGGTCTGATCTCATTATTACTGAAACAGGATACAAGTGGAAAATATAAAGATCCAGTCCATTTAAAAAATTGGAGGCCCCTTATACTTCAGTGTTGTGATGCAAAAATTCTAGCAAAATTCTAGCGCATAGAATTAAAAAGGTATTGTCGGATAATATTCATTCTAATCAGACAGGTTTTTTACATGGAAGATACATTGGAGATAATATAAGGCAAGTATTGGAAACAATAGAACACTATGGAAAATATGCGAAACCAGGCCAGCTATTCATAGCAGACTTTGAAAAGGCATTTGATAAAATACGACAGGGGTTTATATATAAATGCATGGAGCATTTCAATTTTGGAGAAACTCTTATAAAATGGGTCAAAATCATGTATAGTAACCCTAGGTGTAAAATTGTAAATAATGGCTATTTCTCAGAAAGTTTTAAACTGTCAAGAGGAGTGAAACAAGGTTTTCCACTATCGGCATATCTATTTATTGTGGCCATCGAGATGTTAGCTATTAAAATCAGATCCAATAATAATATCAGAGGATTAGAAATCCAGGGCTTAAAAACAAAGGTGTCATTTTACGCTGATGATTCATGTTTTCTTTTAAATCCACAACTAGAATCCCTCCACAGCTCATAGAGGATCTAGATACATTTTCTAACCTCTCTGGATTACAACCAAATTATGACAAATGTACTATATTACGTATTGGATCACTAAAAAATTAAAATGTTAAATTACCATGTAGTTTACCAATAAAATAGTATGATGGTGATGTGGATATACTCTGAATACATATCCCAAAGGAAATAAATGATCTCACTTCAATAAATTTTAACAGAAAGTTAGCAAAAATAGATAACATCTTGCTACCATGGAAAGGTAAATACCTGTCAATTTGTGGAAAAATCACCCTGATGAACTCTTTAATATTATCCCAGTTTATCTATTTGCTTATGGTCTTGCCTACGCCTAGCGAACAGTTTTTTAATTTATATGAGAAAAAAAGATTCAATTTTATTTGGAACGGCAAGCCAGACAAAATTAAAAGGGCCTATTTATATAATGAATATGAATTCGAAGGACAGAAATTATTAAATATTAAAGCATTAGTCCTATCACTAAAAGCTTCAGTCATACAAAAGTTATACTTAAATCCGAACTGGTTCTCAAGCAAATTAGTAAGATTGTCTCACCCAATGTTCAAGAATGGCCTTTTTCCCTTTATTCAGATTACAACCACTAATTTTTAGTTATTTGAAAAGGAAATCATCTCCCAAATATCACTATTTCTAAAACAAGCAATAGAAAGTTGGTTGCAATTTCAATTTAATCCTCCAGAAACGACAGAACAAATAATGCAACAAATATTGTGGTTAAATTCAAATATACTAATTGACAAAAAACCTTTATTTTTTGACAGAATGTTTAAAAAAGGCATAATCTTCGTAAATGATATCATCGGTAGGACTGCTGGAGTTATGTCGCACATGCAGCTAACAAAAACATATGGAAATGTCTGCTCTACCCAAAATTACAACCAAATAATTGCAGCCTTACCGCAAAAGTGGAAGAGGAAAGAGGAAGGGGGAGAAAGTAAGGAACTTGTCTGTCGGCCTTGCATTAAAGAACATAATTGGTTAAGGAAAACTGTGATAAATAAAAAAGTATATCAGTTTCACTTAAGGACCAAAGGATTGACAGCCGTCCCATATAGATTGCAAAATAGTTGGGAAGAGATTTTTGATGAACCAATCCCATGGCATAGTGTTTATGAACTGACACGCAAAACGACACCGGATTGAAAAATTAGAATCTTTCAATTTAAATTATTATATAAAATTCTTGCTACCAATAGAATGTTATTTATATGGGGGATACAATCTTCCCAGCTCTGCAGATTTTGCTGTGAAGAGACAGAATCATTAGGTCATTTGTTTTGGTTCTGTCCATTTGTAGCTTGATTTTGGACACAGGTCCAGGAATGGCTAAAGGATTGCAATATTTACCTGGAGCTAACCTTCCAGATAGCATTACTGGGTGATCTGAAAAGTCATAGTCAATCGAGCAATAATATAATAATACTTTTAGCAAAAATGTTTATTTTTAATTCACAATCTGTAGAAGCAATGAGAATAGAAAGGTTCAGAACTTTTATAAAACATCACAGTACGGTTGAAATATATATGGCAAATAGAAATCCTATATGGATGGTGTTAAGAGATAGATGGGAGGTGTTGAATGGAGTTGAAGGATGGGACTAATAACAAATAACAACAAATAATAACAAGATAACTAATAATGTAAGCATACTGTGTCCATAATAAGTACATAGGTTGTATGTTGGGAGCTTTTTGGAAAGAGTACAGTTAGAAAGATATGGCATATAGAAGCAAACCGGATGGACATCATGAAAATGATCAGAGAGGTTGAGAGTAGAAGAAGTTCAGGAGCAAAAACAAATAAAATTGAATTATTGTAAAATTGACTGTGTCCATAAGGTGTAGATAGTAAGCATAGGCTGGAAGTAGAGGCCTGGGCATTGTTGTTCACTAATTTAACCCAAGTAGGGAAAGGATGGCAGGGTTGAAAAGTAATAAAGGGGAGTATATATATAAAAAACATGGGGGATTGGAAGTGATGCAGACAATTACATTGATGGAAGTTACAATATATCTGCAATATTAAGCTGATACCCAATATTAAGCTGTTTTGTTTGTTTGACTTTTACATTTTTTTTAAATGTAAAAGTCAAACAAACAAAACAAAATACACACTACGCCGTGAAGGACTGAAATCCTGCAGCGCCCGCAAGGTCCCCCTGCTCAAGAAAGCACATATACAGGGCCATCTGAAGTTTGCCAATGAACATCTGAATGATTCAGAGGAGAACTGGGTGAAAGTGTTGTGGTCAGATGAGACCAAAATCGAGCTCTTTGGCATCAACTCAACTTGCCGTGTTTGGAGGAGGAGGAATGCTGCCTATGACCCCAAGAACACCATCCCCACCGTCAAACATGGAGGTGGAAACATTATGCTTTGGGGGTGTGTTTCTGCTAAGGGGACAGGACAACTTCACCGCATCAAAGGGACGATGGACGGGGTCATGTACCGTCAAATCTTGGGTGAGAACCTCCTTCCCTCAGCCAGGGCATTGAAAATGGGTTGTGGATGGGTATTCCTGCATGACAATGACCCAAAACACACGGCCAAGGCAACAAAGGAGTGGCTCAAGAAGAAGCACATTAAGGTCCTGGAGTGGCCTAGCCAGTCTCCAGACCTTAATCCCATAGAAAATCTGTGGAGGGAGCTGAAGGTTCGAGTTGCCACGAACCTTAATGACAAAATCCCTCCTGAGATGTGTGCAAACCTGGTGGCCAACTACAAAAAACGTCTGACCTCTGTGATTGCCAACAAGGGTTTTGCCACCAAGTACTAAATCATGTTTTGCAGAGGGGTCAAATACTTATTTCCCTCATTAAAATGCAAATCAATTTATAACATTTTTGACATGTGTTTTTCTGGATTTTTTTGTTGTTATTCTGTCTCTCACTGTTCAAATAAAACGACCATTAAAATTTTAGACTGATCATGTCTTTGTCAGTGGGCAAACGTACAAAATCAGCAGGGGATCAAATACTTGTTTCCCTCACTGTAGCAGTGGCACAAGTCTTCCTTCTCTATAATGGTAGTGATCTATCACTGTTAAGGGTATATTAAGATCAACTTTGAAGCCGAAGTTACTTTATTTCAGGACAGATAAAGTGGTATAATGATGGATTTGAACTATTATTGTGTGAAAGGATGACTATCAGCACTGTTTCAATTCAACTGATTTGGCCTAGACAAATGTTTACTCAGAACAAATGTCTATAAATGAATATCTTCTGTGAATGCACCACAAACTTAAACTTAGAAGAAAGTGGTATGTTTCCCACAACTCCAACAGAAACGCCAGCAACTCCTCTGTAACCCGTTGAAGCCATTTGCAAGTGAAATCTGTCTGTCTGTCTGATCATAACAAAACAAGGAGCCTGACACGGTTCAAGGAGGAACACCTGACAACGTGGTTCAGTGTGATCACTGGGCCAAATACTTCCTCTAATCAACAGGGCTGGGATAAGGTATTCCTGGGGGATCCTCCTCACCTAGGAGCGACACTCTGTGACAGACGCTTTGCATATCAGACCTGGGCGATCGATATGTTATTAGAGAACAACCTCTCGGAGGCATGTCAATTAATTCAGCGCTGTCAGACTCACCCATTGGGCTCCCAGGGAGACGCCTGGGCCTTTTTAACATTGGGCTTGTGGAGCACATTTGCGACCTTAGTTTCTTCAAGGGTTTCTAAACAACCTTCATTAGTAGTAAATGAGTAATGTGTTTGTCTTATGTCTGTGGCTGCTTCTTTTCCTTTAAAGCTGAGATCCACGATAGGGGAAACAGCGCCACTGGCTGCCCCCAGGTGTGTTTGTTATTGTTTTTGTTTTGAGGAAATGAGCATCCAGCATCGTGGTAAAATAAAATAGTAGAACATACTCTGCTGTTCTATTGCGCGTGCAATGATGTGCAATAATGTAAAAAGAAAGTGTTTGTTGTTTGAAGTAACGTCTTTGTTGTTGTAATAGCGCCAACTGATGTGGCAGTTTCAGCACTATGGATTCCAGCATTAAGGAACTGTATCTTAAACAGTATCAGTAAAGCAGTGACAGAAATTAATATGAGTATTACACTGAACAAAATTATAAACACAATATGTAAAGTGTTTGGTCCCATATTTCATGAGTTGTAATAAAAGATCCCAGAAATGTTACGTATGCACAAAAAGCTTATTTCTCTAAAATGTTGTGCACAAATTTGTTTACATCCCTGTTAGTGAGCATTTCTCTTTTGCCAAGATAATCCATCCACCTGACAGGTGTGGCATATCAAGAAGCTGATTAAACAGCATGATCCTTGTCCCCTTGTGCTGGGGACAATAAAAAGCCACTCTAAAATGTGCAGTTTTGTCACACAACTGAATGCCACAGATGTCTCAAGATTTGAGGGAGTGTGCAATTGGCATTCTGCCTGCAGGAATGTCCACCAGAGCTGTTGCCAGAGAATTGAATGTTAATTGCTCTACCATAAGCCGCCTACAACGTCGTTTTAGAGAATTTGGCAGTATGTCCAACCGGCCACTACGTTTATGGCGTAGTGTGGGCGGGAGGTTTGCTGGCAGTGTGGTTATGGTATGGGCAGGCATAGGCTATGGACAACGAACACAATTGCATTTTATCGATGGCAATTTGAATGCAGAGATACCGTGACGAGATCCTTAGGCCCATTGTCGTTCCATTCATCCGCCGCCATCACCTCATGTTTCAGCATGATAATGCACGGCCCCATGTCGCAAGGATCTGTACACAATTCCTAGAAGCTGAAAATGTCCCAGTTCTTCCATGGCCTGCGTACTCATCAGACATGTCACCCATTGAGCATATTTGGGATGCTCTGGATCAATGTGAACGCAGCGTGTTCCAGTTCCTGCCAGTATCCAGCAACTTCGCACAGCCATTGAAGAGGAGTGGGACAACATTCCACAGGCCGCAATCAACAGCCTGATCAACTCTATGCGAAGGAGATGTGTCGTGCTGCATGAGGCAAATAGTGGTCACAACAGATACTGACTGGCTTTCTGATCCTCGCCCCTACCTTTTTTTAAAGGTATCTGTGACCAACATATCTGTATTACCAGTCATGTGACATCCATAGATTAGGACCTAATGAATTGATTTGAATTGACTGATTTCCTTGTATGAATTGTAACTCAGTAAAATCGTTTAAATTGCTGCATGTTGTGTTTATATTTTAGTTCGGTATATATAGGACATTGAAACCACATAAATAAAGCCTACGTATGAAGGCCATATATTATACCAATGGCTATGTATATTGCATACCGTTTTTGAACTTGCCATTAAAGATTGATCCACATTCACATTGTGTATTTTTCAGATGAATGAGTTAAGCTTCAATATTGCAGGTGAAACAGACTGAAATTATACCAGCAGAGCTGAATATCAGTCTGGTGAAAACTCCCAAGCCTCTGACAAGACACAGAGCGGATAACACCTTGGAACATTTTAGACTGATGCGCTGTCTGACACTTTGAGTTTGACTTGCTGTAACAAGATCGGCCTTTTTTCCCAGTGTTTTTTGTCTCTCTCTTTTTCTCTCTCTTACTCACTTTCTACAGAAGATTTATTTCCAGGGTGCTATATACCGTTACAGTTAGCTCTGGCAGACATATTAACCATAAATGTGCAACATTGCTTCTTTCCCTTATTCGATGTCTCTCTGTGCATGTCTGAAGTTATATGTTTAATGACAGAAGGAAAGAACGAAGAAAAGAAAGAACGAAGAAACAGATAAACTCTTGTGACACCCCTTGGTCCTTGAAAGAGAGACAGATGATTTATGTGACCCCTTTGTTCTTGAAAGAGAGACAGATGATTTCTGTGACCCCTTGGTCCTTGAAAGAGAGACAGATGTTTTCTGTGACATCCCTTGGTCCATGAAAGACAGACAGATGATTTACGTGACCCCTTGGTCCTTGAAAGACAGACAGATTATTTATGTGACACCCCTTGGTTCTTGAAAGACAGACAGATGATTTCTGTGACATCCCTTGGTCCTTGAAAGACACAGATGATTTACGTGACCCTTTGTCCTTGAAAGACAGACAGATGATTTCTGTCAGCCCTTGGTCCTTGAAAGACAGACAGAGGATTTCTGTGACACCCCTTGGTCCTTGAAAGACAGACAGATGATTTCTGTGACACCCCTTGGTCCTTGAAAGACAGACAGATGATTTCTGTGACAATCCTCGGTCCTTGAAAGACAGACAGATGATATCTGTCAGCCCTTGGTCCTTGTGTACAGCAAGCTCTTTGCATAATGCCAGATAGAGCGCCATCCTGCTTCTGGACAATCCGTCCCTCCCAGCCAGCCATTGTCATGTTAATACATTGACACCCATAGTCATATTTGCTTTTAACTCAGTGTCACATGTTAAGAGGGCGACACTTGACAAAGGAAGTCAGTTCCTGAGCTGAAGTCTCCCTCATCAAAAAAGATACGTCATTGTTGTGCCTGCCTACCCGAGAGTTGACATACTATACCGATTTCTCAATGGACATTTGTGCCAATTCTGCAATAGGTGGATGACAAAGATGGAGAGAATATTGTTTAAAAATGTGAGGGATGGATTTCCTGCCCTCGCTGGGTTCCAGAGAGGGAAGTGATGGATAAACAAATACCTACAATGCCCTCTCTCTTCTTTGGAGCATTTGTATGTTGCTTGATTCTCTTTTCTCTGACTCTGGTGATATTTCACTACCCTTTTGGCCTAGCTCAGGATGTCTTCATTAGGGTGCATTTATTTTGTAGACTGCTGAGCTTACATCTCTGGAAGCTATTTTTGTTGTTATTGCTATTCACTCCTGAGGAAACAAGAGAGTTTAAAGAGAGAGGGGCAAAGATATATATATATAGAGAGAGGGAGAGAGGCAGAGAGAGAGGGGGATCAAGTGAGAACGTTTCGATAAATTGATGCATGTAGTGCAAGGCAGGCACCAGTCAGACACGAGAAGGAGGACAATGATCGCTGTGTGATAAAACATGCTCTAATGTGGTCTGCTGATGAGATAGGCAGACAGACAGACAGACAGACAGACAGACAGACAGACAGGCAGGCAGGCAGGCAGGCAGGCAGGCAGGCAGGCAGGCAGGCAGGCAGGCAGGCAGGCAGACAGGCAGGCAGGCAGGCAGGCAGCCATGCAGGCAGGCAGACAGACAGAGACTGAGAGGCCATGTAGATCCTGCTCCAGCATGAGGCTACTATGCTGCAGAACTAAACACTGCCTTATAAAAGACCATTAAGACAAATCTCTTTGAAGTTGTAATGATACTCTGTTAGCCTACTCCTTTGGTAAACCGCATGGTTGAGTTGGCGATAGTGATCACGGTGTCAGTTTGTTAACATAGCTAATGGATAATTTGTCAGTGTAGACAGAAACTAAGCAAATCCAGTTATAGTCAATACTCTAGACGTAATGGAAAACAGTTGTTGAGCCTTGCAATCATTTTTCTTGATGCAATCAATTTTGTGTTTTTTATATATTTTAATCTTACCTTTTTTATCATGCTGGTCCACCAATGATAGCACGTTGCTAGATGCAGCTATGCATGTTGTTATCACTTTGCTAGCTGTAGCTCCCCATGTTGATAGCGCTTTGCTAGCGGTAGCTCCCCACGTTGATAGCAATTTGCTAGCCGAGCTCCCCACGTTGATAGCACTTTGCTAGCCAAGCTCCCCACGTTGATAGCATTTTGCTAGACAAGCTCCCCACCTCTCCACTCACATTTGCTTTATAGGCACACAATGGCAGCCTCACACTTCCCCAGCTTGCACTCTCAGGACAGTTTAAATAAATCTTTTAAGAGTGCAATGCTGTAATTGATTCCCTCTTGTTCCTCCCTCCTCCTCTTCCCTCCATCCTGTCTCTTCCCCTCCTCGTCTCTCCTTTCCTCTCCCTTGCCATTGTCAGCTGTTAAACTTCTTTTAGCTCAAGTGCATCTTAATCATCCTTTTCCAGGACCATTGGATGTATTTTTTCAGCCCCCTCTTTCTTTTCCCACCTACTTCTCCCCCTTTCCATCAGCTTCTCTTTGCACCTTCCCTGCCAGACTGTGAATCCTCCCAGGACACTACTTCCTGTTAATATGCAGAGCTGCCTTTCTATCCAATCAGTACTTCTGAAAGGTTGTTACTAATGCTCCCAGAGGACGCAAACAAATCCTGAATACATACAAGGCCCTTCGACAGGGCTGCAGGTGCCATTGTGCACCTAAAGCATAACACCTTGTTTCTCTCATGTCTCGACCAAGGTTCAATTTGGATATAATGACTCTGAAATGGAAATACAACCCATTCATCTTGTCTTTTATTGCCTAGCTGGGAACTTTGAAGTGGTAAACAGGCCGCCGCAACTTTCTTTATTTACTGTGTTATGTAGCAGGTGATACAAATATTGTTATTAAACATTTTGTAATGCTGTAAAACTTCTGTAGCTTAACATCAAATGTATGTTTTATTATTACTAAGCTATTACATTCCCTACTTAGTCTGATGATAAGTAGTTATATACAAGCCTGTGTTTAGGTTAGCGGATTAATTGGGTAACATACATACAATCGATATCATAAAAATAACATTTATAAATTGCCAATTACAGCAACCCTAAAACAAGACATTGACGACCCTGCCAATCATCATCAACTCCAACAAACACAATAATTTACCGTAATGGCTATAGGCACTGCCTTCTGAGAATAGCGTTATTATTCAACGAGAGAGAGAGCTAGAGAGAGAGAGAGGCATTCAATTCTATATGTTTCACTTAAGAACCAATGAAGTTGAGATCTCAGGAGGTGAGTTCGGCAGAAACAGAAAGAGCTGACAGGGCGGGTCCACATCCCGGGCTTTCCCCGGAACAGCCGAGGCAGGCAATAATCTAACTATAATTAAAGGGGATAAACCATGTAACACTGCCATTAGACCAAATAGCTGGCAACCAATCAACTATGACATTAACGTTAGAAATTAGCTTTATAAATCAGCTGTGTTATAATAATAATCTATTTTAAGAATTACATTTGTTTTGCTCGCTTTTTTTGTGTTGTTTTATTCTTCCTCTGGAATTGCCCACAACCGTATTGTTTTTGTAAATCGTAAAAACTTATGGACCCATTATTTCTGCTGCATGTGCATTTAGGTATCACCAGTGGCGGCTGGTGAAAAATATTCTCGGTGGGGCTGTGCCATACTTTTTTTTTCCTGTAACCATCGCGATATATTTTAACACAAACTGCAGGACAGCAGTGCTCAGTGAAACATTCAGTAATTATTTAATGCCAATATTAAAAAGTTGAGGCATTCTTACACAAAAACATATTACACAAACCCAAGCCTTTCATTTGCATTTAAAGTGAACTTTTCACCATTGGTAGTAAACAGGCAACGCAACAGGCATGCTGTCAGAACAGAGTGGAAAGTGGACAATAACATGAAATTATTATAAAGTTTATAGGAAATCTTACACTGTATAAAAGGATGTATAATATAGAAATGGATATCAAGTGGATGAACTCAAACCTTTGACTGGAAGAATAGCATACAGTATTTTATGATCATACTAAATGTGACTAATTGTTAATGTGCTCCAGAACTGCAACAATTAATTGATACAAAACAACATATATACAGTAATATTAGCAAAGACACTATTAAGACTTTCTAGAGTACCATATATAACTGGATTTTTTATGCTAAGGTCAACTATATACAAAGAAACATGCGGCCAGAGCTGCTCTGTGTGTGTGTGTCTGTCATCTTATTTGTACAGGAATTTTGCCCGTCTGTCCTTCTGAGTGGCAAACCTCTCAATGACCCTTTGATTAAAGTCAGGAATGTCCCTGACAAGTTTCTTCTCCATGGAGAGCATGGCCAGAGCGTTCAGGCGATCCTGTGTCATGCTGTTTCTCAGGAAGGTCTTGATCCTTTTCAGTGTAGAGAAGCACCTTTCTGACTCAGCAGTTGTCATGGGTGTGGTGATGAGGATCTTGAGGAGGCTGGCAGTCTCTGTGAAAGTGCTCTGAAGGTTGTTCTCCATGAAGAACTGGTACAGGGGCACTGCACCACTACAAGCCTTGAACTCACTGTTCTCATAGATGAGGGACAGTTCGGTTTTGAGCTTGGCCTTGTTCAACATGGGGTACGCCTCCACGGTTGTTTCAAGCGCTGTATCGGGGAACTTCACACTGTGTTGTGGGAACAACTCTCCGTGCAATAGTGTTGCGCTGATGAGGTGCTGGGTGAAGGAGAACCTCTCTTTGGCATGACTCAGGATGGTATCACATACCTGTAAAAGATACATCATCAGCTTTAATTTGCAATTAAGCTATTTTGATGCAAGTGATCCTGACTGACACATGCCTATGTCCAACTCAAGTATATGATTACCAAGGTGCTGATTGTTCAGGGTTTTGGCTACATACTACCAGGCCTGAAAAAAGTTCTAGGGGGAAACACTGACAATTACATCACAACTTACCTCTATAGCCAACCTCTGTTGTTCTCCTGGTCCCAGCATCCTCCGTCGCTTGATGGGCTGTTGCTGCTCGTCAGATGCGCTGTCCCCACACAAAGAGGGAATTGAGGCCCTGGGTCCAAAAAATAAAGTTTAATTTGATAGCTTGCAATCAGACTTCTTAACTCACTGTAATTCCCCCTCAACACACAACCAGTGACTTTTATATATATATATATATATATATATATATATATATATATATATATATATAGACAGACAGACAGACAGACAGACAGACAGACAGACAGACAGACAGACAGACAGATAGTGTGTATATACACACAAACTATGTCTAGTAACTGCTTTTAACCTGTGATGTACATAATTAACTGATGTTATTACGTTTTAAAGCCTTTTTCTATTACATTTGTGAGAGGGATGCAACATCATTTTGTTCTGCTGTGCACTTAGCAATAAAGTTAATCTTCAATAACAACTAGGCCTCTTCTAGAAATTGACCTGGTGGACACCTGAATAATTATTACAAACTGTGTAGTACTTTCCTGCATTATTATCAACGTCTGATTGTGTCTTCTCTTTCCTTTTAAAATACTAAAACAAATATAATTGTGACGGCTCTATGATAATCACTCACTTTGATGACCAGACACATTTAGGCTTTTAAACTGTTGTAAGTGAACTATTCATCTTTCTAACAACATCTTTATCAGCCAATAGTAAATATAGTTATTTACCTGATTGTTAGCATGCTGTCTGTGAACCTCTGGACAAGTGCTTTAATGAAGACAGGGTCGATGTTCCTCTTCTGCAGCTGGCTGAAAAGCATGTCCACATTTGGCATGATCTTGTGGAACAGTGCCAGGAAAAAACAGAAAGCCTCGTCTTCGAGCATCCTCACAAAGCCCCCCGCCTCTCTGACAGTCGGGGCATCAAAGTTCCCAGAGTCTCTGATGGTCTGGAAACACGTTAGGAGGTCATCCCTGTACTCGTACACAGTGTTTACAGCGCGACTGTGGAAGTTCCACCGTGTTGTAGAGGCTCTGGGGAGTCTATGCGCAACCACTTCGTCAAGCACGGTGGTTCGCTTGGGAGACCTGGAGAAGAAAGCAGAAAATCCTGCAAGGTCGGAAAAGAAAGTGCCGATCCTGGGGATGCGTGAAGTAGCCTGCTGCATGATGAGGTTCAGCTGATGTGCATAGCAGTGGACGTAGTGCGCATTTTCGTACACATCCACTATTTTACGCTGCACTCCGCCGGTGGCTCCCCTCATCACACTTGCTCCGTCGTAAGCCTGGGCAATAAGTTTGGCCTTTTGTCCATGTGAGAGTATGGTGCTGAGCCTCTCCAGCAGCGCTGTAGCGATGGTGTCGGCGGTTGCGTTCTCGATCAAAATGAACTCGAAAAAACGCTCTTGGACGTTACTTTTAGCATCGATGTAGCGTATCACAAGCACCAACTGGCAGTGGGTGGAAACGTCAGTCGTCTCGTCAGCTTGAATGGCGATAAAATCAGCACTCTTTACTTCCTCCAGGATGTAATCCTTAAGCACTGACAGCATACAGTCCAACAGCTCGTTCTGTATCGTCTTTGACGTGCCCTTAAAAACGGTAGCTGTCTTCAGGTGCTCCTCCAGCACACTGTCGAGGGAGGCAACAAAATCCACTAAGCCCCGGAAAATGCCGGGGTTGTCCGAGGAGTCAGTCTCCTCGTGCCCACGCAAGGCCAACTCAAAAGCCCCACAGAACTTCACACAATCGATAATTTTGGATAGAATGTGCCTGTTTTTATCCACCTCCTCATTGTGTTTCCTCACCGCAATCCTGTGGCCGTCATCCAGCTGCGTAGCAATGTTCACCCTTCCTAATACAGCTAGCTTTACAGAGTTGTCCATGTGTGCCCTGGTGTTCTCATGTTTCTTTACCTTCTCTGACAGGTGCTTCATATCCCTCACTCCGGTACCTGTCCATGCTGAATCTGACCCCGTCGTTTTAAAAAGCAAGCACGGAAAGCAAAATAAAGCATTAGCATCAGTGCACCCAGCTAGCCAAGCCTTCCTGGTGTACCAGCTACGGGAGAAGCCGCGCATATACTGCTTCCCTTTCTCGCTAGCCTGCTGTCTGATTGAGAGGTCAGGTTGATCTGGGCCCAGCTCTTTCACCCGAACTTTCTCTGACAAAGTTCTCCTCTCAAACGGATCTTGGAGGAGAGATTTCACCGAGTTAGGGTTGGGTCTTGGAGGAGTAACGTTTGCGCTCGCCATTGTCGTCTAGTAAAAATGGCGCCACTGGAGCCCGGTCCTTATTTTATCAGGGGCGAGCTTGGGGCGATAAAATAATCGCCCTCCTTGGATTCGATTTAAGATCGCTGATTGGCTACATTTTATGTCATACATTCATATCTTAAATTAGCAATTGGCTTAACTGCTACGTAGACCCGCCTCCTCGGGGCACTTTCTGTATCGCCCAGAGCTGACGAGGCGTTTGACAGGCAGAGGAAAGGTTGCGACTATGATTTTCTATCATATCTTACACATATTACTGTGTGCATTCCATATTTCAAACACACAAATATTGACATACTGATGTTTTTATTATTATTATTATTATTTTTATTTATTTTTTATTTTATTTTTTAAAATAATTTTATTTAAGGGGGCGGCGCCCTAGCGCCCTCTATCGGCCAGCCGCCACTGGGTATCACTGTAGAGGGCTGTAATCCATTACCTTTTGTTTATGTGTATAATTAACACAGACTGACACGGTGTACCTTAGCAGGTGGCTTGGCTGGCTGCAGCTTATAGTGGAGATGAAGATACTGTAGATAAGCTACTGTAGATAGATCAGCTGGTTATTCCTCAAGTCTAGGTGGTGCACCCTCATTGCTAATTGTAAATAGCATTTCCAAGATAAAATGTAGCCCTATACTTTGGCTATATTCACTGAGATTACATTGGCAGAGGTGTGGAAGGCTTTTCTGGACACAATGCATGGAGCACATTTTGTCTTTGTTGGGTCACATTACACACAAGCAACAGCAAGGTGTCCCAATGTAGATACCGCTTCCATACAATACTCATATTTCATTATAAGCTTTGTACTTCCTTTGTAATTACATGCTTGCTGTTGTTTGTCTGTTTTGTTTTCTGCTGAGACTTTGGCATTTCCAAACCATGTCCTCATAGTGATTGTACTACACACACGGAGGCATCAAAAGGTTGACTGGAGTTACTTTTTATGGCTATAGTAAACATTGAGTGTTTGTCTAACTGTAGCCTAACGTATTGAATAACATTTGTTCATTTAATATGAGCTGGTTTTATTGTAGTTTTATTTTCATTTTGTTTTGTTTTATGCACGAATAATTTACTAAGGGGAGAACACACAAGAAAGTGTTGAATCAATGCACAGATTTTGGCCAAGTTCATACATATTAATGTCTACTCAAATAAACTTCTCAACATGAAGTCCCTTTGACTGCTAATGGAAGTAATACCATAATATGCTAGAGTGTGAATTATACCGTATGGGCCAAATAGACATGTATTTTAACGGTAAACATGTATTTCCTTTTAATGTGGCATGAACACAACCAGTCATGATGTTTTCATCTGATTGTCAAACAAATCACTTGAAAAAGTAGGCTACCTGCGCACGTTCGTCCACTCCAAAATAATTCCAGCTTCCAAAAAGTGCACTGTGTACCCACCATTTAAAGAAGGGAAAGAGACATCTGTTACAAAACACCAAAAAGTGTAATGACATTCTGCACGTGTTATTACACCTACGCTCGTGTCGCCTGAAGTAATGATGCGTGTGGCTGACAAACAGTGGTGGAAAAAGTACTCAATTGTCATACTTGAGTAAAAGTAAAGATACCGTAATAGAAAATGACTCAAGTAAAAGTGAAAGTTACCCAATAAAATACTTCAGTAAAAGTCTAAAAATACCTACAGTGGGGAGAACAAGTATTTGATACACTGCCGATGTTGCAGGTTTTCCTACTTACAAAGCATGTAGAGGTCTGTCATTTTTATCAAAGGTACACTTCAACTGTGAGAGACGGAATCTAAAAAAAATATCCAGAAAATCACATTGTATGATTTTTAAGTAATTAATTTGCATTTTATTGCATGACATAAGTATTTGATCACCTACCAACCAGTAAGAATTCCGGCTCACACAGACCTGTTAGTTTTTCTTTAAGAAGCCCTCCTGTTCTCCACTCATTACCTGTATTAACTGCACCTGTTTGAACTTGTTACCTGTATAAAAGACACCTGGCCACATACTCAATCAAACAGACTCCAACCTCTCCACAATGGCCAAGACCAGATAGCTGTGTAAGGACATCAGGGATAAAATTGTAGACCTGCACAAGGCTGGGATGGGCTACAGGACAATAGGCAAGCAGATTGGTGAGAAAGCAACAACTGTTGGCGCAATTATTAGAAAATGGAAGAAATTCAAGATGACGGTCAATCACCCTCGGTCTGGGGCTCCATGCAAGATCTCACCTCGTGGGGCATCAATGATCATGAGGAAGGTGAGTGATCAGCCCAGAACTACATGGCAGGACCTGGTCAATGACCTGAAGAGAGCTGGGACCACAATCTCAAAGAAAACCATTAGTAACACACTATGCCGTCATGGATTAAAATCCTGCAGCGCACACAAGGTCCCCCTGCTCAAGCCAGCGCATGTCCAGGCCTGTCTGAAGTTTGCCAATGACCATCTGGATGATCCAGAGGAGGAATGGGAGAAGGTCATGTGGTCTGATGAGATAAAAATAGAGCTTTTTGGTCTAAACTCCACTCGCCATGTTTGGAGGAAGAAGAAGGATGAGTACAACCCCAAGAACACCATCCCAACCGTGAAGCATGGAGGTGGAAACATCATTCATTGGGGATGCTTTTCTGCAAAGGAGACAGGACGACTGCACCGTATTGAGGGGAGGATGGATGGGGCCATGTATCGCGAGATCTTGGCCAACAACCTCCTTCCCTCAGTAAGAGCATTGAAGATGGGTCGTGGCTGGGTCTTCCAGCATGACAATGACCCGAAACACACAGCCAGGGCAACTAAGGAGTGGCTCCGTAAGAAGCATCTCAAGGTCCTGGAGTGGCCTAGCCAGTCTCCAGACCTGAACCCAATAGAAAATCTTTTGGAGGGAGCTGAAAGTCCGTATTGCCCAGCGACAGCTCCGGAACCTGAAGGTTCTGGAGAAGGTCTGTATGGAGGAGTGGGCCAAAATCCCTGCTGCAGTGTGTGCAAACCTGGTCAAGACCTACAGGAAACGTATGATCTCTGTAATTGCAAACAAAGGTTTCTGTACCAAATATTAAGTTCTGCTTTTCTGATGTATCAAATACTTATGTCATGCAATAAAATGCAAATTAATTACTTAAAAATCATACAATGTGATTTTCTGGATTTTTAGATTCCGTCTCTCACAGTTGAAGTGTACCTATGATAAAAATTACAGACCTCTACATGCTTTGTAAGTAGGAAAACCTGCAAAATCGGCAGTGTATCAAATACTTGTTCTCCCCACTGTAAGTATCAAAAGTAAATGGAATTGCTCAAATATACTTAAGTATCAAACGTGAAAGTATAAATCATTTCAAATTCCTTATATTAAGCTAACCAGAAGGCACATTTTTGTTATACAGTGGGGAAAAAAAGTATTTAGTCAGCCACCAATTGTGCAAGTTCTCCCACTTAAAAAGATGAGAGAGGCCTGTAATTTTCATCATAGGTACACGTCAACTATGACAGACAAAATGAGAAAAATAAATCCAGAAAATCACATTGCAGGATTTTTAATGAATTTATTTGCAAATTATGGTGGAAAATACGTTTTTGGTCAATAACAAAAGTTTCTCAATTCTTTGTTATATACCCTTTATTGGCAATGACACAGGTCAAACGTTTTCTGTAAGTCTTCACAAGGCTTTCACACACTGTTGCTGGTATTTTGGCCAATTCCTCCATGCAGATCTCCTCTAGAGCAGTGATGTTTTGGGGCTGTCGCTGGGCAACACGGACTTTCAACTCCCTCCAAAGATTTTCTATGGGGTTGAGATCTGGAGACTGGCTAGGCCACTCCAGGACCTTGAAATACTTCTTACGAAGCCACTCCTTCGTTGCCCGGGCGGTGTGTTTGGGATCATTGTCATGCTGAAAGACCCAGCCACGTTTCATCTTCAATGCCCTTGCTGATGGAAGGAGGTTTTCACTCAAAATCTCACGATACATGGCCCCATTCATTCTTTCCTTTACATGGATCAGTCGTCCTGGTCCCTTTGCAGAAAAACAGCCCCAAAACATGATGTTTCCACCCCCATGCTTCACAGTAGGTATGGTGTTCTTTGGATGCAACTCAGCATTCTTTGTCCTCCAAACACGACGAGTTGAGTTTTTACCAAAAAGTTATATTTTGGTTTCATCTGACCATATGACATTCTTCCAATCCTCTTCTGGATCATCCAAATGCACTCTAGAAAACTTCAGACGGGCCTAGACATGTACTGGCTTAAGCAGGGGGACACGTCTGGCACTGCAGGATTTGAGTCCCTGGCGGCGTAGTGTGTTACTGATGGTAGGCTTTGTTACTTTGGTCCCAGCTCTCTGCAGGTCATTCACTAGGTCCCCCCGTGTGGTTCTGGGATTTTTGCTCACCGTTCTTGTGATCATTTTGACCCCACGGGGTGAGATCTTGCATGGAGCCCCAGATCGAGGGAGATTATCAGTGGTCTTGTATGTCTTCCATTTCCTAATAATTGCTCCCACAGTTGATTTCTTCAAACCAAGCTGCTTACCTATTGCAGATTGACTTCCCAGCCTGGTGCAGGTCTACAATTTTGTTTCTGGTGTCCTTTGACAGCTCTTTGGTCTTGGCCATAGTGGAGTTTGTAGTGTGACTGTTTGAGGTTGTGGACAGGTGTCTTTTATACTGATAACAAGTTCAAACAGGTGCCATTAATACAGGTAACGAGTGGAGGACAGAGGAGCCTCTTAAAGAAGAAGTTACAGGTCTGTGAGAGCCAGAAATCTTGCTTGTTTGTAGGTGACCAAAAACTTATTTTCCACCATAATTTGCAAATACATTCATAAAAAATCCTACAATGTGATTTTCTGGAATTCTTTTTCTCAATTTGTCTGTCATAGTTGACGTGTACCTATGATGAAAATTACAGGCCTCTCTCATCTTTTTAAGTGGGAGAACATGCACAATTGGTGGCTGACTAAATACTTTTTTCCCCCACTGTATATCTATATTTTTCCGGATATCCAGGGGCACACTCCTACACTCAGATGTAATTTACAAACAAAGCATTTGTGTTCAGTGAGTCCGCCAGATCAGAGGCAGTAGGGATTACCAGGGATGTTCTCTTGATAAGGGTGTGAATGGGACCATTTGCCTGTCAAAATGTAACAAGTACTTTTGGGTGTCAGGGAAAATGTATGGAGTAAAAACTACATTATTTTCATTGGAATGTATTGAAGTGAATGTAAAAGTTGGCAAAAATATAACTAGTAAAGTACAGATAACCCCAGAAAATGCTTAAGTAGTACTTTAAAGTATTTTTACTTAAGTACTTTACACCACTGCTGACAAATTGACTATTTTTGTAAAAAGAAAAGTCGGGAGACCTGAAAAGGGACTGAAATACAGGATGTAAATACAGCTGTGTCTGTCCTGAGCTCATCGGCACGGGAAACAGTGTTGCAAGTTCGCTAGCGGGCTGGACGCAGTTTATAATATGGGGCGTTCGTTTAATTTGGAAGGTTTTATTTTCATATTTACCACTAGCACTACAAAATTGCATTTTAAACAAATAGGAGAGTGGTTAAATTAAAGTTGGACTTTTGTTGCATTTATGGGAGCTAATGTCTCAATCAGGGGGGCTGAGTCCCCCCTGGCCCCCCCTGTAATTCACACACTGATATGCTTTCATGTCTCGCTATCATATCTATCATAAACAACCCAATATTTTGCCTTTTCTTACAAGACTGGTTTCAGTAGTTATGAATCACCTGTGATGAAATATTGGCATAACACATTTTGGCTGTATACATTCTATAAGGTTAAGTGCAGTGGAGGTTCGAAAAGACAAACATTCAAACTCAGCACATTATCATAACAGAACTTACTCTTAATGGGTACTATGGATCCTTCCCAACATCTCCATTCCCATCCGTATATAGATTTAAATGCCTCTCCTATGGCTGACATTCATTCATTGATTCTACTCCAGATTTTCAACAGAGATGACGCCAGAGTATCAATGATTTACAGGCCTGTTAAATCGATGACTGCACACTCAGACTGAGAGAGAGACGTCAAGATTATGTATGCATCAAAATTATGGTTTATACTATATCTCAGGCCCTCTTTATCACTAGGCAGGTTTCCATGGACCCATGTTTATTCAACAAAAGCAATGTCGCAATTTTTTTTTACATTGCAACGTGTAATAGAAACGACAGCTATAGGAGAAATGTCCTAAAGATCGCCAACATTTTTATCCGTTCAACAAAGTGGATTTGTCTTTTGTTTAACATTCTTTATTGTGAGCAATTATGATGGAAACAGTGTTTTTTGGATAAATACATGATGATTACCGAATAATTTTGAAGGTATGCTGGGCACGTGATGTCATCACGTAACAATAAAGCTCCACTCCATTTTATTCAAATGCCAACTGCTTGCTAAATCTATTTTTCAACTATAAAATAATGTTTATTTGCAGGACAAGGATTGTCTTGACTTTAATGAATGCATGAATTGCTTCGCCTTGCTTTTCTGTTAGGTTTGATGCAAGTTTCACCATCCAATTATGTCAGATCTAGGCTACAAGAGTGCAAGTTTCACCATGGCAAGGACCGTGGCGATATGTCGGCACATGAGAATTATTAGAATATGGCAAAATATTAGTGAATTCTTGCATTCTATCCATGCTGGCTTTTGCGGGCTGCCTGAGTCATGAAACTGTCACGATCGTCTACCAAAGAGGACCAAGGCGCAGCGTTGCAGGCAAACATACTCTTTAATTAGAGACACGATCAAAACAACAAACGATACGTGACAGTTCACGGTCTAACATAAACAGACTTGAAACAAGATCCCACAAACACAAATGGGAAACAGACAGTTTAAATATGGCTCCCAATCAGAGACAACCAACGACAGCTGACACTCGTTGCCTCTGATTGGGAGCCACTCAGGCCAACATAGAAATACACATACTAGATAAACAAATGAAATGCACACCCTGGCTCAACATACAAGTGTCCCCAGAGCCAGGGCGTGACAGTACCCCCCCCTAAAGGCGCGGACTCCGACCGCGCCCACCAAACACCACAGGGGAGGGACCGGGTGGGCACTCCGCTTAGGCGGCGGATCCGGCTCCGGGCCTGATCCCCGCTCCCTCTCCAACCCCCCAAAGTACCCCTGGTCCGGTCTGGCCCCGCTGGCCGGAGCTGGACTGCACACTGGTGGAGCGGATTGCTCTAGCTCCGGCGTGAAGCATCTGACCGGTGCCGGACCAGCCACCGGTGGAACAGGCACGGGCCGTGCCGGACTGACGACGCACACCACTGGCTTGGTGTGGGGAGCAGGAGCGGGCCGCGCTGGGCTGACGAAACGCACCACTGACTTGGTGCGGGGAGCAGGAGCGGGCCGGACCGGGCTGACGAAGCGCACCACTGACTTGGTGCGGGGAGCAGGAACGGGCCGCGCCGGGCTGACGAAGCGCACCACTGACTTGGTGCGGGGAGCAGGAACGGGCCGCACCGGGCTGACGAAGCGCACCACTGACTTGGTGCGGGGAGCAGGAACGGGCCGCGCCGGGCTGACGAAGCGCACCACTGACTTGGTGCAGGGAGCAGGAACGGGCCGTGCCGGGCTGACGAAGCGCACCACTGACTTGGTGCGAGTGGCAGGAACAGGCCGGACCGTACTGGGAACACACACCACTGGCCCTACGTGGGGATCAGGAACAGGCCGGACCGGACTGGCAACACACGCCAGTACCTCTCGCCGTGCCTCTACATCCTCCCTCCCCCTGGTGACCAGTGACTCCCGTAACCTGGCGGCCTCCTGCTGCCCCGTCGTCCACGGCGTTAGCCCCCCCCTAAAAAATTGATGGGCTTCACTCCTACCCGTGGCCAAGGCCTCCATCCCTCTTGCCAGACTCGCACTCATCTCCTCCCAAGTCCATCCTCTCTCCTCGTCACGCTGCTTGATCCAGTCGAGGTGGGATCTTCTGTCACGATCGTCTACCAAAGAGGACCAAGGCGCAGCGTTGCAGGCAAACATACTCTTTAATTAGAGACACGATCAAAACAACAAACGATACGTGACAGTTCACGGTCTAACATAAACAGACTTGAAACAAGATCCCACAAACACAAATGGGAAACAGACAGTTTAAATATGGCTCCCAATCAGAGACAACCAACGACAGCTGACACTCGTTGCCTCTGATTGGGAGCCACTCAGGCCAACATAGAAATACACATACTAGATAAACAAATGAAATGCACACCCTGGCTCAACATACAAGTGTCCCCAGAGCCAGGGCGTGACAGAAACATATAGGTGGGAGGGCATACAGGCAATTTATCATTAATGCGCGATTTGCCTAAATGGATAGTGGAAACACTTCAACCACTTCATTTTTATTAGACACTAGGTTTTTGCAAAAATCCTTTTTTATTTTTATGTGTGACGTCATGTCCAGCTGACAGTTCAACGGAAAGGCTCTGCAACAGGCAAACTTTCTAAATGTTGACAAAAAATCACTGGACAAGTTAATGGAAAAGTAGCTAGTGATTGTCTTGTCTCGACATACTGTTTGTAAACTATCACTCACTCTGCCCTTTTTTAATCTATTTTGCTTGATGTACAGTGAGGGAAAAAAGTATTTGATCCCCTGCTGATTTTGTACGTTTGCCCACTGACAAAGAAATGATCAGTCTATTTGAACAGTGAGAGACAGAATAACAACAAAAAAATCCAGAAAAACGCATGTCAAAAATATAATAAATTGATTTGCATTTTAATGAGGGAAATAAGTATTTGACCCCCTCTCAATCAGAAAGATTTCTGGCTCCCAGGTGTCTTTTATACAGACAACGAGCTGAGATTAGGAGCACAATCTTAAAGGGAGTGCTCCTAATCTCAGCTTGTTACCTGAATAAAGGCCCCTGTCCACAGAAGCAATCAATCAATCAGATTCCAAACTCTCCACCATGGCCAAGACCAAAGAGCTCTCCAAGGATGTCAGGGACACGATTGTAGACCTACACAAGGCTGGAATGGTCTACAAGACCATCGCCAAGCAGCTTGGTGAGAAGGTGACAAAAGTTGGTGCGATTATTTGCAAATGGAAGAAACACAAAATAACTGTAAATCTCCCTCGGCCTGGGGCTCCATGCAAGATTTCACCTCGTGGAGTTGCAATGATCATGAGAACGGTGAGGAATCAGCCCAGAACTACAAGGGAGGATCTTGTCAATGATCTCAAGGCAGCTGGGACCATAGTCACCAAGAAAACAATTGGTAACACACTACGCCGTGAAGGACTGAAATCCTGCAGCGCCCGCAAGGTCCCCCTGCTCAAGAAAGCACATATACAGGCCCGTCTGAAGTTTGCCAATGAACATCTGAATGATTCAGAGGAGAACTGGGTGAAAGTGTTGTGGTCAGATGAGACCAAAATCGAGCTCTTTGGCATCAACTCAACTCGCCATTTTTGGAGGAGGAGGAATGCTGCCTATGACCCCAAGAACACCATCCCCACCGTCTAACATGGAGGTGGAAACATTATGCTTTGGTGGGGGGGGGGGGGGGGGGGGTTCTGCTAAGGGGACAGGACAACTTCACCGCATCAAAGGGACGATGGATGGGGCCATGTACCGTCAAATCTTGTGTGAGAACCTCCTTCCCTCATCCAGGGCATTGAAAATGGGTCGTGGATGGGTATTCCAGCATGACAATGACCCAAAACACACGGCCAAGGCAACAAAGGAGTGGCTCAAGAAGAAGCACATTAAGGTCCTGGAGTGGCCTAGCCAGTCTCCAGACCTTAATCCCATAGAAAATCTGTGGAGGGAGCTGAAGGTTCGAGTTGCCAAACGTCAGCCTCAAAACCTTAATGACTTGGAGAAGATCTGCAAAGAGGAGTGGGACAAAATCCCTCCTGAGATGTGTGCAAACCTGGTGGCCAACTACAAGAAACGTCTGACCTCTGTGATTGCCAACAAGGGTTTTGCCACCAAGTACTAAGTCATGTTTTGCAGAGGGGTCAAATACTTCTTTCCCTCATTAAAATGCAAATCAATTTATAACATTTTTGACATGGGTTTTTCTGGATTTTTTTGTTGTTATTCTGTCTCTCACTGTTCAAATAAACCTACCATTAAAATTATGGACTGATCATGTCTTTGTCAGTGGGCAAACATACAAAAACAGCAGGGGATCAAATACTTTTTTCCCTCACTGTAGGCAATAGATATAGGCTACATATTATCATCTTTCTTTTAGAAGTAATGTATTTTTCATTCAAAACTGGTCTTTGCATTCAGGTGGAGGACATTTCCCCATGAATGAAAGACAGCTGGTAAAGACATACATTGATTTTGAAGAAGAAGAGACTTGGGTTAGGTAAAGGCCAAAGTGAGGTAATAGAACAATAAAGTGAAAGGAGTTTTTTGGGGAAGAACAACACAACAGTGACATAATTTGAGACATTACAGACAGTCTAGACACATGAAGCCTATGTTTTATTAGATTTTTGTAAACGGCATCCGAGAAATTACCATTGAATTTGATGTAAGATGATACAATTACCTTTGAGTTTAAGATACACTTATGTCAACGATACCATATGTCAAATAAAAAAATAAAATGTATAGATGCAGAAAGGCATGTCAGAACATAGCAGATTCATTACTTACCAACAACAGCTGTAAATTCCAATAAAACTACATAATGTTTTGAAGTTTACTTTCTTTGCTTTGTCCAACAACACTATCATGAATCTAGCAAAGATGTTTTGTGGTTCAGAATGTAGTATTTTATTCAGTTTCATAGCACAAATGTTTGTTGGCATGTTTCTCACACTGGCTTTAGCCACGGAGGGAGTAGGCCTGCCCAAGCAAGTGCAGAGGGGTTGCATAGCAACTTATGCCTCGGAGGGAGACAATGTCTTCATACCGTGACAAATACCCATGAATTGTGAATCTGTTCGGACTGAACAGCTAGCGCGACAACTGCAATGCCTTTGGAAAAATAAGATTTCAGCTAATAGGGATAAGTATCTATATAATATAATAATATTCCATTTAGCAGACACTTTTATCCAAAGCGACTTACAGTCATGCGTGCATACATTTTTTTGTGTATGGGTGGTCCCAGGGATCGAACCCACTACCTTGGCGTTACAAGCGCCGTGCTCTACCAGCTGAGCTACAGCTACAGCTACACTGAACAAAAACATGTTTCATGAGCTGAAATAAAAGATCCCCGAAATGTTCTGTAAGCACAAAAAGCGTATTTCTCTCAAATGTTGTGCACAAATTTGTTTACATCCCTGTTAGTGAGCATTTCTCCTTTGCCAAGATAATCCATCCACCCCGGACAGGTGTGGCATATCAAGAAGCTGATGAAACAGCATGATCATTACACAGGTGCACCTTGTTCTGGGGACAATAAAAGCCCACTCTAAAATGTGCAATTTTGTGTCACAACACAATATCACAGATGTCTCAAGTTTTGAGGGAGCGTGCAATTGGCATGCTGACAGCAGGATTGTCCACCAAGCTGTTGCCAGATAATTTAATGTTACTTTCTCCACCATAAGCATCCTCCAACAAATTTGGCAGTACGTTCAACTGGCCTCACAACCGCAGACCACGTGTAACCATGCCAGCCCAGGTCCTCCACATCCGGCTTCTTCAACAGTGGGATCGTCTGAGACCAGCCACCTGGACAGCTGATGAAACTGTGGGTTTGCAAACCGAAAAAAGTCTGCACAGACTGTCAGAAACGGTCTCAGAGAAGCTCATCTGCGTGCTCGTCGTCTTCACAAGGGTCATGACCTGACTGCAGTTCGGCGTTGTAACCGACTTCATTGGCAGATGCTTACCTTCGATGGCCACTGGCATGCTGGAGAAGTGTGCTCTTCACGGATGAATCCCGGTTTCAACTGTACCGGGCAGATGGCAGACAGCGTGTATGACGTCATGTGGGCGAGCATTTTGCTGATGTCAACGTTGTGAACAGAGTGCCCCATAATGGCGTTGGGGTTATGGTATGGGTAGGCATAAGCTACGGACAACAAACACAATCGCATTTTATCTATGGCAATTTGAATGCACAGAGATACCGTGACGAGAACCTGAGGCCCATTGTTTTGCCATTCATCTGCCGACATCACCTCATGTTTCAGCATGATAATACATGGCCCCACGTCGCAAGGATCTTTTCACAATTCCTGGAAGCTAAACATTTCCAAGTTCTTCCATGGTCTGAATGCTCACCAGACATGTCACCCATTGAGCATGTTTGGGATTCTCTGGATCGACGTGTACGACAGCGTGTTCCAGTTCCCGCCAATATCCAGCAGCTTTGCACAGACATTGAAGAGGAGTGGGACAACATTCCACAGGCGACAATCAACAGCATGATCAACTCAATGCAAAGGAGATGTGTCGCGCTGCATGAGGCAAATGGTGTTCACATCAGATACTGACTGGTTTTCTGATCCACGCCCCTACCTGTTTTTAAAGGTTTCTGTGACCAACAGATACATATCTGTATTCCCAGTCATGTGAAATCCATAGATTAGGGCCTAATGAATTTATTTCAATTGACTGATTTCCTTATATGAACTGTAACTCAGTAAAATCTTAGAAATTGTTGCATGTTGCGTTTATATTTTTGTTCAGTAATACATTATGGCATTCACTAATCATAATCTATTTACATATATTAGAAATGTGGATACATACAATAATACTGGTTACATCATGGTTACATAATCAGGTAGGCAGGTTAGGCATTTCTTAATTGGCATGCAATTACTCTCTTGTGAGACAATGTCTGATAAAGGATTCACTGATTTACTTCTTGCTAGACGATATCTGATGAAGGAATCACTGCTTGACTTCTTGTTAGACGATGTAGGATGAAGGAATCACTAATTGACTTATTTTTAGACGATGTCTGATAACGTCCATATGGCAATTACTCACTTGTGAGACAATGTCTAATAAAGGATTCACTGATTTACTTCTTGCTAGACGATATCTGATGAAGGAATCACTGCTTGACTTCTTGTTAGACGATGTCTGATGACGGAATCCCTGATTGACTTCTTGTTAGACGATGTCTGATGAATGATTCACTGAGCTGATTCCAACTAAATGTCTCACAGCACAGCAAGCGTCTCGCAAGGTCAAATCTCAGCATCACCACCCTCTCCATGACATGATTTAGCATTTTGGGTGAACTACACACATAGGGAAAAAAATGCTACCTAGAACCTAAAAGGGTTATTCGGCTGTCCCCATAGGTGAACCCTTTGAATAACCTTTTTTGGTTCCAGTAAAACTCTTATGGTTTCAGGTAGAACCCTTTTTGGGCTTCCAGGGTTCTCCCTGGAACCAAAATGGGTTCTCCCATAGGTCGCTATCAACAAAACGTCACTTTAAGGTGCAGAGCATTTGATTTGCCTGCTGTGGGGCGAGGAGACCCCAAGCTCCGCTAAAATCCTTGACAACTGAGTGCCGTTTTCAAGGGATTGTTAAATAAATGTAAACTATTTGGTTGTAATATCATTGCTTTTTGAAGACCATAGTCAGAACTACAAATGTCAGATTATTCCATGCAAAACAATTGCGCACATTTAGCCCTAGGCCTATCATCAGAGTTATATAGCAAGTAACTGCATGCTGTTAATGATCAGTAAACATCAATTGATCATGTAATTTCAGATACGTGAGGGTAGTAGCCTCACAATATCGCTAAATATTGGTCACCATTCATTGGATATTTGAGTGATATAAAATAAAAGTCAACTATACCTGACAAGCATGAGTGGTTTAGGTTAATTTCCCATCCATTGTGGGCTCTGCCTGTCAAGCAGCAGAAGGGCATATTTGCTGATGTACTGTTAGCTGATCATTTTTACTTTGCAAGCTACCGGTAGTGGTAAGTAGACCTAATGTACTATTTTTTTCTCCAATCAACGTAGGTCTACCTAGCGAAGTTAGCTAACATTATCCCCTTGTCAACATTGTGAGTGTTTAATCACAATTGGTATCTCTAATAGTTACTCAAGCTTAGAATAATTCCCAGAGGTTGTAAGGCTCTGGTTAATTAAGAATTAAACAAATTCTCCAGTCTGCAATGGATCTGCAATTTTATTCAGAGAGCGCTCTGGCACCAAAAACACACACAGCCCCTTTTATATGCATCCACACAAAGGACTTTGCTCCGCCCACCTTTTGGCGGCCTGTGTCTTTCCACAGTATAGAATGTTTTTATTGTCTTCTAACTCTAACATAGTTTACACAGTTATACACTATCGGGGTAGAACACTTTAGTCATTATTCTACACATACAAATTCCTCTATCAATCCACCCTTTGACTACATTTTTCACACTCAGGATAAATGTATTTACAAGCATGATTAATCTCAGAGACTATTATCTCCTTCCAGTCATAGGTCTTCTTTTTGAAATTTTCCCTATGACTTTCACACATCAGAACCAATAAAAGTTGTATCTAATTGCAGGTTATCAGGGTCCTCCAGGCCTGGAGGATCGTATTCGTCATTCCACTGATCAGAATCTGGAATCGGCCCATATCTCATCATCTGCTGGGCCACTGCCTGCTCCAACGCCTTACTCACCAACCCTCGGACACAGGGAACAAGACAACAACCACATAATACAAGCATACCCATACAGGCAATAACTGCCCCCAAAATTGAGGCTACTATGCTTTTCCATTTCCCAAACATTTCATCAAACCATCTGTTCACAAAGGTGTTGATTCCAGAATTCTCAGCCCATTCTTCACTTAGAGCAGTCAATCCTGCAAGAGCTCTGGTGACTTTACCATCCGGTGCGGTGTTGTTAGGGATAAATGTGCAACAATGGCCCCCCACCATTCTACAGACACCGCCCTTTTCTGCCAGCAACAGATCTAGAGCCAACCTATTTTAAGTCATGAGCGAGGTGGCGGATAATTGGTCTGAGATTCCGCTCACTGCATCTCTAGTCTGGTTCACAAATCATTGTTGGCTGTAATATATATATAATTTAATCCAATCCACATTTTTATTGATTGTTACCCACCAAAAGAACGTTGTAGTAAATCCTTCCCCTGCTTGATTCATAGCTTTGTATTAATCCGGTAACCCCCTTGGTATCCCAATTGTATCTATCCAAATAGGGCTATTCTCCTTCTGGTCAAAACTCCTCCTACGTCTGTTTAACCCTTTCCTTGGTTTCTGGTGACCAATTCTAACTGGCTGAACCAGTAGAACCAGGGCGCAGGTACCTACCCACCCTTTTGGCATTGTCTGTCTTATATGGCCTTTACTGGTACACACCCACTACACATCGGTTACACGGGCTGTAAGGTTCAGAATTATCTCCTGTGCTTCCGAACCTAAGTCAGTCACATTACTATTATTTCCAATTGACAATTCGTGATGTCTTTGTTTCTCTTTAACCCCCATCTGGATGTCCAGTCCCGGCCGGTCTCATATCCCCGTCCCCAAGTGTGTTTAAACACTTGAGTCCAGGAACAATCCGCCGTGGGGCCGAACACAAATATGATGGGGTATGGTTCCATTCTGTTGCTTGTTGACATGTACCCCACCCGTTGGCTACGTCCCTAACCCTTATTTTGAATCCTACAGTCTGCCCTTCTCTGACTCCTATTTTGTAGGTCACTCGTCCCTGACAGTCAGTATGTCGGGTCGCTTCTCTTTTACTACTTAACAATGGTAAGGGCATAGCATAATTGGTGCGGGGTGGTGGTGGATCTTGACATATCAGGACCATTGCAGAGACTATGAGGCAGCTCAGGGTTACCCATATTCCCAAAAACCGCCAACCCTCTCCTGCCCTTAGTCTTTCTGCTTGGTACCACCCCATACTCACACCCTAAGAACACACTACAGTGATGATAGGTCGGGGTAGGAGATCTTTGTTAACAGAGGTGATCCCCGGACCCTATTGGTCCAGTTCTTCTCTCTAACTCTGTGTGTGTTCAGTGGTGCTTGTATGTGTTCCTACCTTTTTGCAGTGGGTAACGTGGACCCAGGTTGCTCTTTCTGCTATTCTAATGGCAAAGGCGGTGACCAATATAACCTGATAGGGCCCTTCCCAACAGGGCGGCTTCCAGTCTTTCTTCTTTAGGGACTGGATCCACACCAGTCACCTGGTTGGATAGAGTGGGTCACCTTCTCCTTTAGTTCACCTGTGGGGCACAAAACCTTTGACATACGGGTGTGGTTAATAAACAACCTTCTCATGTGTTCTGCTAGGGTGCTCTCAATTTCTATCTCTGCCTGCTCTGGTCCTCCTAACTCAGGCATTCTGTATGGCCTACCAAATACTTTCTCAAATGGCAATAACCCTTCTTTATCTGGAGTTATCCTGATCGTCATTAATACTATTGGTAGACATTGTGCCCAATTTCTTCCTGTGCTCCTCTGTGTTTTCCTTAACCCCTCTCTAATCATACCATTCACATTAGTATTTTCTTTCTAGACTGTACCCCCCCAAAAAAAAATATATGGTCCTCTCCTCTGTCTAGTTATCTTTAATCCTACCATCTACCATCATCCCCCCTGTTGACACATGGTTCTGCCCATGTGTCAATATTGCCACATATCTAAACAATCACTTAGGTAATATTGGTAATTATCCTTATTCCATATCCCTTCATTTGAGACTGCCCCTTGCTTCTTTATCGCTCCACCCACTTTCTTTGTCTATGATGTCGGCTAAATTCGACTTTCATTCAGTTCGGAATCAATAGTAATACAATAAATCAATCCCTTATCTTGTAAAAACACTCATGTTTAGTTTAAACTCTGCTCAACCCCGGCCCCCCCGGGCTTGACCTGAAGGTTAGTTTATTTTTGGTAATGGCCTTTACTACCTTGAGTCATTACGGACCCACACTCAAACCGTTTGATCTTACACCCGGCCCCCCCATTTTATATCTATCTAGAATACTGGCGCATGGTTTTCTCTAGATAAACGTCGAAAAACGGTTATACCGGATGATGATCCCTTATTGGATTATCGACGGATTACTACCCTAACTACAGCAGATTTCAACTGTTAATTTTTTCCTACTGCAGTTTCAAGATATCAATCTCCCAAAAACCATGAATAAAAACGACTGACCTTAACCTTGCAGCTGGGATATCAATCTCAATGTTGGTGATCTCTTCACCGTTTCTGTCATCTACCAGTTTTGCCACCGGCCTGTAATGAACCCCCAATATCAGAGGGCAGGTCTTTGTCTATACGGATGTATCATCCGCCCATGCACATTTCGGGGTTCCCTGGAACGACAGAAAACGGGTATTGAGATCCGGCTCGAAGGACCAATTGTCACAAGAATTTCTATCTCTAATAGTTACTCAAGCTTTGAATAATTCCCAGAGGTTGTAAGGCTCTGGTTAATTAAGAATTAAACAAATTCTCCAGTCTGCAATGGATCAGCAATTTTATTCAGAGAGCGCTCTGGCGGCAAAAACACACACAGCCCCTTTTATATGCGTTCACACAAAGGACTTTGTTCCGCCCACCTTTTGGCGGCTTGTGTCTTTACACAGTATATAATGTTTTTATTGTCTTCTAACTCTAACATCGTTTATACAGTTATACACTATCGGGGTGGAACACTTTAGTCATTATTCTACACATACAAATTCCTCTATCAAGACATAAGCTACATTGATTGATGGACCATGTCAAATTGGCTATCTAGCTAATAACAGATAACGTCCATATGGCTAGTTAGCAAGCTAACTTTCAGGGGATAATCTAGATGGCTATATTTGCTTGCCATCTGTAGTGGTGATGACAGTAGTCCAGGACGTGGACTTGCTGATGTCAAGCTCTTTCCAAAAGCCTAATCTCTGATGAAACAAGCGTAATGACACGTTGGTGGCTTAGTTAGCTAGTTAGCTACATGCCAAATGGATAGGCTACCCTCACATAACTGAAAAGACATGATCAATTGATGTTTACTGATCATGAAAAGCATGCAGTTACTTGCTGTATAACTGACGATAGAGCTAAATGTGGAATAATCGAAAATGTGTAGTTCTGACTATGCTCTTCAAGAGGTGACGATATTAAAACCAAATAGATATTTACATTTACATTTGACATTTGAGTCATTTAGCAGATGCTCTTATCCAGAGCAACTTACAGTAGTGAGTGCATACATTTTTCATATTTAAAAAACAACAACATTTATTTAACAATCCGTTGAAAACGGCACATAGTTGTCAATGGTTGTAGCAGAGCTGGGGGTCTTCTTGCCCGCCAGCAGCGAAATCAAATGCTCTGCACCATATTGTGATGTTTTATTGATAACGACCTATGGGGTCAGCCAAAGAACCGTTTAGGAACCTTTTTTTTATAAGAGTGTAGTGGGACATTCTGTTGACTACCAACCTATCATGATTCACTAGTTGCCCTGGATAAGAGCATCTGCTAAATTACTAAAATGTAAATGTAATGCTTTGTTTTTTATTTCATTATCAACCCCTGTTTGTTACTTCACCATCCATTATAAAATATAGGAGTTTATGGACAATATTGCATTTTGTGGTGTTGAGCATTGTTGAAGTACTGCAGCATTGGAATCCAGAGCATATAAAAAGAAGGATAAATAAAAGGGAAGTGTGTGAAGGAAGTCTCAGGCGGGCAAAGCACCTCCCCCTTCTATCTGGGTCGTCACCTGGAAGCTCTCTGTCAGCCCTCCTGTCTGGGATGGAGGGATGCGATGGAGGGATGAGCTGGAGAGATGAGAGGTGTTCAGAGGGATGGCTTGAGGCGTAGGGGTCTCTCCTGGCTCCTGGCTTCCACACAACAATCCCAGCTGCTTCCAGGGAGACACTCTTTGTGGTTCAAAGCATTTACAAATGTGAAATAAGTCAACTTCCCACCATGGCACTGCAACATAATATGACAGAGTGTAAATGGAGGCACACATGGGACTACGTGGGAAGTAGGAAGATAACTTAATAACGTCCATAAAGTCAAAAGCACATATTGAATAAAAGTTGATATCAGTAGGATTTTGGTGAAATCCTCATGGCATTCTCACAGCATTCTCTTGCCCCGTGAACCTTAAGATAATGGTGTGATGTAGAATGTAATTACAATAGCTTATCAAGTACAATGTATTCATATAAAACTGAACTTTGCTTGGCTATCAACACAGCTTTAAAAAAAAAAAATTATGTGGTGGACATGCAGCAAAACAACAGATGTAATACACATTTTACATATTTCTGTCAGTTTTAATACGTCAATTTAATCAAGTTTAAATCTTTGTACAATCAAAAGCAGGCACACATTACATTAGTGCCTCTACTCTGTGAACATTCATGGCAGTATCATCTATACTGATGGATGACTGTGCTCAACTTTATGACAGAGCAATAACAACAAAACACACACACAGATGCACACACACACACTCTCTCTCTCTCACACACACACACACACAGACACTCTCTCTCTCACACACACACTCACACACACGCACACACACTCTCTCTCTCTCACACACACACACACACACACACACACACACACAGAAAGAAAGACAAGGAAAATAAGAAAAAGACAAGAGAACCTTGAACAGAACTTTTGAATAGTAATCCGTTTCCATGGAAATGGTATCAAGTGGTTTATAGTTAACCTGTATTATGGCATCTTCCACTTTTATCAATGTCACATAATTTATTTCACAAGTACAGCATTCATTCCTCTATCCATCTTGCCCAGGCCGCACACCTTACCTAAAATGAAATAAATTAATGCCCAGATGTTTTGTTTTTAAATGCAATTCAATCCACTGTCACCAACCTATAAGCACCTCTCTTGCCCTGATAGAGCAGTAGTAACAACCTTAGATTTGACAGGGGTTTTAATCACAGTCGTGGCCAATCAGACGGATCATTCATCTGCACATTCAAAGTCTTTACTCTCTCATCTGTCACCGGATGGACTGGCCTGAACCTGAACCAGACCACAGCTATCTGACATGTTGGCCAGGACATACGATAGAAACTGGAGAACAGCTATGGCCAAAACGAATATGATATTTGCTTCAGGAGGTCATGTTTGTTGAGGGATGTCATATTTACCTTTGAAAACGGAATGTCCAATCCAGGTGGGGAAATAAAATAAAAGTACCTCATACTGTACTTGACAACACTGTTTTTCCAAAATGGGACTCAAGGGTGCTATGATCCTTCCTTTTGTGCCAATAAGTTGCTTCAGGGTTGAAAGTTCAAAGGTTACCAATGCCACGTATTATTGTTATTAGAATTTACTGTATGGATCGTTGTTGTTTACATATCATATAATTATAACGCAACATTCAATGACATTCAAGTCGTGTGTAATGACAACTGTAGACATTGTTTTAAAATATTAATCAAATGAAAACTACTCTTATGACATCTTAAAGATCAACCCTTATGCCTACATACGGAGATGCCAACAACAAGAAATGTCAATGCATAAAGTACACATTAAAGTACAATATGCAATAAATGATGATCTCACTCTGTGGAAGATTCTGAAGGAATCGCATCTCCTTGTGGAGCACTGAAGGCCACCTATTCTAATATTGTACATTTCATAAAGTTGCTCCTGCTTGTCTAAGAACATGTGGAATATTTATGATGGAAGCATCAATGGCATGCCAAGTTTCTCAAGGCTGTCGGTATGCTAAACATAATGAAAATGTCTTCATGCTCTATCATTAAAAGTCATAAACCAAGATCTAACCAATAACCAGCCTTGACTGTGAAAGAACACTGAAATTAAGTCAGCTTTAGACAGTAGAAGTTCCAATATCCCCAAAGTAGCGCCACTTATATCTCTGTATAGTATCTGTGGTGTACTGTGGCAGCAAGATGAGGACAGTCAACCAAGCATGATTACCTAACAGTGAACCAAGGGTCCAGGATAGGGGTGGAAGGTTGGGTTTAATATTGACTTTAGTAGGCTATTATCCACCTGGATATGTGGCTCCCTGATTTGCCCTCTATCAACGACAAGAAAGGAGAAGAATAAAACATGTATTTTAAATTCTCAGACTACGCCATATTCCTCTAGGTCTGACTGGACATGTAATATTGATGGACGCCTTCAGGTGTGAATAACAACCCACACATTTTGGAAGCTATTTTGAGGATTTCCAGTTCCTCCACCGCCTCCTTCCTCCTACTCTTTGTACTGCCTCGTGAGTCTCGACCCAGTCAAGAAACGTTCTACCTTCCACCTGAGGGAAAACAGATCTCCTAGGTGAGTAGCTCAGGTTAAAGAAGGAGAAATCTTATTGGGGTGGCATACAAATAAAAAGAGAGTAAAGTCTACTGGTCCTCTGTAGCTCAGCTGGTAGAGCACGGCGCTTGTAACGCCAAGGTAGTGGGTTCGATCCCCGGGACCACCCATACACAAAAAAAAATAAATGTATGCACGCATGACTGTAAGTCGCTTTGGATAAAAGCGTCTGCTAAATGGCATATTATTATTACTGTTTGAGTGAGTTCTTGGGTTCATCTGTCCAATGAATGTGCTTATAAAATGTATGATATGACTGTATCTGTGTATGCCAGTGGTGAAGTTTTGTCTGTACTATACTGGAACTTAATATTGCTTTACAAAAATAAACAAGTTGACAAAAATATGTATGGAATATGTTGGAAAATACGGTCAATAACACAACATCCAAAATGTTAATGATGCTGGGTTGTTTGGTTGACCCAACTGCTGGGTTGCAGGCATTGGGTCAGTTAGTTTGGTTGTTTTCTTTAAAAACTGTGTTATTAATGTTTTGTGCTTGGTTATTGATGCTGGGATATTGAGATATGATCCAGCGGGTCAGCTCAGAAGACTAGAGGCGTGGCTTAGTAGGGGAATGGCTTTCAGTTCTTTTTGTCCACCCATGAGAATAAATACCATTCTGGTTAATATGTTCTGTTGTATTGTCATCACATGTTAAGGTTGAACACTGACACTTTCAAAGCTTTAATGAGGCTTACACAGGTGTATCCCAATTTTGGGATATGTAAATAATAATATTATGAATTTTATAACACAATATTTAATGTGCAGATATACAGTGGGGGAAAAAAGTATTTAGTCAGCCACCAATTGTGCAAGTTCTCCCACTTAAAAAGATGAGAGAGGCCTGTAATTTTCATCATAGGTACACGTCAACTATGACAGACAAATTGAGAAAAAGAAATCCAGAAAATCACATTGTAGGATTTTTTATGAATTTATTAGCAAATTATGGTGGAAAATAAGTATTTGGTCACCTACAAACAAGCAAGATTTCTGGCTCTCGCAGACCTGTAACTTCTTCTTTAAGAGGCTCCTCTGTCCTCCACTCGTTACCTGTATTAATGGCACCTGTTTGAACTTGTTATCAGTATAAAAGACACCTGTCCACAACCTCAAACAGTCACACTCCAAACTCCACTATGGCCAAGACCAAAGAGCTGTCAAAGGACACCAGAAACAAATTGTAGACCTGCACCAGGCTGGGAAGACTGAATCTGCAATAGGTAAGCAGCTTGGTTTGAAGAAATCAACTGTGGGAGCAATTATTAGGAAATGGAAGACATACAAGACCACTGATAATCTCCCTCGATCTGGGGCTCCACGCAAGATCTCACCCCGTGGGGTCAAAATGATCACAAGAACGGTGAGCAAAAATCCTAGAACCACACGGGGGGACCTAGTGAATGACCTGCAGAGAGCTGGGACCAAAGTAACAAAGCCTACCATCAGTAACACACTACGCCGCCAGGGACTCAAATCCTGCTGTGCCAGACGTGTCCCCCTGCTTAAGCCAGTACATGTCCAGGCCCGTCTGAAGTTTGCTAGAGTGCATTTGGATGATCCAGAAGAGGATTGGGAGAATGTCAGATGAAAGCAAAATAGAACTTTTTGGTTAAAACTCAACTCGTCGTGTTTGGAGGACAAAGAATGCTGAGTTGCTTCCAAAGAACACCATACCTACTGTGAAGCATGGGGGTGGAAACATCATGCTTTGGGGCTGTTTTTCTGCAAAGGGACCAGGACGACTGATCCATGTAAAGGAAAGAATGAATGGGGCCATGTATCGTGAGATTTTGAGTGAAAACCTCCTTCCATCAGTAAGGGCATTGAAGATGAAATGTGGCTGGGTCTTTGAGCATGACAATGATCCCAAACACACCGCCCGGGCAACGAAGGAGTGGCTTCGTAAGAAGCATTTCAAGGTCCTGGAGTGGCCTAGCCAGTCTCCAGATCTCAACCCCATAGAACATTTTTGGAGGGAGTTGAAAGTCCGTGTTGCCCAGCGACAGCCCCAAAACATCACTGCTCTAGAGGAGATCTGCATGGAGGAATGGGCCAAAATACCAGCAACAGTGTGTGAAAACCTTGTGAAGACTTACAGAAAACGTTTGACCTGTGTCATTGCCAACAAAGGGTATATAACAAAGTATTGAGAAACTTTTGTTATTGACCAAATACTTATTTTCCACCATAATTTGCAAATCAATTCATTAAAAATCCTACAATGTGATTTTCTGGATTTTTTTTTCTCATTTTGTCTGTCATAGTTGACGTGTACCTATGATGAAAATTACAGGCCTCTCTCATCTTTTTAAGTGGGAGAACTTGCACAATTGGTGGCTGACTAAATATTTTTTTTCCCCACTGTACATTCACATTTGCAGTTTACAAACTTAACAAGATTAACAGGAATTACATTTACTCTAACGGGTGGCCAAAAATAAATTTATGAAAGACATGCCCCTAATAGGCCACCCCTCCTGAAAATAACCTATGGATTACATAAAAAAATAACCAGCTGCTTGGTCATCCCAACTAATTGTAAAAAAAATAAAAAATAATAACATAGTTAAATTAACCCATGTTTCACCCATGGTTATTCACGCAACCCAACTGTCTGGGTCAAAATAATCCAGCGTGTGCTCTGTGCAATATTTATCCTGCGCTGGGTTACCAAATAACCCAAATTGGGATGTTTTTAACCCAGCATTTTTTTGAGTGTAGGGTCATGCAATACATGCACTGGCTGTATTTCATTATGATTGCACAACGGAATAAATAATATTTGTTCACATGCACTTACTGTACTCAGGAGAGTTATTGGCGAGCACTAAACACACACAACCTTTTCACCGTTGTGTGGAGACCAGAGCATGTGCACAAAGTCCACACAGACCAACCCCTGTCGTTTGACAGCAGGGTATTTTCAGTGTTGATGGAGCTATTGATCATGCACACATTAAAATGATGTCTGCAGCAGTAAATGCCAAAGGCGGAGAGGTACATTAATCAGGAAATCAATGGCCCTGTCGATAAGCTGCTGGGGTCTGACAATGGATTGCAGTCTGGAGACTCAGTGGGGTTAGTGGACCAGAGAATTCTCCCCTCTCCCCTGCTGCTGGAAGTCATGCACCCATTCCCTAAGAAGGCCTATTTTCTCTCTCTCTCTCTCTCTCTCTCTCTCTCTCTCTCTCTCTCTCTCTCTCTCTCTCTCTCTCTCTCTCTCTCTCTCTCTCTCTCTCTCTCTCTCTATTTCTCTCTCTCTCTCTCTCTCTCTCTCTCTCTCTCTCTCTCTCTGCTCCAGGGGCTGTCTGGACAACGGAGAGGGTAAGGGTAGAGGAGAGGGAATTATGGCATGCAATCAACACAAAGGAGATGTGATGAAAGACGAATCAACTATCAGCATAAGTTAATTGAGAATACTCATTCAAGGAAAGAGAGGAACATCAAAAAATGAAATCTTAGGTTTCTTGACATTCATGTATTTTCAGTGAGTAATAGAACTTCAGTTGTTAGCGTTTTTTAGCTGTTGGCAGGTGATTTAATGAGTTGCTAAAATAGCAGATAGTGCATTGGCTCTGCATGCCCAACACTAATGCAATACACCAATAACACTGTGACTGTGGAGCTGCTGACCAAAAGATCCTTCCAATGGCCCATAAATCATAAAACATGCCTTATTAATCAAGCATCTCACAATGCTAAACCATCTGAGTTGACATTTAGTTTCCCCAGGCAAACTGCTGTACAGCTATCCCATGACATGGGTACATGACAATTGAAGGGCATACTCTAATTTGCTGATGAAGTGGCAAAAATATAAATGAACAAATGCTCTGAACGCTAAAATTATAACATATGAGTTCAACATTACATTTGAGGCTATACATAGTACAAAATAGAAATGTATGTTAAAGTGTTGGTGCTGTCACGTCTCTTCCCGTTGCTCCCCTCCGGCGCTCTGATTCGCCGGTCTACTGAGCCACCGGTCTGAGCGCACCACCTCGGAAACACCGGAATGGAAACCCAACGCACCCTAATCACCTCCAGCGCACCTGCACCTCATCATCTCATCACCACCCCTATTTAGCCCTGGACTGTTCCTTATGATGTTGTGTGTGATTGTTTAGCTTCGTGTCGTGTATGCTATCGTTGTTATTTCTCTTTGTCATTATTAAGTAAACCTTGACCTTGTTAATTCCTGTGTCTGCGTCCTGCCTCTTCGTATACTCAGTACTCGTCACAGGTGCGAAATGTTGGAAATACATTTTTTTAATTACCCAGAGTCAGATGAACTCATAGATACCATGTCTCTCCCTTCAGTTTGAAGGAAATTAAAGGAAATCTCACACTTTCCATTTAAAGAGTGTTCTGGCAAAATATGTTTCTGTCGCCTTAGGAAAGAGCTATCAAGAGATAATTGATCATTTAAAGATGGAGTGTCATCGTGTGTGGCTGTTATATCCACCTATAATCCAGATATACAGTGAGGGAAAAAAGTATTTGATCCCCTGCATATTTTGTACGTTTGCCCACTGACAAAGACATGGTCAGTCTATAATTTTAATGGTAGGTTTATTTGAACAGTGAGAGACAGAATAACAACAAAAATATCCAGAAAAACGCATGTCAAAAATGTTATAAATTGATTTGCATTTTAATGAGGGAAATAAGTATTTGACCCCTCTGCAAAACATGACTTAGTACTTGGTGGCAAACCCCTTGTTGGCAATCACAGAGGTCAGACGTTTCTTGTAGTTGGCCACCAGGTTTGCACACATCTCAGGAGGGATTTTGTTCCACTCCTCTTTGCAGATCTTCTCCAAGTCATTAAGGTTTCGAGGCTGACTTTGGCAACTCAAACCTTCAGCTCCCTCCACAGATTTTCTATGGGATTAAGGTCTGGAGACTGGCTAGGCCACTCCAGGACCTTAATGTGCTTCTTCTTGAGCCACTCCTTTGTTGCCTTGGCCGTGTGTTTTGGGTCATTGTCATGCTGGAATACCCATCCACGACCCATTTTCAATGCCCTGATTGAGGGAAGGAGGTTCTCACCCAAAATGTGACGGTACATGGCCCCGTCCATCGTCCCTTTGATGCAGTGAAGTTGTCCTGTCCCCTTAGCAGAAAAACACCCCCAAAGCATAATGTTTCCACTTCCATGTTTGACAGTGGGGATGGTGTTCTTGGGGTCATAGGCAGTATTCCTCCTCCTCCAAACATGGCGAGTTGAGTTGATGCCAAAGAGCTCGATTTTGGTCTCAACACTTTCACCTAGTTCTCCTCTGAATCATTCAGATGTTCATTGGCAAACTTCAGATGGCCCTGTATATGTGCTTTCTTGAGCAGGGGGATCTTGCAGGCGCTGCAGGATTTCAGTCCTTCACGGCGTAGTGTGTTACCAATTGTTTTCTTGGTGACTATTGTCCCAGCTGCCTTGAGATCATTGACAAGATCCTCCCGTGTAGTTCTGGGCTGATTCCTCACCGTTCTCATGATCATTGCAACTCCACGAGGTGAGATCTTGCATGGAGCCCCAGGCCGAGGGAGATTGACAGTTATTTTGTGTTTCTTCCATTTGCGAATAATCGCACCAACTGTTGTCACCTTCTCACCAAGCTGCTTGGCAATGGTCTTGTGGCCCATTCCAGCCTTGTGTAGGTCTACAATCTTGTCCCTGACATCCTTGGAGAGCTCTTTGGTCTTGGCCATGGTGGAGAGTTTGGAATCTGATTGATTGATTGCTTCTGTGGACAGGTGTCTTTTATACACATAACAAGCTGAGATTAGGAGCACTCCCTTTAAGAGTGCAGATTTAATATGGAATTTTTCTGAGTTAACTGCCTGTGTGGTAGTAATATTGAGAGATATTTTCTGTAGGGACTAGACTCCTTGCTTGAAAACATTGCCTTTTTCCATTCATGCATTACATGAATAGTGGAGTGAACCCTCTGCTTACATTTGAAAGAGAAATTGACAGGCAATCTGACTTGAGTATTTCCCTGTCTTTGTTGATCTACCTTTTAGCATGTTGGGCACTTGGAGCGTTTACTTTTAACAGTTTTTTTCTTTTCAATAAGTGAATTGAATTGCAAAGCCCTGGATATAATTTGACTTTAGACATAACCACTTTAGCCTTCACCTTTCAGCCATTCAGCGGTATTGTAATGAAAGGCGAGTCTGACAGTCAGGATTGGTAGAGACTGGCACCTGCTCCGGTTCCCTCAAATTAGACATGCCAAAGGGGGGGAAACTGTCAAATGGAAATGTGTCAGACATTTACTATGGTTGGTAGGCTGGAGGGCTGGCTGGAGTTTCAGTCCACAGGTCCTTCATGGAGCTGAAAGGAAAGCGAATGAGATGCTTTTTGTGTGGACGATAACACACACATGCATGCTCGTGCACACAAAAAACTCCAATAAGGAATAACATTAAACTCTACAAGAGAGTCTATCAGAGACTATCAGATATACAGTGCATTCGGAAAGTATTCAGACCCTTTGACTTTTTCCACATTTTGTTATGTTACAGCCTTATTCTGAAACAGATTAAATTGTTTTAATCTACACAAAATGCCCCATAATGACAAAGCAAAAACAGGTTTTTAGAATGTTTTGCTAATTTATTAAAAGAAAAAACTGAAATATCAATGGGACTTTCTCCCATTCTTCTCTGCAGATCCTCTCAAGCTCTGTCAGGTCGGATGTGGAGCGTCGCTACACATCTATTTTCAGGTCTCTCCAGAGATGTTCGATCGGGTTCAAGTCCGGGCTCTGGCTAGGCCACTCAAGGACATTCAGAAACTTGTCCTGAAGCCACTCCTGCGTTGTCTTGGCTGTGTGCTTAGGGTCATTGTACTGTTGGAAGGTGAACCTTCATCTGAGGTCCTGAGCGCTCTGGAGCAGGTTTTCATCAAGGATCTCTCTGTACTTTGCTCCATTCATCTTTGCCTCAATCCTGACTATTCTCCCAGTCCCTGCCGCTGAAAAACATCCCCACAGCATGATGTTGCCACCACCATGCTTCACAGTAGGGATGGTGCCAGGTTTCCTCCAGACGTGACGCTTGGCATTTAGGCCAAAGAGTTCAATCTTGGTTTCATCAGATCAGAGAATCTTGTTTCTCATGGTCTGAGAGTCCTTTAGGTGCCTTTTGGCAAACTCCAAGCGGGCTGTTATGTGCCTTTTACTGATGAGTGGCTTCAGTCTGGCCACTACCATAAAGGCCTGATTGGTGGAGTGCTGCAGAGATGGTTGTCCTTCTGGAAGGTTCTCCCATCTCCACAGAGAAACTCTAGAGCTCTGTCAGAGTGACCATCAGGTTCTTGGTTACCTCCCTGACCAAGGCCCTTCTCCCCCGATTGCTCAGTTTGGCCGAGCGGCAAGCTCTAGGAAAAGTCTTGGTGGTTCCAAACTTATTCCATTTAAGAATGATGGAGGCCACTGTGTTCTTGGGGACCTTCAATGCTGCAAAAATGTTTTGGTACCCTTCCCCAGATCTGTGCCTCGTCACAATCCTGTCTCGAAGCTCTACGGACAATTCCTTCGACCTCATGACTTGGTTTTTGCTCTGACATGCACTGCCAACTGTGGGACCTTATATAGACAGGTGTGTACCTTTCCAAATCATGTCCAATCAATTGAATTTACCACAGGTGGACTCCAATCAAGTTGTAGAAACATCTCATGGATCATCAATGGAAACAGGATGCCCATGAGCTCAATTTCAAGACTCATAGCAAAGGGTCAGAATACTTATGTAAATAAGGTATTTATTTTTTCTATTTTTAATACATTTGCAAAGATTTCTCAAAAACTGTTTTTGCTTTGTGATTATGGGGTATTGTGTGTAGATTGCTGAGGATTTTTATTTATTGAATCCATTTTAGATTAAGACTGTAATGTAACAACATTTTATAAAAGTCAAGGGGTCTGAATACTTTCCGAAGGCACTGTAATATAGGTCCATGGTAATTCTCTCCTCAATTAATGTGCAGAACATTATGTCATAAACGTCTTGAGAAACATTTCACCTTTCCTTTCTGAAACTGATGGCTGACGTCTTCAGCATCAGAAAGTTAACTGATTGCACAAAATCATTGGAGGAGGTTAGTTGAGGAGCTTCCTGGGGTGAACACCTGCAAAATTATCATGAGAATCATGTTATTTATGCTAATATATACCCTTTAGGAAGGTGTTACTAAGATGTGACGCCATCCAGACTGCCAATCATTGCTAACATAATTACAGCAAGATCTTTTTCTAGAATTTTCTACTTGAAGGGTTATGTTCCAAAAACTGTAAGTGACTGACAGTATCAAGTACCTCAAAAGTGTTTCATAATATCAAAGTTTTGAGCAACATAATAATAAATTACTTCCAGGAAAACCTTGAGAAAACGCGTGATCGATTAACTCACATATGAATTAGTAACTTTAATGATTACTGAAATTAAAAGCTATACTGATGCATGTCTGTCACCTCAACTCATCAATAAGAAATGGATGCACCATGCCTGTCTCCACTGCTGTAGACAAGAATATCTCAATCTCACACCCTATTCTCTCGCATAGTGTTCACATGTATTACCTTCTGGCAAGCTCAGTCTATCTCTTAAACCTTGATTTTCTGAGGAAAGGTACATCTCTGAGTCATTCATATTCCAGTGGAAACCAATGTGAGAGAAAATCATCCACATGATATAATAACTGTCTGTGTTAAGACTAAGAAAAAGTCAAGCAGAATATCATTGCAGGATGTCATTGCAATATTCCCATTTTCTTAGATTGTAGCGAAAGAGGCACATCAGTGTCATGCAGTACTGCTTCAATATCAGCATTGCTACAGTACACCTGAACTTCTAGAAGTAGCACTGAAAGTCAGCTAAGTAAAAGAGACCCAAGGCTTGCGAGAAAAGCAAGTCTCACAGCTTTATTGAAGAGAGAATGGATGCTGTAGGTCAACAAATGATGGCTGTAGGTTTCATTAACAGGACGACTGGTTAAGGACAGATCCCTCTCCTGTACTCTATGGTGAGGCTGCAGCACTGTAGCAGAGGCTGAGGATCGAGATGGACAGACAGTGAATAGGCTCCTCTTCCCAAAAAGCACATCATAACCCGAACCCTGATTGATAACCTGTTGTCAATGAGAGCACATAGGAGAGAAAGAGAGACATCTTTGAGTCGGCTAAGTTTTCCATTGCTCCTGCCTGGCTCCCAGCACCGTCCTCTAAGGGAGAATTAGTTAAAGGTAGGACCTACAGATGTAGGATCGTAGCCCTTTCCTGCAGTCAATGACCAAAAGAGCCCTCTTTGGCCTCATGGGTGGAATTATTAATATTTGTCATAATTCATATACATTTCAGTATTCTGCGATGTATATCAAGTGTAATATTGGGATGCAAACTCAACATTGAATATATTTCAACTCTATATCTGACATGGTACGGGTGTCTTCTTTTTTTAAGCCGATAACCATGTGTGTGAGGTGTATACTTTTGCTTCAAAGTAGATTTGTTTAAGACTACCAAGAATCACTCTATATAACACTGATTTAGCCCACTGCAGTAAAAGGTTAATTTAAGACAGTTGCTACAGCAGGAAAATAACCCTGCAGCAACAGGAAATGTGAATTATTATGTGGATTATAATTAATGGACATTTTTGTAGGGGGTGATACATTTCTCTTTAGGGCAAATGAAGTCTGAAATTTCAAAGTGAAAATTACAAACTTTAGAAGCCTTTTTAAAACTCAAATACACTAGAAGTTTGCATTTCCTGCCTTGCAGGAAATTTCTCAGCAATAAATGAGTGATCAAATTAAGATCCTACATCAACAAAGGGGCAAGATGGCATCAACGCGTAGACAAGATGGCGTATTGAATAGAAAGTGGTACAAAACACCTCAAGATAAAAACATAATATTCAAAATCAGTAAGTTAGACTAAATATTAGCATTTCATATATTCACAGTTAATATAATTCAATCTGGATAATAACACAAAACAGATCATAAGGCTAGAGAAATATATCGACAAATATTACAACAACACGCAACACCCAAACATGACTGAAGATAAGCGTGGAGAGCTGATCCCCAAAAGGAAACGCGACTCATCGACTGATACAGATGATATATGCTTTTCACCACTGGGTATGGTAAGTGTGGAAAGCGACCTGTTGAAGTCGATAAATGACAAATTGGGCATACTAGAATTGGTCAGTAAAGACGTAAAAGAATTGAAAGCGAGTCTTCAAATGAGTGACGAAAAAGCTTTGGTAATGGAGAAAGAAACCAAAAAATTAAAAGTGACAGTCTCTAAAATGGAAACGGACGTTAGGGAACTAAAAAAGGAGAACAACCTTCTGAGAGAAGCCTTACTAGACATCCAAACTAGATCGATGAGGGAAAATCTAGTACTTACGGGTATTCAGGAAAAGGAGGGAGAAATAACAGAGAATATTATGAAGGACTTCCTGCATACAGCGCTACAAATCCCACTCGAGGCTGTCGATAAAATCCAACTCGAACGTGTACACCGTTTCGGAAAAAGAGGACAGAAATATGAGCGCCCAATCGTTGCCAAATTGGCTTTTTTTAAAGATAAAGCTATGGTGAAAAGCCTTTGAAAAAGACTTGCTGGCACGAAAATAGGCATGAATGATCAATTCCCGAGGGAGATTGTAGAAAGGCGCGAAGTTCTGTATCCAATCTTCAAGGAAAACAGATTAAAAGGGAAACGTGTTGCACTCGTGGTGGATAAACTATATATTGACAACCAAATGTTCAGAGACACAAAGACTTCTCCATGGCTATTCTAAAAGTTGTAATAGAGGAGTCGAATATTGGAGCACCTGATACTAGCAATGATAGGGATTGTAATATTAAATAACATTTATAGTAAGTATAGTATTTTATAAAAGGATCAAACGTATAATACATCTTTAAATACAAATAATTAGAACATGGCTTTTTTGGCAGGAGGTTGTTGTGGTTGGTCCTGTGTTCTCTCTGGGGTCCTCTCCCCCTTGCGGCAGATGTGGATGCGGGTGCGTTTGCACGCTCGGCCCATTTCTTCCCCAGTCAACCATGTGGTGTGCATTTTTGTGTTTGAAAAGGTGCGCCGTTAAGTGAGTGAGAGGGGAAATGGTTGCATATCCCAGAGCCGACCGGGGATATACATTTTTAAATATAGTATACATCTAATCTAATTTTTCATTGTCCTATCTTGATGGAAAGATCCCTAACCCTATAACCTGGACACCCACCTGAGCGACCCATACACCAAAGAGAAGTTCCCATCTCTCTTTTATGGACCTGCTGTGAGTTTGCAGCCTAAACAGAGAAATAAATGCGGTCAGAGACCTACTTGAGCAGCACCGGGGGTATGGGATGGACCACGGGAATTATTTGCTAGGATAATAATTGCTTGTCAATGAATTAAATGTAATACAATGGCAATCCGGGTTATATGTTAGAATCCTACGCGTGAACTGCCGACATTATTACGCATATTAATTGATAATGATGGAAAATAGGATATGCATAATTTTAAAAAAATAGTTATATAAATATATATATAGAGAGGTGAAAGCATTGGAAATGCTTTTGCCAGTTAATATGCTTCTGTTTTGTGGGTGGCACTGTGTGCTGTTTTCGATGGATGGGTCCTGGCCTCTCGGGGCCTTAGGGATCCGGAGGGACGTGGGTGGGATGCTGATCACTGGGATGATGGCTCAACTTGGGATGGGGAGGGGCTTTAGCGGGGGAATTAGTGGAGAACAATTGAAGGGTTACTCCGTAGCAATGCAAATATCACGGTACAGCTATATGGACACTCAATCATTACGGTATTTTTTATTGGTAAATTTACAAACATATATAATGATAAATAGACTTGAAACTTGTATCTCATTATGGTGTATGGTGAAATAAGTATAGCCAGTTATAATTGTAATGGCTTAGCTGATAATAACAAAAGAAGAACAATATTTACATGGCTCAAAGAGAAGGAATATAATATCTATTGTATACAGGAAACTCATTCAACAATTCAAGATGTAGTAGCGTGGAAAAAAGAATGGGGGGGGATATACTTCTCCCATGGGCAAAGAAATTCAAAAGGGGTGATGATATTAATTAGTAGTAATTTCGATCCGAATGTGCAAATTGTCAAAATAGATATGCAAGGTAGATGGATTATTTTAAATATGTTATTGGACCATAAACAGATATGGCTCATTAACCTTTATGGACCAAATAATGATGATCCACAATTCTTTGACAATATATATAATAAATTATCAACCCTGCAAGCAATTCAAGACAATATTATTATGGTGGGGGATTATAATACTGTTTTAAATAGCTCAATGGACCGTAAAGGAAATCACACCACAAACAATCACCCACATGCTCTTAAGGAAATTGTGAATGTCATGGATACATTAGAACTAGTAGATATATGGAGGCTTAAATATACTGATCTAGTGTCACGATCGTCTAAGGAGGAGGACCAATGCGCAGCGTTGAAGGTATGATCACACGATCAAAACAACAGACGAAAACGTGATGTCTCTGGTTACATAAACAAACCAAATAAGAACAAGAAACCACAAATAATGCATGCCTAACGGCTACCTAAGTATGAATCCCAATCAGAGACAACGAGCTACAGCCGTCTCTGATTGGGAGCCACCCTGGCCAACATAGAATTACAATAACTAGAACATAAACAAATGAAAACTCACACCCTGGCTCAACATACTAGAGTCCCCAGAGCCAGGGCGTGACAGTACCCCCCCCTAAAGGCGCGGACTCCGACCGCGCCAACCAAATACAACAGGGGAGGGACCGGGTGGGCACTCCGCCTCGGCGGCGGATCCGGCTCCGGACATGACCCCCACTCCTTCTCTAACCCCCCAAAGTACCCCTGGTCCGGTCTGGCCCTGCTGACCAGAGCTGAACTGAACACTGGTGGAGCGGATTGCTCTAGCTCCGGCGTGACGCAGCACCTGACCGGTGCCGGACCCGCCACCGGTGGAACAGGCACGGGCCGTGCCGGACTGACGACGCACACCACTGGCTTGGTGCGGGGCGCTTGGATGGGCCGGACTGGGCTGGCGACGCGCACCACAGACTTGGTGCGGAGAGCAGGAACGGGCCGGACAGGGCTGACGAAACGCACCACAGACTTGGTGCGGGGAGCAGGAATGGGCCGGACTGGGCTGGCGACGCACACCACAGACTTGGTGCGGAGAGCAGGAACGGGCCGGACAGGGCTGACGAAACGCACCACTGACTTGGTGCGGGGAGCAGGAATGGGCCGGGCCGAGCTGGCGATGCGCACCGTAGACTTGGTGCGAGTGGCAGGAACAGGCCGGACCGTACTGGGAACACACACCACTGGCCCTACGTGGGGTTCAGGAACAGGCCGGACCAGACTGGCAACACACGCCAGTACCTCTCGCCGTGCCTCTACATCTTCCACCCCCTCTTCGACCAGTGGCCCCCGTAACCTGGCGGCCTCCTCTGGCAACCCGCTGGGCCGCTCTATCGCGGCCTCCTGCTGGTCCGACGTCGTGAGCCCCCCCCTAAAAAATTTCTGGGAGTCTCTCTTCCCCGTGGGCCAGGCCTCGATAATTCTCGCCCAACTCTCGCTCTTCTGCTTCCAATCTCCGCCATTCAGCTCCTCATTCGGCTTGACCCAGTCGAAGCTCTTCCTCCACTGTTGCCAAGTCCACCCACTCTGCTCCTCACTAGGCTGCTTGGTCCAGTTCTGGTGGTTTCTTCTGTCACGATCGTCTAAGGAGGAGGACCAATGCGCAGCGTTGAAGGTGAACATATTTATATTTATTAGAGTATGATCACACGATCAAAACAACAGACGAAAACGTGATGTCTCTGGTTACATAAACAAACCAAATAAGAACAAGAAACCACAAATAATGCATGCCTAACGGCTACCTAAGTATGACTCCCAATCAGAGACAACGAGCTACAGCCGTCTCTGATTGGGAGCCACCCTGGCCAACATAGAATTACAACAACTAGAACATAAACAAATGAAAACTCACACCCTGGCTCAACAAACTAGAGTCCCCAGAGCCAGGGCGTGACATCTAGTGAGATATACATGGTGGAGACTGATTCAAGCTAGTCGTCTTGACTTCTTTCTTATCTCATTCTCGTTGGCACCAAACGTAAAAAAATTGTTGATAGGGGACAGAATGCGGTCGGACCATCATATAATAGGCATATACATTACTCTTACTGAATTTCCACGTGGGCGAGGATATTGGAAATTGAATCAAAGCCTATTGGATGATAATTTATTTATAATTAGAACAAAGGAATTTATAACTGACTTTTTCCAACATAACATAGGTACAGCGAATCCCCTTATTGTATGGGACACCTTTAAATGTGCCTTTAGAGGCCATGCAATTCAGTACTCATCTCGAAAACAAAAGCAATTTAGGTCAAATGAGTTTATACTAAGAAAGGAAATAGAAAGTCTAACAGAACAGATAGATGGCAATAAAAACTGTAACATAGAGGCTCAGAATAAATTAGAGGAAAAACAAAAAGAAATGGAGAAACTTATTCAAGAAAGATCAAGTGTAATATATATATCCAAACTGGATGGAATATGGGGAAAAATGCACAAAATTCTTTTTTAATCTTCAACATAGGAATGTTACCAAAAATTACTTAATGAAACTGGTTACAATTGACGGAGTCACCCATAATTCACCAAATTATATTTTGAAGGAAGAAACAAAGTACTTTAAGCATATGTTTTCTTTTCAGTCGCCTCCATCTCCTCTAACTGAAGCTAATTGTAGAGATTTTTTTCTATTGATAATGTCAAATTAACAGCCACACAGAAAGACTCATGTGAAGGTGAAATTACAGAGGAGGAACTTCTGGATGCAATTAAAGACTTTAAGTCTGGGAAAACTCCAGGGTTGGATGGCATACCAATCGAGGTATACCAAACCTTTTTTGATATACTAAGAGGACCGTTATTAGCATGTTTTAACCACTCCTATGTAAATTGTAGATTATCTGACACTCAAGAAGAAGGTCTGATCTCATTATTACTGAAACAGGATACAAGTGGAAAATATAAAGATCCAGTCCATTTACAAAATTGGCGGCCCCTTACACTTCAGTGTTGTGATGCAAAAATCCTAGCAAAATGTATAGTGCATAGAATTAAAAAGGTATTGTCAGATATTATTCATTCTAATCAGACAGGTTTTTATATGGAAGATACATTGGAGATAATATAAGGCAAGTATTGGAAACAATAGAACACTATGGAAAATATGGGAAACCAGGTCTGCTATTCATAGCAGACTTCGAAAAGGCATTTGATAAAGTTCGACTGGTGTTTATATACAGTGGGGGAAAAAAGTATTTAGTCAGCCACCAATTGTGCAAGTTCTCCGACTTAAAAAGATGAGAGAGGCCTGTAATTTCCATCATATGTACACGTCTACTATGACAGACAAAATGAGAAAAAAAATCGAGAAAATCACATTGTAGGATTTTTTATGAATTTATTTGCAAATGATGGTGGAAAATAAGTATTTGGTCAATAACAAAAGTTTCTCAATACTTTGTTATATACCCTTTGTTGGCAATGACACAGGTCAAACGTTTTCTGTAAGTCTTCACAAGGTTTTCACACACTGTTGCTGGTATTTTGGCCCATTCCTCCATGCAGATCTCCTCTAGAGCAGTGATGTTTTGGGGCTGTCGCTGGGCAACACGGACTTTCAACTCCCTCCAAAGATTTTCTATGGGGTTGAGATCTGGAGACTGGCTAGGCCACTCCAGGACCTTGAAGTGCTTCTTACGAAGCCACTCCTTCGTTGCCCGGGCGGTGTGTTTGGGATCATTGTCATGCTGAAAGACCCAGCCACGTTTCATCTTCAATGCCCTTGCTGATGGAAGGAGGTTTTCACTCAAAATCTCATGATAAATGGCCCCATTCATTCTTTCCTTTACACAGATCAGTCGTCCTGGTCCCTTTGCAGAAAAACAGCCCCAAAGCATGATGTTTCCACCCCCATGCTTCACAGTAGGTATGGTGTTCTTTGGATGCAACTCAGCATTCTTTGTCCTCCAAACACGACGAGTTGAGTTTTTACCAAAAAGTTATATTTTGGTTTCACCTGACCATATGACATTCTCCCAATCCTCTTCTGGATCATCCAAATGCACTCTAGCAAACTTCAGACGGGCCTGGACATGTACTGGCTTAAGCAGGGGGACACGTCTGGCACTGCAGGATTTGAGTCCCTGGCGGCGTAGTGTGTTACTGATGGTAGGCTTTGTTACTTTGGTCCAAGCTCTCTGCAGGTCATTCACTAGGTCCCCCCGTGTGGTTCTGGGATTTTTGCTCACCGTTCTTGTGATCATTTTGACCCCATGGGGTGAGATCTTGCGTGGAGCCCCAGATCGAGGGAGATTATCAGTGGTCTTGTATGTCTTCCATTTCCTAATAATTGCTCCCACAGTTGATTTCTTCAAACCAAGCTGCTTACCTATTGCAGATTCAGTCTTCCCAGCCTGGTGCATGTCTACAATTTTGTTTCTGGTGTCCTTTGACAGCTCTTTGGTCTTGGCCATAGTGGAGTTTGGAGTATGACTGTTTGAGGTTGTGGACAGGTGTCTTTTATACTGATAACAAGTTCAAACAGGTGCCATTAATACAGGTAACGAGTGGAGGACAGAGGAGCCTCTTAAAAAAGAAGTTACAGGTCTGTGAGAGCCAGAAATCTTGCTTGTTTGTAGGTGACCAAATACTTATTTTCCACCATAATGTGCAAATAAATTCATTAAAAATCCTACAATGTGATTTTCTGGATTTTTTTTTCTCATTTTGTCTGTCATAGTTGACGTGTACCTATGATGAAAATTACAGGCCTCTCTCATCTTTTTAAGTGGGAGAACTTGCACAATTGGTGGCTGACTAAATACTTTTTCCCCCACTGTATAAATGCCTGGAGCATTTCAATTTTGGAGAATCTCTTATAAAATGTGTCAAAATCATGTATAGTAACCCTAGGTGTAAAATAGTAAATAATGGCTATTTCTCAGAAAGTTTTAAAGTCTCAAGAGGAGTGTAACAAGGTTGTCCACTATCGGCATATCTATTTATTGTGGCCAGATGTTAGCTATTAAAATCAGATCCAATAATAATATCAGAGGATTAGAAATCCAGGGCTTAAAAACAACGGTGTCATTGTACGCTGATGATTCATGTTTTCTTTTAAATCCACAACTAGAATCCCTCCACAGCCTCATAGAGGATCTAGATACATTTTCTAACCTCTCTGGATTACAACCAAATTATGACAAATGTTCTATATTACGTATTGGATCACTAAAAAATACAATTTTTACATTACCATATAGTTTACCAATAAAATGGTCTGATGGTGATGTGGATATACTCGGAATACATATCCCAAAGGAAATAAATGATCTCACTTCAATACATTTTAATAGAAAGTTAGCAAAAATAGATAAGATCTTACTACCATGGAAAGGAAAATACCTGTCAATTTGTGGAGAAATCACCCTGATTAACTCTTTAGTATTATCCCAGTTTACCTATTTG
>NC_140021.1:16708165-16893165 GCF_964263955.1 Coregonus lavaretus | reverse complement strand
CTCTGTTCCATCTGACTGCACAATCCATTGTCTCATCAGCCCAGCCAGGCAAGTTATAAACTTCATCTCCACTATAAAAAGCATCTAGACATTATCTCACATTTATTTTAGACTAACATTGTATAAACCTTGCTGTCTGTCTCTCCGACATTTGCAACATTGTTTCAATATTCAAATTCCATCTCCAGCTGTCCCATAGTAATGAACGTGTCTGGAGTCGGGATGAGACAGACAGGCAGGCAGCTTTTCTCAGGCTGTCGAAATCATGAATCAGCTGGCATCATTTTTATGGATATATACAAAGAAATGTCAATTCAAAAAAGGTCAAATGAAACGAAGTGCAGCTAGTTCTTAGTCTGTCCAGCTTCAGTTTGAAGTGATTGTGTTAGCTGTGTTGTTGGCTAGCTCCTCTGAACAACAGTGTGCTGACGAGAGAGCACATTTTCTATGCCAGGTGAAATTGCCCATCATTAGCTCATTGTTATGGATGTATCCAATTAAATGTCACCAGAAAACAGCTTAAACAATTGCAAATGCAGCTACTTTGTTGTTATTCTGGCTGCACTGTTTGACGTGACTGTAAGTTAGCCGTAGTTGGCTAATTAGCAAGCAAGGGATAAGAACGTTGCCAGCCAGTATGGCAATGGAACATTTAGGACGAATGACTGGGTCGCGTCTCTGGAAACCGAACCGATAGAACGAACGACCAGCCGGCTTGGGTAGCAACCCTAGATTTGTGTCGGCACTATATCTTGTGGAAGGATGAAATAGTATTAATAAATTAATCAAAATAATGTTTTTAATGAAAATATGTCAATCATTATTTGAATATGTTGGTAACCCGTTGTATAAAAGTGATAATGTCCGAGAAGCCGGTGTTTGGAGGATATATTGGCACGGTTTGCCGGCCCTCGATGAACACCCGTGCCAATATATCCTCCAAACACCAGCTTCTCGAGCATTATCACTTAACCAAATCTATCTGTGTCAACATTGTGACCACTGGCCATGAGCCATCGATGATTGCACTGTTTGTGATGTCACCGTTAATGTCAGGAAGCATAGTGGGAAATGTGTGCTTGTTGTACTCTTAACCAAACATAAAGATTGACCCTCCTTACAGGCAAGGTACGCTCAAGGACGTTTTAAGAAATCAATATGTACCCAGTCAGGTGGAATTAACTGGGTCAGGGAAAAATCAACATATTTTGTTTAGATCAAGGTTTGGCTCATGTTGGTCTTTATTTTAAAGAAAGGTCTACACAGATAACCCAATGCTGTATAGTCCAATATTGCTGAAAAATAATAATATATTTGGCACATTTCAAAAGATTTCTGGTTAAGATGGTCATAGGGCTAGATTCTACAGTAACTTGAATCTACAAAGAATTTGCAATGAATAAACTTGTATATCCGCTCAAACCCACAACTACCATCAATGCATGACTTCCGCAAAACGTCAGATCATGCATGTGTTCTTCCTCAAGTTAGCATGTGACTCATAGTCTCATTGTTCTCAGACTTACACTTAAAAGCTTAGTATTATCCTTGGCTCCAAAACTGGGAATTTGAGCTATAATGCTACACTTTTTAATACAGTCATGTGTTAGACACCAAGGGTAAATCCTTTTGTGTAAGTCTGGTAAAGTATCAGCCAGCTGTCTACCTATTTCTATGGCAATTCCTTCTTATCCAGCGTAAGCATTATGCCATTTCAATCAATCAAATCTGACATGCTTTCCATTGAAATTAAGTCAAGTCCTTGACTTACTTTAATAACATTATGAAAATGTTACCGGGCTTAACACAACCCCATGGCTTGGGCCTCTGAAGGCAAAATGTTATCTCAGTGTTGCTTTTTAAATTATCTAAATATAACTATTATGACATTCTATAATGGCACATTCAAATGTTTTAAAATGTGTGGGAATTAATTTATATAGTTTATTTTTTTTACACAATATTAAATAAATTAAGCGATTTACACAATATTTGTTTTTAGACCATAGGAAAGTGAAATGATTTCAACAATGGTATGTAGCCAGGGTCCTAACCCCTTAGTGAAATAACACATTGACATCCATGTGACTTCCTGTATGAGAAAGGCTGGGGGGGACAGTGGTTTACAGCATGCTATTCAGCTGCAGGAGCACATCTCGTATTCATTTCACATATTGTGATTAAATACTTGTTTTCACAGAAAATGCACTGAATATGAACAATACCACAACTGTCTTGAGGGAAAACGCCCCATTTATGAGGATTTTAAATGTTTTGCTCATTCAAGCATTTTTGTAGCCCCTTCATTTTCCACCACGGCAATAAGAATGAAGCATACCTGCATTATGCCTTCTCACTTTTCATGTATTTATATAAAGGAATTATTCACAAAGATATTGGCATTCTTCAGCAGTGTATAAAGTGAGATATGTCTGTGAGGAATTAAGTAGTGAATAGTACCTTGGCATTTGAAAGCATCGTGTCGCATTGTGCCTATGCATGTGTGTGTGTGTGTGTGTGCGCATTTATGTGTGTGTGTGTGTGTGTCTGTGTGTGTGTGCGCGTGTGTGTGTGTGTGTGTGTGTGTGTGTGTGTGTGTGTGTGTGTGTGTGTGTGTGTGTGCGCATTTATGTGTCTGTGTGTGTGTGCGTGTGTGTGTGCACATGTATGTACAGTGGGGAGAACAAGTATTTGATACACTGCCGATTTTGCAGGTTTTCCTACTTACAAAGCAGGTAGAGGTCTGTAATTTTTATCATAGGTACACTTCAACTGTGAGAGACGGAATCTAAAACAAAAATCCAGAAAATCACATTGTATGGTTTTTAGGTAATTAATTTGCATTTTATTGCATGACATAAGTATTTGATCACCTATCATCCAGTAAGAATTCCGGCTCTCACAGACCTGTTAGTTTTTCTTTAAGAAGCCCTCCTGTTTTCCACTCATTACCTGTATTAACTGCACCTGTTTGAACTCGTTACCTGTATAAAAGACACCTGGCCACATCAGGGATAAAATTGTAGACCTGCACAAGGCTGGGATGGGCTACAGGACAATAGGCAAGCAGCTTGGTGAGAAGGCAACAACTGTTGGCGCAATTATTAGAAAATTGAAGAAGTTCAAGATGACGGTCAATCACCCTCGGTCTGGGGCTTCATGCAAGATCTCACCTCGTGGGGCATCAATGATCATGAGGAAGGTGAGGGATCAGCCCAGAACTACACGGCAGGACCTGGTCAATGACCTGAAGAGAGCTGGGACCACAGTCTCAAAGAAAACCATTAGTAACACACTACGCCGTCATGGATTAAAATCCTGCAGCGCACGCAAGGTCCCCCTGCTCAAGCCAGCGCATGTCCAGGCCCGTCTGAAGTTTGCCAATGACCATCTGGATGATCCAGAGGAGGAATGGGAGAAGGTCATGTGGTCTGATGAGACAAAAATATAGCTTTTTGGTCTAAATTCCAATCGCCTTGTTTGGAGGAAGAAGAAGGATGAGTACAATCCCAAGAACACCATCCCAACCATGAAGCATGGAGGTGGAAACATCATTCTTTGGGGATGCTTTTCTGCAAAGGGGACAGGACGACTGCACCGTATTGAGGGGAGGATGGATGGGGCCATGTATCGCGAGATCTTGGCCAACAACCTCCTTCCCTCAGTAAGAGAGTTGAAGATGGGTCGTGGCTGGGTCTTCCAGCATGACAACGACCCGAAACACACAGCCAGGGCAACTAAGGAGTGGCTCCGTAAGAAGCATCTCAAGGTCCTGGAGTGGCCTAGCCAGTCTCCAGACCTGAACCCAATAGAAAATCTTTGGCGGGAGCTGAAAGTCTGTATTGCCAAGCGACAGCCCCGAAACCTGAAGGATCTGGAGAAGGTCTGTATGGAGGAGTGGGCCAAAATCCCTGCTGCAGTGTGTGCAAACCTGGTCAAGACCTACAGGAAACGTATGATCTCTGTAATTGCAAACAAAGGTTTCTGTACCAAAAATTAAGTTCTGCTTTTCTGATGTATCAAATACTTATGTCATGCAATAAAATGCAAATTAATTACCTAAAAACCATACAATGTGATTTTCTGGATTTTTGTTTTAGATTCCGTCTCTCACAGTTGAAGTGTACCTATGATAAAAATTACAGACCTCTACATGCTTTGTAAGCAGGAAAACCTGCAAAATCGGCAGTGTATCAAATACTTGTTCTCCCCACTGTATGTATGTGTATGTGCTTGTGCGTGTGTGCGTGCGTGTGTGCGTGCGTGCGTGTGCGTGTGCGTGTGTGTGTGTGTGTGTGCGTGCGTGTGCATGCGTGTGTGTGTGCTTGTGTGTGTGTGTTCGTGTGTTAAGAGGGAAATGCTTTTGGCAGGCAGCAGATTAATTTACTGTTAATTTTGTGAATTTCACCATGTTCATGTGTCTGTATCATTTAGAGTAGATATTCTCAACTGATAATTAGTTTCACTGCTACTGTAACGTAATGTATGCTGTAAGCAGGACGGAAACGATTGGATGTATTGATAAACAACGTAAAGATATAGACATTTCCAGTAAACCAGGAACTTAAAAATCTAACATATTTTGGTTGTTTTAAGTATCAGCCCATATCACGTTACCACTCAATACTAGAGACAAAATAATGTGGACACCTGCTCGTCGAACATCTAATTCCAAAATCATGGGCATTAATATGGAGTTGGTCCCCTGCTATAACAGCCTCCACTCTTCTGTGAAGGCTTTCCACTAGATGTTGGAACATTGCTGCAGGGACTTGCTTCCATTCAGCCACAAGAGCATTAGTGAGGTCAGGCACTGATGTTGGGCGATTAGGCCTGGTTCACAGTCGGCGTTCCAATTCATCCCAAAGGTGTTTGATGGGGTTGATGTCAGGGCTCTGTGCAGGCCAGTCAAGTTCTTCCACACCGATCTTGTCAAACCATTTCTGTATGTACCTCGCTTTGTGCACGGGGGGATTGTCATGCTGAAACAGAAAATGGCCTCCCCCAAACTTGGAAGCACTGAATCGTCTAGAATGTCATTGTACGCTGTAGCGTTAAGATTTCCCTTCACTGGAACTAAGGGGCCTAGCCCAAACCATGAAAAAAATCCCCAGACCATTAATCCTCTTGCACCAAACTTTACAGTCGGTACCATGCAGCATTCGGGCAGGTACCGTTCTCCTGGCATCCACCAAACCCATATTCGTCCGTCGGACAGCCAGATGATGAAGCGTGATTCATCACTCCTGAGAACGCGTTACCACTGCTCCAGTGTCCAATGGCGGTGAGCTTTACACCAATACAGCCGATGCTTGGCATTGCGCATGGTGATCTTAGGTTTGTGTGCGGCTGCTTGGCCATGGAAACCCATTTCATGAAGCTACCGACGAACAGTTCTTGTGCTGACGTTGCTTCCAGAAGCAGTTTGGAATGCGATAGTGAGTGTTTCAACCGAGGACAGACAATTTTTACGAGCTACACGCTTCAACACTCGGTGGTCATGTTCTGTGAGCTTGTGTGGCCTACCACTTCGCGGCTGAGTCGTTGTTGCTCCTAGACGTTTCCACTTCACAATAACAGCACTTACAGTTGACCGGGGCAGCTCTAGAAGGGCAGAAATTTGATGAACTGACTTGTTGGAAAGATGGCATCCTATGACAGTGCCACGTTGAAAGTCACTGAGCTCTTCAGTACGAGCCATTCTACTGCCAATGTTTAGAGATTACATGGCTGTGTGCTTGATTTTATACACCTGTCAGCAACGGGTGTGGCTGAAATAGCAGATTCCACTAATTTGAAGGGGTGTCCACATACTGTATATCTACATTAAAACTACAGAATTTGGGACTTGTGAAGTAAACAGTAACAGCGGATTACTGATAAAACTGATGATCAAATCTATCCTAATTCATGAATTCATATAACAATATTCTGAACTGTATGCATCAAAATTCATTAATTCCCTCAACATGTTCTGGATGTAATGTTCTTGTTAAAGTTATGCTAAAATCCTCTACTTGAACTGATGTTGGGGCCCTAACATTTCAGTCGATTCAAGCAGATAGATTTTAATTGGTCCTGCGGCAATATGTCTCTTTCCTGAAATTGAACCTAGAGGGAGTTCTGCAAAAATAATAACATGAGCAGTAACAGAGATAATCAAAAACATTCATACTGAAGCCAAACTTGGAACATTCTACCAGTACAGCTGTTTTTAGAGTTAAATAAATGCAGTGTGATAGAAGACTATGGAGACAGCATGGACAACAATATTTATTCCAAGGTATAAAATGCTTGGAAACAAAATGCTTCAGAATCTGCATTTTTCCACAGCCGTAAACAACAACTAAACATAAAAGCTAACACCTTTGTGCCCTTTGTGTTTACCTAGTACACTAGTTAGTACACTAGGTAAACACAGCAAAACATAGACTTATATATGATATACAATAATGCTGTGTGCTCTCTTTTTTATAGTTGTGGTGTTTCTACTTTAAAGTGAAACTTCCTGCATTAGACAAGGAGATGTCATGAATGTTGAATTAAGCAGCACACCTGCCTAGGCTGAATATTCCATGTTTCATGTCTTGACCAGGGATACGCCGGACAGTCACCCAGAGAGGTTCTAAAAAGGCAAATGGAGCAATTCATTTCACTTATTTAGGCTAGACAGTTAAGAACTAATTCTTATTTACAATGACGGCCTACACCGGCCAAACCCAGACGACGCTAGGCCAATTGTGCACCGCCCTATGGGACTCCCAATCACAGCCAGTTGTGATACAGCCTGGAATCAAACCAGGGGGTTTGTAGTGACGCCTCAAGCACTGAGATGCAGTGCCTTAGACCGCTGCGCCATTCGGGAGCCCATGCAGTCCCTGCCGAGGCTAAACTAACACCCCATATGCACACCAAGATGGACTCAATATGGAAAAATAAATAAATCGTGCCGGCCACGTTTTTATGTAGGAAATGGGAAATCTACATTTTATATTTTCCTGTCCTCACTATAGGATTCTCCAGGGACTCCCTGCGCCACAGTCAAACCATTCCCCCCAAAAGTATGGAAAATGTATGCACTCACTAACTGTAAGTTGCTCTGAATAAGAGCGTCTGCTAAATGACTAAAATGTAAATGTAAATGTAAAATGTTTGGATTATAGCAGATACCTTGGAGATGCACTATGTACTGTATCTGTACAACAACAACAAAAACATCCTCTGTGTGTGTGTGTGTGTGTGTGTGTTCAGATGGCAGTGAGGCCTTGCTTGGCCATAGTAAATGACTGGGCCAGATTAGTGTGGTGGGGTAATGAAGTGTATCTGGGTCCAGGCCTATGATGCTCTGTTCAGTGGTCCTGCACTGCTAGACATTCACCTCCAGCCACATTACACCACCAGCCCTCCTTTCCTCTGCTGTCGCCCCCCTCTCCACTCTGCCTTCCCCTCCTCCTCTCTGCCTTCCCCTTCTCCTCCCCTGCCTCCCCTCCTCCTCTCTGTCTTCCCCTCTCCTCCCCTGCCTCCCCTCCTCCTCTCTGTCTCCCCCATCTCCACTCTGCCTTCCCCTCCTCCTCTCCGCCTTCCCCTCCTCCTCCCCTGCCTTCCCCTCCTCCTCTCTGTCTCCCCCATCTCCACTCTGCCTTCCCCTCCTCCTCTCCGCCTTCCCCTCCTCCTCCCCTGCCTTCCCCTCCTCCTCCCCTGCCTTCCCCTCCTCCTCCCCTGCCTTCCCCTCCTCCTCCCCTGCCTTCCCCTCTCCTCCCCTGCCTTCCCCTCCTCCTCCCCTGCCTTCCCCTCCTCCTCCCCTGCCTTCCCCTCCTCCTCTATGTCTTCCCCTCTCCTCCCCTGCCTCCCATCCCCTCGCTTGCCCCCTGCTTCCTTTCTTCTCTTTCCTCCATTGCCTCTATCTTCTTCCCTTTCCATCCCCCCTCCTCCCCTCTTCCATCCCACTCCTCCTCTCTGCCTTCCCACTTCTCCCCTCCCTCTCTCCCTCTCTCCCGTTCAGTGATTTGCGAGGCATTGCTGTCCTCTACGAATGGTTTGTGTCTGTGACTGGAAGGTGTTTATTCCCTGGGCTGGTTGGTCCTATCTGTCCTGCTTTAGGCTGGACTCAGCCCTTATTGTGCTGACTGTCCATAGTACTGGTGCTGAAAACCACAGAGGCAGGGGAAAGGTTTTTGTAGGTTTGGATAATGATCTTCCCTAGCTAAATGGGGCATACTACTACAGTGAAGCAACCCTGTACTGTCACAACCATGTGTATGTTAAAAAAATGTGTTGATGCATGAATGAGAGATCTGATCATGTCACCTACCGAGCCAATATATGTTTTTCTATAGAGTAGAGTAACAGGTGAGAGGCTCGGTGCACATTCATTGCTTCCTTTGGACAAGACACAACCTGAAAATGGGAGGAAGATCCTGATGAGAGTTTGTCAAGTTTGTCATAAAAATACAAGATGGCGCCGACAGACATGGCCGCCCTGTTCCTTGCTCCTAGACAATTTTTTATTAGCATTTCGCTACACCCGCGATAACATCTGCAAAATATGTGTACGCGACCAATAAAATGTTATTTGATTTGACATTGTTACTGACTCACCCAAACTGCCATTGTTGTCCTATCAAACCCTCCAGTTTTCCTCTCTTCATCATTTGTCTGCCATGCAGGTCTGAGACACATCCTTTAGCCAGAGCTTCTCCTCAGAGAGCTCGGTATACTATCAGCATGGGGATAACATGTTAATTAAGGGGACAGAGGGGCTATCGTGTGGCCCGTCCTCCTCTCTGCGTACATCTGTTTGACTATCAAAAAATCAAATCATCTGTGTGACTATCAAAAAAATCAAATCCCCTGCGATGCTGGCCGATGCTGGGCCTGGATAATTGCCAGACAGGGGTCCGATAAGCCCTTTGTAATGGAACTCTGTCAATCAATTCACAACGCATACCCATCTCTGTCTCTCTCTCTTTCCCCGTCTTCTGTGTGTTTGCTCAAATTGAATGAAGGAATGAAGGAATTTGAGGCCAGTGACATTTGGTCCAATGTGATTCCGATTTTGGGAAAAATGTTTTGGTTTGATTTCATTAAGTGGAGGAGAGTGAAAGCAAATTTGCCTTATGAAAACCAATTACTGCACAGCTGACTGGAGCCTCTCTACAAGGAGAGGATGGTTCTTTCTCTGTCTGTCTCTGACCTCAGAACAGGCAAGACTTAGGGCTTGATTCAATTCGTATCGCAGAAGTACATGCAGCACGCTGCATATGTCGGCTCAATCGGAAATAACCTTTACATTTCAATCGCGCTAAAATGCAGAACTTCAGCGATACGGATTGAATCGAGCACTTAACTGGATGTTTTGGTAAAACAGGTAAGATAAATAAAATATGAAATGTAAACTTGACTTTCAGGCCATTTGAACTTTACACTTTACCCATCAAGTTTACAAAATACTAATTATTTTAACATATAGGCAACTACTGTGTTAACTTACCATTTAACTTCCATGTATGATTATCCATTATTTTAGTATTGCATAGTGTTGTCCTCACCAGTCCTCAATGTAACGTGTCTTTCTTTACCCTGTGACCTAGCATAGAGCCAATCAGTGGCTTGCAAAATTATTCACCCACCTTGGCATTTTTCCTATTTTGTTGCCTCACAACCTGGAATTAAAATGGATATTTGGGGGGTTTGTATCATTTGATTTACACAACATGCCTACCACTTTGAAGATGCAAAATAAAGATGTTTGTGAAACAAACAAGAAATAAGACAAAAAAACAGAACACTTGAGCGTGCATAACTATTCACTCCCCCAAAGTCAATACTTTGTAGAGCCACATTTTGCAGAAATTACAGCTGCAAGTCTCTTGGGGTATGTCTCTATAAGCTTCGCACATCTAGCCACTGGGATTTTTGCCCATTCTTCAAGGCAAAACTGCTCCAGCTCCTTCAAGTTTGATGGGTTCCGCTGGTTTACAGCAACCTTTAAGTCATACCACAGATTCTCAATTGGATTGAGGTCTGGGCTTTGACTAGGCCATTCCAAGACATTTAAATGTTTCCCCTTAAACCACTCAAGTGTTGCTTTAGCAGTATGCTTAGGGTCATTGTCATGCAGGAAGATGAACCTCCGTCCTTCAGGGTTATCTTTGGTCTCTTTGTTGCCTCTCTGATTAATGCCATTCTTGTATGGTCCATGAGTTTTGGTGGCCGGCCCTCTCTTGGCAGGTTTGTTGTGGTGCCATATTCTTTCAATTTTTTTATAATAAATGTAATGGTGCTCCGTGGGATGTTCAAAGTTTCTGATATTTTTTGATAACCCAACCCTGATCTGTACTTCTCCACAACTTTGTCCCTGATCTGTTTGGAGAGCTCATTGGTCTTCATGGTGCTGCTTGCTTGGTGGTGCCCCTTGCTTAGTGGTGTTGCAGACACTGGGGCCTATCAGAACAGGTGTATATATACTGAGATCATGTGACAGATTATGTGACACTTAGATTGCACACAGGTGGACTTTATTTAACTAATTTTGTGACTTCTGAAGGTAATTGGTTGCACCATATCTTATTTAGGGGCTTCATAGCAAAGGGGGTGAATACATATGCACACACCACTTTTCCGTCATTTATTTTTTTGAATTTTTTGAAACAAGTTATTTTTTTTCATTTCACTTCACCAATTTGGACTATTTTGTGTATGTCGATTACATGAAATCCAAATAAAAATCCATTTAAATTACAGGTTGTAATGCAACAAAATAGGAGAAAGGGGGATGAATACTTTTGCAAGGCACTGTAATCCTCTCCCCAAGCCTTTTACATATGGGCCACTACAAGATCAGATATTACACACATTATTATTCTTGAGAAACTCAACTATGGAAATGATATTAAAACAAGACAAGAAGAATCCTAAATAATGAAAATGGATGTGTTTTAATACCTTAGGCATGATCTTTATAATCTTCACACAAACAAGATTGTAGCTTTTCATATATTAGAAATGTTTTTCATTTGAAAATCCCCCTCCACTCACAATGATGATGCTTTAATACTTAATGATATTTACAGAGTGTAAATGGGGTGACAGTTAAGACCTTGTGTGTTGTGTAGCTAGAATAAAAAAAATGGTTGTCAAATATAAGATTGAAATTACAATACAAACAAACATGTTAAACTAGTAGGTGAGGTAACTAATATTGACTTCACATATTTACTCTTTAGGCCTTTTGTTTTCTCTGTGTCGTGTGTAGTCAGTCACTGATGATAGAGAATATCTCAGAGTTAAAAGCAGAGTGTGGTATGAATGAGTGTCTATCTCATACAGGTGTTTTTAATTCAAACAGGATTCATAACAGGGGCGTAGGCATGGGTGGGCCTGGGTGGACACAGGCCCACCCACTTGGGAGCCAGACCCTGCCAGGCCCACCCAATCAGATTGAGTAAAAACTAAAAACTAATTTTTAAAAATACTCCCCCCATGGAGGCAAAAGGTACACTAAATACTTTTTCCAGGCTACATGAACCTCTAATTTAACAACGATTAAGGGAGAACATTTAAAGAGAGAGAGAGAAGAAAATAAGTCACCCAGGCTTAGATGTTGAGAACTTTATGATTCTGTGCCGTGTGAGTATACGGATATACTTTATGATTCTGTGCCGTGTGAGTATACAGATATACTTTATGATTCTGTGCCGTGTGAGTACACGGATATACTTTATGATTCTGTGCTGTGTGAGTATACAGATATACTTTATGATTCTGTGCCGTGTGAGTATACGGATATACTTTATTATTCTGTACCGTGTGAGTATACAGATATACTTTATGATTCTGTGCCGTATGAGTATACGGATATACTTTATGATTCTGTGTGAGTATATGGATATACTTTATCATTCTTTGCCGTATGAGTATAAGGATATACTTTATGATGCTGTGCCGTGTGAGTATACAGATATACTTTATGATTATGTGCCGTATAAGTATACAGATATACTTGATATGATGCTGTGCCGAAAATGTATGAAAATGTATGCACTCACTAACTGTAAGTCACTCTGGATAAGAGCGTCTGCTAAAATGACTAAAATGTAAATGATGCTGTGCCGTGTGAGTATATGGATACACTTTATGATTCTTTGCCGTATGAGTATACGATATACTTTATGATGCTATGGTGTGTGAGTATACGGATATACTTTATGCTGTGCCATGTGAGTATACGGATATACTTTATGATTCTGTGCCGTGTGAGGATATGGATATATGATGTGTATTACATTGCCCAGCAACACTTCTAGCAGGGGCATGTACAGCAATAGGAATATGTAATATGGGTTGCGTGGTGGATTTAGGAATAGGATATTGTTTATTCTGATGGATGCTGTCAGCACGTGAGAATCTGTCTATTCGGTAACACGTTATTTGACCTAATAAACCATTTATAAGGCTTTTATAAAGTGTGTGTTAACCATTTATTAATCATTACTCCCACATTTGTAAATGTTAGTAAGCTAGTTATTCACACATGTGTATATATACATTTCCATAAACATCCTGTGTTGTGTGCTTATTCTTTTACCAGGTACTACTGGAATGTCTTCCAATGGCATGGCATCTTTTTGTGAGAAATTACACTGGTCACTCAAAACATTTATAAAGTATAAGTAGCGCTCACTTTAGATTTTGGACTGCAAAAAGATGTAACTAATGATTAGTAAATGGTTTTTCAATGCAGGAGTAATGATTGATAAATGGTGAACACACAATTTATAAAAGCCTTATAAATGGTTTATTAGGTAACCTTGACCTAAAGGGTCCCGCTTTAAATGACATTCAGCTTATAAAGCCTTCATAAAGCCTTCATAAGCGCTACAGAAATGTGTTACAAAGCATCTGTAACCATATGTCATGCTTTATAAAAGGTTGATAAATGTGGCATAACTGTGTGACATAATCACCAATGTCAAATATGACATAAACCTGTTCTTTATAAAGGGTGGCACAAGCACCACTTAATAAAGACTTTATGAATCATATTAAATTGAGGCATCACAAAGAATTTATGTCAAACAGTTATTTATGTCACACAGTTATTCCTCATTTATGAATCCTTTATAGCAGTGGAGGCTCCTCAGAGGAGGAAGGGAAGGACCATCCTCCTCAGTGAAATTTCATAAAAATTAAAATAGTGAAACAATAAAAAAGTTATCCTTTTTAGATACAACTATACGAAATATATTAATATGTCACCAAATAATTGATTAAAACACACTGTTTTGTAATGAAAGTCTATAGTAACTTCAACAGCACTATCTGGTGTAGCACCAACTAGCTTCTGTCCTCCTCTGGGTACATTGACTTCAATACAAAACCTAGGAGGCTCGTAGGCCTCACCTTCCATAGACGTACACTACTGTTCAAAAGTTTTGGGCCACTTAGAAATGTCCTTGTTTTCGAAAGAAAAGCAATTTTTTCATTCATTAAAATAACATCAAATTGATCAGAAATAGAGTGTAGACATTGTTAATGTTGTAAATGCCTATTGTAGCTGAAAACGGCTGATTTTTTATGGAATATCTACATAGGCGTACAGAGGCCCATTATCAGCAACCATCAGTCCTGGGTTCCAATGGCACGTTGTGTTTGCTAATCCAAGTTTATCATTTTAAAAGGCTAATTGATCATTAGAAAACAATTTTGCAATTATGTTAGCACAGCTGAAAACTGTTGTGCTGATTAAAGAAGCAATAAAACTGGCCTTCTTGAGACTAATTAAGTATCTGGAGCATCAGCAATTGTGGGTTCGATGCTCAAAATGGCCAGAAACAAATAACTTTCTTCTGAAACTCATCAGCATATTCTTGTTCTGAGAAATGAAGGCTATTCCATGCGAGAAATTGCCAAGAAATTGAAGATCTTGTACAACGCTGTATACTACTCCCTTCACAGAACAGCGCAAACTGGCTCTAACCAGAATAGAAAGAGGAGTGGGAGGCCCCGGTGTACAACTCAGCAAGAGGACAAATACATTAGAGTGTCTAGTTTGAGAAACAGACGCCTCACAGGTCCTCAACTGGCAGCTTCATTAAATAGTACCCGCAAAACACCAGTCTCAACATCAACAGTGAAGAGGCGCTTCCGGGATGCTGACCTTCTAGGCAGAGTTGCAAAGAAAAAGCCAAATCTCAGACTGGCCTAGACTGCAACTCTGCCTAGAAGGTCAGCATCCCGGAGTTGCCTCTTCACTGTTGACGTTGAGACTGGTGTTTTGCGGGAATTGTTTTGCTCTCAAGAAAAGGGCACTATTGAAAGTAATGATTACTGGGGTAGCATGAGACAAAGGAATGTGTAGCATTGGGGAAAGTATTGGTATGTGCTAATTGTAGGGGTGCTCATGGGGCTGGGGATCAGAAATGTCCTGTGCGAGAGAGGCAGGTTGAGGTTTCCAGGGTAAGAGTAGTGAAGAAGTTGTCATATGCTGAGGCAGTGAAGAAAGTAGAGGAAGATGGGTCAAGGGGGAGGAGTGGTGAGAATAGTAGATATGTACCAGTACAGAGGGATAGGCCAACAAGTGATATATGTTTCAGTAAGATTGGATTTTTAGCATTTATAGCAATGGTTATTAATTGTACTGCAGGGATGGAACGTAAGTTGAAGAAAATTGAGGTTGTGGTGGCAGCTGCAGAGAGGTATTTGGGTGTGCAAGACTTGACATCAGAAGAGTTACAGGGAGTGTTAAGTGGTGATGTCCCATCATTTCAGGTTGAGGGCATGAGGTAGGAATGAATATATTTAAATAGTGGAGTATGGTGCTGTTAATTATTAATCATATTTTTGAATTTGTGAGTGTAGTGTTATATGGTAGGGTATTTCTTTATTTTATTTTTCAAGCAAAATATAAGGGAGTTGTACTCCAGTGTAGTAGGTGGCAGTAATGCAACAACTTGGATTCCAACCGCTGTTAAACCTCATCGAAGAAGACATTATTGGATATAGATTGAAAAGTGATAGTTGAGCATTTTTGGGATATTATTCCATTCAGATTAGTTTCTTCAAATGACAGGAGACAGATTATAAATTGTTTTCTTGGTTTTAGAACTTTATTTTTGTGTCCAGTTAGTGCAATTTATTTCAATTTGCCTTGCTAACTTCAGTAGCAGGTAGCAGTAGCTAGCAAGCTACCTACCAGCTTGAGTGTGCAGTTTTTGCCGCCAACACTACCGCAAATTTTGTTGACTTTTTGTTGAAGAACCCCTTTCATTGTCTGGGGTGCACGGAAAAGGTGCGAATTAAAACCGAGGGTCGACCTCTGCCTGAGATCAGTTTCATGAAGAAGGATGAAAAGGTGAGGCCATTCAATACCAACTGGTATCAAAAGTATAGCTGGTTAACAGGGAGCCTTTCATCAAGCCGCCTGTATTGCTTGCCTTGCCTGCTTTTTGGAAAGCCTTGGGCGAAAGAGGGGTACAGTGACCTGAAGAACATCGATCGTTCAGCTAAACGGCAAAACAAAAGCAGGGAGCATATAAATGCCTACATTAGATTCAAGCTTCTGGGAAAAAGCCGCATCGATCATGATGAAGGTCTGCGTATTCTAACTGCGTAACACAATGAGAAAGTACGAAGAAACAGGGATGTTCTCAAGCGGCTTATCAACACCACTGCGTTTTTGGGCATGCAATAATTGCCTTTTAGAGGACAAGACGAGAGGGAAAGTTCCGCTAAGAAATACAACTACAAGGAGCTTGCAGCGGTAATTGCACGTTACGATGCTTTATTTGCTGAACATACGGAACTTTCTACTGTCTTTTCTGGGATGTCGAAATCAATTCAGAATGATTTGATAGCTTCCATCGAATCATCCATTAAAAGTTAGGCTTTCCACTTTCCTGCGGTATTTATTTAGCAAAGATGATAACACATAAAATCACTCCGGACAGACACAAGCAAAAACTCATTACATAAATGTTGCACCAGCCTAGGCTAGACAAACATTAGAGATCTGACATGCTTTTGAGGCTGATCAACTCTAGGCTACTAATAAGAGCAGATTGTTGGGTTCTATTTTTCTCATAATTGGATCTGTATGTGATGAATAACTTAGAAGGAATGCATTAATGATAAGCATAGGTTTGTACTATACTGATATAAATTGTTTCACATAACAGGCTGTGATTCATGTAAGGAACGTTAGGGGGTAGGACAGATAAGACTTGTATTTCTTACAGATACGAACACTCTCTCTTTGTTGTCTGTGAAACCGTCCTTGAACGTAGGTACATAGAGTACAGATTGGAAGGGTGTCTTTTGGGTGCTGACTCTACAGGTTATTATGATAGCAACTTATGCCTGGGAACGGTGGAGCGCCAAGGGGTGGAGCGCCAAGGGATTGGGACTAACCCGTGCGCCAACGGATTGGCTGAGTAAAGTCTAAACCACACTCAGTCCTCTACTCTGATTGGCCAACAGAAGAGGTGGGAACTCTCTGTCAGAGTATTTGAGAAAGAACCTGTAAACAATGGTTTAGTTCTCTGTCTGCCCTGCGTGGTATTTCAGTGAGCCCGTATACGAACCAACATACTTATCATACATACATTTTGCATATAATAAATTTAGCTTGGAATGAATATCTCTTGATTATGTTTTTTATTATTCCAATACCAGATTTGAATTACGCAATTTCTAACAAGATGCATACAGCCTATGTGCACTGTCCACTTGGTCAGGGTAACTAATTGGTAACGTTATGTATTTATAGTCAATTTGTGTGTCAGGAGGAAAATGTGAATGTGATCAAATTTGTTTTATATTCAAAATTGGGCTGGCTAGTCATAATAGTGAGTTATAAGGGTTACTGTTTAATAGGCCTGCATGATACAAACATGCATAAAGCAAGCTCAGCCATGTGACTTCTATTGTCCATCAGTTGTTGACTCTGTGTCTGGGTAGAGGAAATCCCCCTCCTAATCTAGTCTAAATATAATTCATATGAACAAGTATAAGGTTGCTGCAGTTTGACAGGATTTACATCCCCCCCAGGGCCAGGAGTTTTTTCCAGTTTTTTAAAACCATGTGACCTGATTAGGAAAAACTGGTCCCATCATAGCCCTTATAAAACCTTTTTAAAACTGATTAATCACTGTCATACCTTATAGGGTACAGAGTTTTCCTGGTTAGGTTAACATAAGGAAAAACTCTGGGCCCCAGGGGATAAACATTGCCACCCCACTCTGGGACCGATGGTGCCACCAGTCTGCTTGCAGTTGTCAGTTATCGTCAGATATGTGGATGAACAGGGCTTTATTCAGGAATGTTTCTTGGGCTACTTTGATCTGTCAGGTGGGCGAGATACGCAGTCTGTGTTTAACTTCATGGAGAAACTTGTTGTTCAAACCTACGATGGCGCAGCTGTAATGGAATGTATCTTCTATTTGTATATACAGCTAAGTCCCCTCCTGTTCCCTGATTAAGAGGTGATGACAACTCCACTCCACTACAATTGTCAACTCTCTCCTGACATGAACTAACTGTGTAGTGTTATTGTTTTTTGTCTTCCCAGTCAAATCCTGTCCTGCACTGAAGTCAAGCCTCTGAACACCTCAACTCATGCCTCATACCCTCATTCAATCACTACTGTGATCCCTTCCCAACACTGTGTAAGTAGCCCTCTCATTCCCATTCCCCATAATATTGTACTATACATGTCTTTATTAAATGCTTTAGGTTAAAATAATTACTCTCTGACGATTTTTGAAACACGTCTCTGTGCGTTCTGCACCTATACCGTGGGTCTCACATCCTCCTCAATTTTTCAAGTCACCAGCCTCCACTGCTTTATAGAGCAAGGCATACGGTTATAGATGCTTTGTAACACATTTATATAACGCTTATGAAGGCATTATGAAGGCTTTATGAAGCCTTTATAAGCTGAATATCATTTAAAGAGAGACCAAATAAAGTGTTAGCGAATAGCCAGATTCTCACCTGCTGACAGCATCCAGCATAATAAAGAATATTGCTTTGCCTTAATCTATCACCCATATTACGGTATATTGCTATTGCAGCACCATGAAAAGACATGGTGTGTGGTATATGTGTGTGTGTGTGTGTGGTGTCTGTCTTCACAGCGGGACATAGGGCCATCTAGTTGGCTGAGCCCTGACTGGCAGCTCTAATCACTTCCCAGCCACCCCATCTAAGACAAAGGTCTTTACATTTAAATATCCCATTAGAATTCAATAGATGGAAAAAAGTGATAAGCATTACAAGGAAAGCAACGGATTTGCTGGGGGAGAATGCTAAGCTGATTAAAGTATGCACAGACCAGACTGGTTCACCTTCGGAGAAGAGAAGAGTACGTCGGAGGATATTTACTTGTCCAGGGTTGTATCTGCAGCATCTTAATTCAGACTAAACCACTTTCCTCCCACCCCGCATTCACTTCTGAAAAATGAAAATCTATTTCTGAATTGCTGGTTCTATTCATTCCCTCTTAATAGATTTGCAACAAAAAGTATTTTATGAAAAGAGAAAAAAAAGGTTAATGCCCAAAGATTGATCATGGCCTTTTCCTCAACAGTCTCCAGTGGCTCTAATGTAACTAGAGGGTCTCTCCTTTCTTCCCAGGCTTGACCCCCACCAGGATACTAAAATGGACTGACTAGTGGAGGTCTCAACACCCACTCCCTGACACTTCCCCTCATCTGCTCTGACTGAGGCTTTTAAACCAAGTGGACTTGTATGATACTTTACCTGTGTGTTTGTGTGTGTGTGTGTGTGTGTGACCCTAATGCTGCAGACAGTCCATTGAGTGCGGAGTGCAGCCACACTGAGGGATTAAATGAAAGGACAGACAGGGAGCATTGGGGGCCGTAGGATCTATATGGGTCCCGCTGGTTGCAAAGTGCCCTGGAAAAGGGTGAGGTGCTGTGCATGCCATGTCATAGACCACGGGTAGAGGAAGGAAAGGTTAAGTGGAATCAACAATAATTTTGGTTTGATTTGTAACCACTAGCATTACTGTATACTACGCTAACAAGAAAAGTGTTGCTTCAGCTTTAACCGACTGTGCAACCGCTGGCTCTACACAACTACTGTAACTAATAGCTAGCCAGTAGAAAAACAATCTGAAAGGGATGAAATCCAATAACCACACCATTTTTTTTCACACTGAATAAGACATTTCCTTATAGGAAATAGCACTGTGAAGCTAAAGGATAAAGCTTGTTATCTTGGTGCTGCAGGAGCTTGTGCGTATTCACCTCTAAGAATGGTGCACCAAAGTGTTGTAGGAAAGTTGGAGTTGAGTCAATAATGGACTCATCCAGATATTTTCGGACACCTCTACTGTAAATAGACAACATAAAGTGTTAGATCTCATCCACAGGTCTACATGATTCTTAGGATCTTAGTACAGAAACACTCCCGAGTGGCGCAGTGGTCTAATGAACTGCATCGCAGTGCTAGCTGTGCCACTAGAGATCCTGGTTCGAATCCAGGCTCTGTCGTAGCCGGCCGCGACCGGGAGACCCATGGGGCGGCGCACAATTGGCCCAGTGTCGTCCAGGGTAGGGGAGGGAATGGCCGGCAGGGATGTAGCTCAGTTGGTAGAGCATGGCGTTTGCAACGCCAGGGTTGTGGGTTTGATTCCAGTATGAAAATAATAAAATAAAAAATGCACTCACTAACTGTAAGTCGCTCTGGATAAGAGCGTCTGCTAAATGACAAAAAAAAAAAAAAAAAACACACGCAGATGAATGCTCTCAATGTAACATGCATGCGCACACATACACACACTAACATAGCAGTGTTGTAGTACTCGAGACTGGTCTCAAGACCACATATTGAGTGTCTTAGTCTTGTCTCCTTGTCAGATACATTTGTCCTCAGTCTCGGACAGTGAGGACTCCTAATTTCTTTGAGAGCAGCCAAGACCAGAGGAGTAAAAAGCTCATAATTATCAGCTTCCATTCAGTCAGCGCATAAAAACGCTTCGCCAGGCCAAATATATGCACTTCTTTCTTGAAACATGAATACAGTATCTTAACAGCCTTTATATATTTTATAGACCACAGGAGGTTGGTGGTGCCTTAATTGGGGAGGACAGGCTCATGGTAAATGCTGGAGCGGAATTAGTTGAATGGTATCAAATACATCAAACACATGGTTTCCACTGTCACTCCAAAATGTTGCCCTAATATAGGCAAATGGCAGATGCCTTTATTTAGCTTCTGATGGCCTAGCCAATGGCTGATTAGCTAGCTAGATTTATCTCCCCAGAGACCAGCAAAGAAAAATCCTGATTTGGATATTTTTTTCTCTTCAGCGTTAACCCTTTCCTTTCCAACAAACGGAAGTGATTAAATCAGAACACAATTGAAAATAATAATATAATAATAATTATAATAATTATAAATCCTTAGCCCTTCTCTGAAGGCGTAGAAGGCCCATTGTTCCCCACTGTGTTTGAGTTAGTAATAATTTGTAGAGTGGCTCTATTTACCCTCAGCATGCATTTCTTTCACAGTTTTGAATGTCTAAAGAATACATATGTTCTGAAATATGAACACAGAAATACTGGACATTTTGAACTCTTATTATGGTTGTGATTTGACAAAATTGCAATCATGGTCTTGAATTGGACTCCCATTTTTCTGGTCTCAGTCTTGACTCTGTCTCGGACCCCTTGTCCCCCTCCCGATCTCGGTCTTGACTCAGTTTCGCCCCCCCCCCCCTCCGGTCTAGGTCTTGACACGGACTCGATTTGCTCCAGTCTTGGTCTTGAATCGGTCTCGCTTTAGGTGGTCTCGAACACAACACTGCTCGTAAGGTTTAACATAAAAAAGGAGCCACCAAGTCAGCCGCTAACACAAAATACATCTAAACTACTCACATGCACCCACTACTGTGGAGCATCCTTTAAGAAACCAAAGAGGGCCATTTAAAGAGCCCATATGCATACCCTTGAATGGAGTTTTCAGGCCGATGCCAGAGAATGTTGCTTAAATTATGAAAGAGAGCTTCTCCATTAAGGGAGGACTTTAAGCTGCTTTGGACTGCTGTCACAATGGGTTTCCTCCACACAAAGACTCCCCTGCAGCCTCAAACACAAGGTCAGATTGTGACAAGTGATGCCTCAAACAGAGCGAGGACGGATGAAGGGAGGGAGGAACTGAAATTGTAACTTTTCCTTCATCAAACCCATTTGAGATGGTTTTGAAAATATCTGAAATACAGTTTGGCTTTATGGATTTGGAAGGAGAAAATGATGCTGGTGAGAAAGACAACAAACATCCCCAATATCCATTTGTAGATAAATACTAAATGTGCATAGGCGTTCCACTGTAAATCCTAGTACAATTACACTGTTTTTGAGTGTGCCAATGCTTGGCTAGCCAGTCTGTAAGAGCTTCAGCTCTACAATACAGTATCTTATAGTGTAGTCTGATTAACAAATAAATGACTTCCTTATTTTTCACACATAAGTGGGATTAGATGTTCTAGTACTGTCACGTCTACTCCCGCTCCCCCAAGAGGTCGGCAGTTGACTGTTCATTACACACACCTGCCTCCACCATTACGCACACCTGCGCGGTATTATGAGACTCACCTGGACTCCATCACCTTCCTGATTACTTCCCCTATATATGTCACTCCCTTTGGTTCCTTCCCTAGGCGTTATTGATTCTGTTCCTGTGTTTCATGTCTGTACGCTACTCGTGTTTCTTGTTTTGTTCCATGTTTCATTTATTAAGTAAATTCACTCCCTGTACTTGCTTCCCGACTCCCAGCGTACACGTTACAAGTACACAGAAAATATCTACCAAATAATAACAATGAAATGTATATGAAACAGAAATAAGATGATTAGCTGTGTAAAAAATAAATAAATGCTGTTTTCACGTGCTAGTCGGAACCAGGAAACTCCGAAATGTATGACTTGCTAACTTGTTGAACGCAGCTTGTGTATAACTACAACCAATTAGCAAGTCAGACATTTCTGAGTTTTCTAGTTTCGACTAGCATGTGAACGTGGCATATGACTAATGAGTTTGTGAGAATTAACTTGGCAATAAACAACAACAAAAAATAGTTCCAGTTTCACAGACCATTCCATCCATTGTTCACCCCCATTTGACTCAAAATATTTTATTTTCTAACCATAATGGCTCCTATAACACGCTGCGAGCGTCCAGCCAACTTTTAGCTTGATCTAATAAAACAGGAGCGGAATAATTCACATGGGTAAATATGAATCAAGCCTATCCATGGCCCTGGAGGCTAGGCTCTGCCAGGTTGGTGCTCTCAGCACTAGGCGCTCTCCTCTAGACCTGTCTCATTAATTTCACAGCAAAATGTCACAGCGAGGCAAACTGGGCGAAAAGAGTTGGACTTGGTCTGATGCAACACCACATAGAGTAATGAGAAGTCAAACTAAATGTGTTAAGTTTCACACACTGTACTTAAAAAAAATAAATCCCACAAGGTAACTATTAATCTTTTTTACTTCTTTCTCCAATGTGGGGCTAGGGGTCAGTGTGATGGTTGGGGTTTGAGCTAAAAGGTGATTTATTTAATACCATTGGTGGTATTATGCTAAATAAGACATACATTCTGTACTTAACTTTGCTGCAGTAGAATTTAAACAGTCTTCGAGTGAGATGGGTGTAATATTGAATCACTCTATCCCCTAGCTCTAATTGTGTGTCGTGAAATACTAAGAGGGAAATGAGAAACCAGAGGTCCAGGCGACGCGAAACAATGAGAGAATGACAAAATATGCATCCCTCGCTCTCACACTGGTTGAAATGAGACACACAAGCCTCACTCAAGACTAAGCTCCCCCAAAGATGCACAAAGAAGCTTTAATGAATTCCTTATTCTCTCTCTCTCTCTCTCTCTCTCTCTCTCTCTCTCTCTCTCTCTCTCTCTCTCTCTCTCTCTCTCTTTCTCTTTCTCTTTCTCTTTCTCTTTCTCTTTCTCTTCTCTCTCTCTCTCTCTCTCTCTCTCTCTCTCTCTCTCTCTCTCTCTCTCTCTCTCTCTCTCTCTCTCTCTCTCTCTCTCTCTCTCTCTCTCTCTCTCTCTCTCTCTCTCTCTCTCTCTCTCCCCTCCCCCTCCCCCCTCTCTCTCTCTCATGGCTCCTCATGTCACATTACCGGTGCAGCAACCGGCCACCATTTTGAGGTAATCTCATATGAGGTGTCAAGACCTGTCATGTCACACCAGCAGGTCTGGACCCATCTGTTACACTTCCGTTTCTAGAGAACAACCTTCACCAAAGGCCTGATCAGGCTTGATCAGATGGAACTACAGTAAAATAATTATATCCACAATCTACCTAACATAGGACTAAGACTGAGGAACCATATAAATCTTCATTAACATGTCAGTATAACATTGTCTATGATTTACAGACTGAATCATAAGCTATATCAGCTGTGAGGGGTATCCTTTTTCCGAAAAACCTTTTTCTGTTAGCCAATCTATTACTTCAAGGAATGCATTAGTCAAAGTTTGTATTTATTTGTTATTGACTATGATGTTTGTGGCTGGAAAGTAGCATTTGATGGATTGTGCAGGCTCAGGGCTATATACTTATTAAAGATTAGTAGTATCCATTGTTGAAGTTTAATATACGATGGACTGTGGACAGGCTACTGGTGGTGCTTGACGTTTAATAATATTTTCTGTTGCAAAACACAAAATGCATAAACAGAAGTGATAAAGGCTTGTGTTATCATTTTACTGGCCAGAAAACTATTACACACAGATTCCCAACTGACACCAATTTAATGTAATACAGTTTATTCAAAGTTTGTAACAATCACATATCCAAAAGGAGTATTTTGATTTTAATTGTATTAGAGCAGTTTTGGGTCGACTAAGAGCCAATTTATGCTTGATCTGGAAATGTGGTCAAAGGCGCCATATGGATAGTGTGACTCAATTGAGCTTCGTACCACATCGCCGTGAGCCTCTAAAATGTTGTAACAATCCAGAGGGCTCCGTATAGCTCCGCATTGACATGATTGGTTGGCAGTAAGTGGGGGCGGGAGGTCCTGTAAAAACACAAACTCACTTCCTCGACAACTTCCTTCACAACAGCTCTGCACTGCTCCGCGAATCGCAAGGAGAATGGATGCCCTGACTTCTGCAGAGGCCGTATCACCGTAAATGCTGCACGGCCAATGCAGACTTCGGATTGACCATGCAGCACCTGTTACAGTTCATTTATATGCGTTGACTTTGATGTCATTCATATTTTATTTGTTTTTCCCTGGTGTGATGCCTTGCAGAGGACAATGAGTCAGCTTATCGAGGTCAAAGTCTCACGCAGGATAAAAATACTCAAAGCCCCATTCAGCAAATAGTTGCAGTTCGCTCTCACACAGTCTGGAAAAAGAACAACACACTCTACAAATAATTGTACTGCTAATTATAATACAGTATATCACTTACATACACAAAGCAGTTACAGTATATTATTAAAACAAACTGAATGGACACCTCACTTCAAAATCAAACCAAGTATTGAATATTGAACTGAGCTCTCAAAGAACTATGGCTAGTTTGTCACATCGGTCCGGATGCAGAGACCAGCGTGAGAGAGGAGTGTGAGAGACCAGTGTGATAGAGCAGGGGGAGCAGTGTGTGAGGGGTCTAAGTGACTCATGTTGGTAATGAGGGATCAGAATCTAGCTACTTGCGTTGTTCTGTTACTCTGTCTAGCCTGCTGGTCCTGACATGGCTCTGATTGGTCTCTTTAGGACCTGTTACTCATCATGTGTGAGACAGATGATAATTAAAGACGTCTGGGTGATCCTCTCATGATGTGTGCGTGTGTGGGTGTGTCTGAGTGATCTGCATATCTCTTATGATGGCTCTGATGACATCATGACCGTGGTGGTGGGGTGGTGGTAATGGGGGAGTCATACGGGAGCAGAATCACATTCAATCACTCAGAAAATGACATTTATATTAAATGGATTATGATTGACTTGTCACTGAGTGGTAGCTGCAAGTTGAATCCATTTGCAGAATGTGAGGTTGCATTTCAATGGTGTCACACAATTCTAGGTCCACAAACACTTTCATCAAAACACATGCTCACTTTTCAGAATGAGACACATCTTTGTAGACAGGCATGATTGTGTAAATATAAATATCTGAGGTAAGTCCTATTTTTTTTATCTGCACCTTTGTTACTGCACTTTTATCTACCCATAAGTGTATCTGACACACACAAATGGTTCTAACCCACAAGGTCTCATGGTTCCTTGAGTTGTACACCGGCTGTAGGCTCCACCCCGGTCACTCCCTAGCCACACCATTAGTCACTTATTGGTTTGAGAGAAATAGGAAGTAGGTATGGGTCATTTCACGGAAACAGAATGATGCTGGCATTTTTTCACTTTAAAAGTATGCCAAACATAAACCATTGATTGCAGTCAAACAAACCATACAACTCTATGCACAATGGCAAATTTGAACAATTTCCACAGACATTTTTACAAAACACATTTACTCGATGAACAGTGCAGATGTAAAGTTTGGTAACAGAATGACAGTAAAATCTCCCTCAGTTTTTATGTGACCAGTTTTTTATGTGACCATATCTACTCGAAATTAAGATTCAGTTTGAAAAAATCTCTTTTGATTATTTAACTACAGTAAGTGTGTCACGGTTTCGGCCGAGGCTGCCTCTCTCCCTTGTTCGGGCAGGCTTCGGCGTTCGTCGTCTCCGGAATTCTAGCTGCCACCGATTTATGTTTTCATGTTCGTTTGCTTTTGTCTGTTTGTGTCACACCTGTTTCTGTTTTACGTGATTAGTATCCTATAAGTTTCTCGTTGTGTTTGTCTTGTGTTGTGTGTGATTGTTTTCGTCAGTGTTGTGTTTGCTCGGTTGAGCATATTTCTCTCCACTGCGCTGGAGCTCGTTTGCACTTGTTTCGTGCACTACATATTTTTGTCGCACCTGTTTGTGCGCATTTTGCCTACACGCCTTTGGCGTAGTTTAGCTGTTGGGCTTTGTTTGCCCTGTTGCCTGTGTTTGGGTCGGAATACAGCTTTTGGAACCTACCGTCTGCGTCCTGCATCTGATTTCCTACACCACACCTACACACGCCCTGACAGAATCACACACCTCCCATGGAATCAGCAGGAGCAGAAGCAGCCCAGACAAGACTGGAAGCCCAGGTTCGGGATCAGCAGGAGCAACTCCTGCAGATGGGGAACGCCCTGCAGGAGGTTATTTCCACACTCCGAGGCTGGGGTTCGCCTCCACCACCGCCCGCCCAGCCAGCACCATCGGCCAGCCCGCCCGTTCCAGCACCGGAACATCGAGGAGTCCGTCTATCTCTCCCGAGGGCTTACGACGGGACAGCGGCTGGGTGTCAGGGGTTCTTGCTCCAGGTCGAGCTGTACCTGGCCACAGTCCATCCGGCACCTTCAGGGCATGAGAGCGTGTCCGCCCTAATCTCCTGCCTGGCCGGTAAAGCGTTGGAGTGGGCCAACGCGGAGTGGAGGAAGATCGACGCCACGACCATTACCTACACCGAGTTCTCCCGCCGCTTTAGGGCGGTGTTCGACCATCCCCCGGAGGGGAAAGCGGCGGGGGAGCGTCTGGTCTTCCTTAGGCAGGGGAGGAGGAGTGCCCAGGAATTCGCACTCGAATTCCGTACTCTAGCGGCAGATGCAGGGTGGAATGATCGGGCCCTCATCGATCTCTACCGATGTAGCCTCAGAGAGGACGTCCGTCGGGAGCTGGCCTGTCGGGACGCCAGTCTCACTTTCGACCAGCTGGTCGACATGTCAATTAGGTTGGATAACCTATTGGCTACCCGCGGACGTCCTGAGGGGGGTCCGTCCATTCCATCCTCCAGCGCACCCGAGCCGTGTCCTATGGAGCTCGGGGGCGCTGGCGCTAGAGGTAGGAGGAGTCGGCAGAGTGGGGGGTCCATCCACTGCACCAACTGTGGTCGGGGAGGACACACCGCGGCTAGGTGCTGGGGATGGCCTCCTCGGGGAGATGACGACAGGTCCCGCACTGGGGATTCCCTCCAGGTGAGTAGGCGCCCCACTCACCCAGAGCTCACTGTTGCCCATTTTTGTATGCCTGTGTGTTTTCCGCAGGTGGCACCTCATTCCCAGTGTAAGGCGCTGGTAGATTCAGGCGCGGCTGGGAATTTCATTGATAGGAAGTTTTGTTTAGAGTTAGGGTTTCCCCTTCTCCCTGTGGAAGTTCCTTTTCCCGTTCACGCCCTAGATAGTCGTCCGTTGGGTACGGGCTTAATCAGGGAGGTCACGGCGCCACTTAGGATGTGTGCGCAGGGGAGTCATCAGGAGATAATACAACTGTTTCTGATTGACTCTCCTGCGTATCCGGTGGTGCTGGGCATGCCCTGGTTAAGTACCCATAACCCCGTTATTTCGTGGCAGGAGAGGGCTCTGAAGGAGTGGTCTGCTCAGTGTGTGGGTAGATGTTTGGGCGTTTCCTTAGGGGCTACCTCGGTGGAAAGTCCAAACCAGGTGCCCGCATTGCACATTCCACCTGAGTATGGGGATCTGGCTATCGCGTTTAGTAAGGCGAGGGCGACGCGATTGCCACCCCATAGGCAGGGGGATTGTGCGATAGACCTTCAGGCAGGAGCTGCGCTCCCACGGAGTCATGTGTATCCTCTGTCTCAGGAGGAGAAGAAAGCTATGGAGGTTTACATAGACGAATCACTGAGACAAGGATACATACGGCCGTCCACTTCCCCCGCGTCCTCGAGTTTCTTTTTCGTGAAGAAGAAGGATGGGGGGTTGCGTCCGTGCATCGACTACCGTGGTCTCAATCAGATTACGGTGAAGTATAGTTATCCACTCCCGCTGATTGCGACCATGACTGAGTCGTTGCATGGGGCGCGTTTCTTCACGAAATTAGATCTCAGGAGCGCGTACAACTTGGTGCGCATCAGGAAGGATGATGAATGGAAAACAGCCTTTAGTACCACCTCGGGCCATTACGAGTATCTCGTCATGCCATACGGGTTGATGAATGCTCCGTCAGTTTTCCAATCATTCGTGGATGAGATCTTCAGGGACATGCAGGGACAGGGAGTGGTGGTGTACATAGATGACATCCTCGTGTACTCACCTACCCGTGTCGAGCATGTGGCCCTGGTGCGCAGAGTGTTGCGGAGGCTGGTGGAGCACGACCTGTATGTGAAGGCAGAGAAGTGTCTGTTTTTCCAGGAGTCGATTTCCTTCTTGGGGTATCAGTTGTCTGCGTCAGGGGTGAAGATGGAGGTAGACCGAGTGTCAGCCGTGAGTAATTGGCAAACACCAACCACTGTGAAAGAGGTGCAGCAGTTTTTGGGGTTTGCGAATTACTACCGGAGGTTTATCCGGGGTTTTGGGCAGGTGGCAGCTCCCATCACGTCTCTCTTAAAGGGGGGCCCGGTGCGTCTGCAGTGGTCCGTCGAGGCGGACAGGGCTTTTAAGAAGCTGAAGGACCTGTTCACCTCGGCCCCGGTGCTGGCGCATCCGGATCCCTCTTTACCATTTCAGGTAGAGGTGGACGCGTCTGAAGCCGGTATTGGCGCCGTGCTGTCCCAACGGTCAGGCGCGCCACCTAAACTCCGCCCCGTTGCCTTCTATTCCAAGAAGCTCAGCCCGGCGGAGCGAAATTATGACGTAGGGGACAGGGAGCTGTTAGCTGTGGTCCAAGCCCTTAAGGTGTGGAGGCACTGGCTTGAGGGGGCTCAACACCCTTTCCTCATTTTGACGGACCACCGTAACCTGGAGTACATCCGGGCAGCGAGGAGGCTGAACCCTCGACAGGCTAGATGGAGTATGTTTTTGACCCGTTTCTCTTTTAAGATCACCTACATCCCTGGGTCACAAAACGGTAAGGCAGATGCACTGTCTCGGCGGTATGACGGGGAGGAGAGGTCCGTGGAGCCCACTCCCATACTGCCGGAGTCGTGTCTAGTGGCACCGGTGGTGTGGGAGCTCGATTCTGAGCTCGAGCGGGCATTACGCACCGACCCTAGTCCACCACAATGCCCGGAGGGTCGGAAGTATGTTCCGCTCGAGTGTCGGGATCGATTGATCTATTGGGCTCACACGTCACCCTCCTCTGGACATCCGGGTATCGGCCGGACAGTGCACTGTCTTAGTGCCAAATATTGGTGGCCTACGTTGGCCAGGGATGTGAGGGTTTATGTTTCCTCCTGCTCGGTGTGCGCCCAGTGTAAGGCGCCTAGACATCTGCCTAGGGGTAAGTTACTACCCCTGCCCGTTCCACAACGACCATGGTCCCACCTCTCGGTGGATTTTATAACTGACCTTCCCCTCTCTCAAGGGAATACTACACTCCTGGTCGTTGTGGATCGGTTCTCTAAGGCCTGTCGTTTGCTCCCCATGCCGGGTCTTCCTACTGCCCTACAAACCGCCGAAGCACTATTCACTCATGTGTTCCGGCACTACGGGGTGCCCGAGGACATTGTGGCTGACCGGGGTCCCCAATTCACCTCCAGAGTCTGGAGAGCTTTTATGGAGCGGTTGGGGGTCTCGGTGAGTCTCACCTCGGGTTACCACCCGGAGAGTAATGGGCAGGTGGAACGCGTAAACCAGGATGTAGGCAGGTTTCTCAGAACATACTGCCGGGACCGGCCGGAGGAGTGGGCGAGATATGTGCCCTGGGCTGAGATGGCACAGAACTCTCTTCGCCACTCCTCCACCCAACTAACCCCTTTTCAGTGTGTTTTAGGGTACCAGCCGGTTCTGGCACCATGGCATGAGAGCCAGATCGAGGCCCCCGCTGTGGATGAGTGGGTGCGGCGCTCGGAGGAGACGTGGAACGCTGCACACGTCCATCTGCAGCGTGCCATACGTCGACAGAAGACGAGCGCCGACCTACACCGCAGTGAGGGGCCTGTGTACGCACCTGGAGATCGAGTCTGGCTCTCTGCCAGAAACCTGCCCCTCCGCCTGCCCTGTCGGAAACTGGGTCGGCGGTTTGTAGGGCCATTTAAAGTCCTGAGAAGGTTGAACGAGGTTTGTTATAGATTACAGTTGCCAGTGGAGTATAAATGTATTAACCCCTCGTTCCATGTGTCCCTTCTCAGGCCGGTGGTAGCAGGCCCGCTCCAAGAACATGAGATCTTGGAGACCCCCCCGCCCCCGTTGGACATCGAGGGGGCACCGGCGTACACCGTGAGATCCATCTTGGATTCTAGACGTCGGAGAGGGGGTCTTCAGTATCTAGTGGAGTGGGAGGGGTACGGTCCGGAGGAGCGGTGCTGGGTGCCGAGGAGAGACATCTTGGACCCGTCGCTCCTGACGGAATTCCATCGGGGGTATCCGACGCGCCCTGCGCCGCGGCCTCCGGGTCGTCCCCAAGGCCGGAGTCGGCGCGCGTCTGGAGCCGCGCGTCAAGGGGGGGGTACTGTCACGGTTTCGGCCGAGGCTGCCTCTCTCCCTTGTTCGGGCAGGCTTCGGCGTTCGTCGTCTCCGGAATTCTAGCTGCCACCGATTTATGTTTTCATGTTCGTTTGCTTTTGTCTGTTTGTGTCACACCTGTTTCTGTTTTACGTGATTAGTATCCTATAAGTTTCTCGTTGTGTTTGTCTTGTGTTGTGTGTGATTGTTTTCGTCAGTGTTGTGTTTGCTCGGTTGAGCATATTTCTCTCCACTGCGCTGGAGCTCGTTTGCACTTGTTTCGTGCACTACATATTTTTGTCGCACCTGTTTGTGCGCATTTTGCCTACACGCCTTTGGCGTAGTTTAGCTGTTGGGCTTTGTTTGCCCTGTTGCCTGTGTTTGGGTCGGAATACAGCTTTTGGAACCTACCGTCTGCGTCCTGCATCTGATTTCCTACACCACACCTACACACGCCCTGACAAAGTGAAGTGCATTACCCTATTCATGTCCATAACGGAAATGTATAATTGCCTTTAGTACACTTGTTCTCTGAGATTACTGATGGACAAATCTGAACAAATTTTTTAAATCGGTCAAAGCGTTTGTCTACAATGTGAGTTTTTGATATTGTACTTTATTTAGTCTTTGGACACATGGGGTTATTGTTTTTTACACATATCATGAATCAAGTCCTGTTAATTAATACATGTTCGAATGATCAGATCTCAATAATTGTTGGTATATAGATTGTCTGGACTAAAACATCTAAATAAATCCACACACTCTCTCTCTCTCACACACCCCCCCCTCGAGTATATGCAGTATAAGCAAATTCAATGGAGTAATTCTATCCACTTATTTTTCTCTTTCTCAGATCTTAAAACATGTTCAAATCTTAATAATTATCTGGACCAGGGCTCTCCAACCCTGTTCCTGGAGAGCTACCGCCCTGTAGGTTTTCACAAGCACACGTGTGACACACATACCACAGACATCAATGCACACATACGTGTGTGTATGTCTGTATGTGTGTGTACACGTGTGTGCTTGTGAGAGAGGGAGAGAAAGAGGGAGAATGCTGTAGCAGGCCTCAATCTCCATTGATTTAGTTTGAATTTGCTTATGCTGTATAATATACTCTAGGAGTGTGTGTGGATTTCTTTGGGTTATTGTTTTTATATACACTGAACAGTGTGTGGTTTTTGTTTTTTCTCATCTTATTCAACTGTTACCATAAACCTGCAACAAAGATAGCTCAGATGTGCGAGTGCCCTTTGAATTTTGAATATTCACTGAACTAAAATATAAACGCAACATGTAAAGTGTTGGTCCCATGTTTCCTGAGCTGAAATAAAAGATCCCAGAAATGTTCTGTAAGCACAAAAAACTTATTTTGCTAAAATGTTGTGCACACATTTGTTTACATCCCTGTTAGTGAGCATTTCTCAATTGCCAAGATAATCCATTCACCTGACCGGTGTGGTATATCAAGAAGCAGATTAAACAGTCACGATCATTACATAGGTGCATCTTGTGCTAGGGACAATAAAAGACCACTCTAAAATGTGCAGTTGTGTCACACAACACAGTGCCACAGATGTCTCAAGTTTTGAGGTAGCGTGCAATTGGCATGCTGACTGCAGGAATGTCCACTAGAGCTGTTGCTAGATAATTGAATGTTCATTTCTATACCATAAGCCGCCTCCAATGTCATTTTAGAGAATCTTTGAAAACCTGTTTTTGCTTTATCATTATGGGGTATTTTGTGTAGATTGATGAGGACATTGTTTTACTTACTCCATTTTACTTTCCGAATGCACTGTTAATACCAACAATTATTAAGATGTGTACATGGATCCTTGATCAGTACTATACAGAAATGCATAATCATGAATGTCATTCTCTTCCTGGTGATGTACAGTCGTGGTCAAAAGTTTTGAGAATGACACATACTAATTTTCTGTCACGATCGTCGATAGAAGTGGACCAATGCGCAGCGTGATGAGTGAACATACTTTATTTTGATTCACCATACGAAACAAAACAATAAAACGATACGTGAAGTCCTAGGTAACATTACATTACATTTTAGTCATTTAGCAGACGCTCTTATCCAGAGCGACTTACAGGAGCAATTAGGGTTAAGTGCCTTGCTTAAGGGCACAGCGACAGATTTTTCACCTAGTCGGCTCGGGGATTAGAACCAGTGACCTTTCGGTTACTGGCACAACGCTCTTACCCACTAAGCTACCTGCCGCCCAGACACAAACCATACACGGAACAAGATCCCACAAAACACTGTGGAAAACAGGCTGCCTAAGTATGGTTCCCAATCAGAGACAACAAGCAACAGCTGACACTCGTTGCCTCTGATTGAGAACCACCCCGGCCAACACATAAACACATGAGCTAGATAACGAACCTAGAACACAAACACATAGAAACTACACACCCTGACTCAACATAACAGAGTCCCAGAGCCAGGGCGTGACATTTTCACAAGTCTACTGCCTCAGTTTTGATGATGGCAATTTGCATATACTCCAGAATGTCATGAAGAGTGATCAGATGAATTGTAATTAATTGCAAAGTCCCTCTGCCATGAAAATGAATTTAATCCCCAAAAAACTTTTCCACTGCATTTCAGCGCTCCCACAAAAGGACCAGCTGCCATCATGTCAGTGATTCTCTCGTTAACACAGGTGAGAGTGTTGACGAGGACAAGGCTGGAGATCACTCTGTCATGCTGATTGAGTTAGAATAACAGACTGGAAGCTTTAAAAGGAGGGTGGTGCTTGAAATCATTGTTCTTCCTCTGTTAACCATGGTTACCTGTAAGGAAACACGTGCCGTCATCATTGCTTTGCACAAAAAGGGCTTCACAGGCAAGGATATTGCTGCTAGTAAGATTGCACCTAAATCAACCATTTATCGGATCATCAAGAACTTCAAGGAGAGAGGTTCAATTGTTGTGAAGAAGGCTTCAGGGCGCCCAAGAAAGTCCAGCAAGCGACAGGACCGTCTCCTAAAGTTGATTCAGCTGCGGGATCGGGGCACCACCAGTGCAGAGCTTGCTCAGGAATGGCAGCAGGCAGGTGTGAGTGCATCTGCACGCACAGTGAGGCGAAGACTTTTGGAGGATGGCCTGGTGTCAAGAAGGGCAGCAAAGAAGCCACTTCTCTCCAGGAAAAACATCAGCGACAGACTGATATTCTGCAAAAGGTACAGGGATTGGACTGCTGAGGATTGGGGTAAAGTCATTTTCTCTGATGAATCCCCTTTCTGATTGTTTGGGGCATCCCGAAAACACCTTGTCCGGAGAAGACAAGGTGAGCGCTACCATCAGTCCTGTGTCATGCCAACAGTAAAGCATCCTGAGACCATTCATGTGTGGGGTTGCTTCTCAGCCAAGGGAGTGGGCTCACTCACAATTTTGCCTAAGAACACAGCCATGAATAAAGAATGGTACCAACACATCCTCCGAGAGCAACTTCTCCCAACTATCAAAGAACAGTTTGGTGATGACCAATGCCTTTTCCAGCATGATGGAGAACCTTGCCATAAGGCAAAAGTGATAACTAAGTGGCTCGGAGAACAAAACATCGAAATTTTGGGTCCATGGCCAGGAAACTCCCCAGACCTTAATCCCATTGAGAACTTGTGGTCGATCCTCAAGAGGCGGGTGGACAAACAAAAACCCACAAATTCTGACAAACTCCATGCATTGATTATGCAAGAATGGGCTGCCATCAGTCAGGATGTGGCCCAAAAGTTAAATTGACAGCATGCCAGGGCGGATTGCAGAGGTCTTGAAAAAGAAGGGTCAACACTGCAAATATTGACTCTTTGCATAAACTTAATGTAATTGTCAATAAAAGCCTTTGACACTTATGGAATGCTTGTAATTATACTTCAGTATACCATAGTAACACCTGACAAAAATATATCGTAACACTGAAGCAGCGAACTTTGTGAAGACCAATACTTGTGTCATTCTCAAAACGTTCCACGACTGTATCGTAAATATGTACACAAAGGTATAAAAATGTAATATCCTCCTTTGCATGTTTGCGTATTATTCTACACGCTGGCTATTATTCTAATGAGCTCCACCCCCAAACAAGACCACATTTGGTTGGTCCGGACCAAATCTGTACCAATCATAGATGTCTCTGTTTCACAAGTTTGGGCATCACAGTACAGCACAGTAGAGTAGAGTTCAGTAAAGTACAGTACAGTATAGTACATTAATGTACAGTACAGTTGAATACAGTAAATTATATTGTACTCTACTCTAATGTGCTCTACTGGAGTGTACTGTGTGTACTAAACTCTACTATACTTTACAGTACAGTACTGTAATGTATTGCACTGACCTATACTCTACTCTACTTTTCTTTATGGTACTGTAATGTACTGTATGGTACTGTACTGTGCTCTACTGTACTGTGCTGTCCAAACTTTTGAAACAGAGACATCTATGATTTTTTCCAGATTTGGACAGAACGAATTTCAACTACTTTTCAACTTCCATGGACGTCCAGTGTCATTCGGTGCTCAGTCGGTGAGAGGGCTGGTTACAGTAAATGGAAATACTGTGGATGGGGCTCATGGGTAGGTGTCAGTAAGAGCAGGAAGACATTAATTGGAGAGAGGAAAGACATGGAGAGTGAGAGGGAGGGTTGTCCAGACTGTTTTCACGCTCTTGCTTTCACACTCATACGACAGAAAGAGAAAGAAAACAGTTATGAGCTGAACATAACCATATGCCACTGGAAGGGAGGACAGTAGCAAGTGACCCAATTGTGGTTTGAGACTACAATGAATTCCCATTGTAGCCAATTCAGTTGCAGTCGTTCTGTTACAGATTTTTGGTAATTCTGTTACCGATTTGGTACAAACCAAATTGTTATCAGTAAAAATACTATAACTTTCATTATTTTGCCTCCTCACGAGGGAGAGAAATTATAAAATATCTTAAAGATATGTGGGTTTTTGATACCAGAATGACAAGGCACTAGGCAATAATTCTTACATTTACAGAAGACAAATCATTTCTGCAAAACAAAATATTGAGATTAGTTTGCAGGGGACAGTATTGCGTTTTTATGTGTTTGATTTCTAAAACTTTTAAATAATTTTTCTGCTAAATGTTTTCTAAGACCCCTTTTCTACCTGTTTGACCAGAGTATTCATATTCCCTTGACTTATTCAACATTTTGTTGGGTTACAGCCTGAATTCAAAATGGATTAAATTGATATATTTTTTTCTCACCCATCTACACACTATACCCCATAATGACAAAATGAAAACATGTTTTTAGAAATGTTTGCAAATCTATTGAAAATGAAATACAGAAATATCTAATTTACATAAGTAAATGTACATGTTAGAATCACCTTTGGCAGCAATTACATCTGTGAGTCTTTCTGGGTAAGTCTCTAAGAGCTTTGCACACCTGGATTGTACAATATTTGCACATTATTATTTAAAAAATTATTCAAGCTGTCAAGTTGGTTGTTGATCATCAGATTTTCAAGCCGATTTAAGTCACAACTGGCACATCAAATTTGGTGTCAAATGTCAAATATGATATGTCTTAATTTCACAAAGCTCTTAGCTTTCATTTGACACCAAATCTGATGTGCTCCTATGAACTTCACATGTTATTGCTCATGGGGCTTTTTACATGGAAATGCCCATGTGTGTGACTGCATGTTTGGTGACTAGGAAAGTTTTTATAGTTTAAACATCTCACATCATACAAGTGAGAACTTACTCAAAAACCTTTTTATTTTTTTTATCAGAATAATTTCCCTTTTGTGGACTATTGACTTCCAAGAACCAAAGTGTGGAAGGCTATTTCTTAGGCCTACTTATATTTTGGGGTTTTCTCTGTGGACTATTTCTCCTTTAGGTTATAATACAGACTTCCAACTGAACTGGTAAAATCCATCAATTTTTCATGTCTCGCATCTGGATTAAATTTTTGGTTATTTGGGGATTTCTTACAGGATTTGGGGACTAAATTGAATTCATTTGAAGGACAAATAAATACATGGTTGCTTATCTAACTGACCGTTGTAAGGTGACTACTTTCAATGGCACCAGAGAGTGGCGAGAAGGTTAAGGGCATATTCTGGATTGGGGCAATGAGTGAATTATGGCGTCAACTTCAGCGTGAGAGAACAAAAGTTATTAGGACGTGCATGTTATACCAGGTTACTATACTGTAGATTAGAATACAGGGTAGCAGTACTCATGGGTGGTATTCAATCCAAACTGGTTTATTCCCAGGCTATGGCAGAACAACATACTTCCCACACTGGGAAACACTATCGTAACTCACATGATGATGAGGATGATGATGATGACTCTCAATAACTCTCCTGTCATAGGTACCTAACTAAAGCATTTGCTTGTGCTGCACATTTGACATTAATCAAGTTGTGACAAATTTAAGCTTACTGATGATGCTTCATAAATCCACAGACACAAAGACTAATTGAATTTGTGGCCACACAACCTTACTCAATTTAGGGCAGATTCCTTAAATAATGTGAGTGGGTGATCTATCGAGTCGGCTTGTCAAAATGTAATCATCTTGAATGTCAGATGACAGAGCTTTTACTGTAATTCCTTAAAACCAAGAAATAGCCTTGTCGCGTGGCTAAAGCTTAGAGGAAGATTTACCCCGTAAAGCCCTGAATACATTAAAACAATGTTGCAACCATCTCCAAATGAAAATGTTTCTGGCTGCAGGCTATGCTCTCATTCCCCTGTATGGTGATGGATTAACTTTGGACAACAGGCGAATTCTAGAGATTCATCTGAGGCTGGCCAAAACCTTTTTTATCCTTCAGACCTCACTGAGGGGTCAGCCCGGACTGTGAGTGTCTTATCATTTACACTGACTTCCCTATCACGGAAAGTATATCATTATTATCTTTCAAACGTTAAACCTCTGACATGATATTTACACTTGCGTATTCGTGGAATACTCTGGGTACTGGACCTTGGGTTAAGGTTTGCGCGTGGAAACTAAATGTGAATTTCCCCTCTGTCTTTGACACGCAGGGCCAGGCCAGGACAGTGTGTGAATATATGTATGATTGTGTGATTGTATGTATGGGCGTGTGATTGTGTGTATGTGTGTATGTGTGTGTGTGTGTGTGCAGTGAGGAGTTGAGTTCACACCGATAACTAGGGGAATAGATTAATCCATGTGTTAACCACAGCCAGTCCTTTGACTAAGCCAGAGTCGGTTTATCGCTATGCAATATTTAACATTCAAGTGAGGATCTAACCCCTTGTGAGTCCTAACAAATCACTTTAGGCACTTGGCTGTGAAGTGCAGTTTGTTGTGATCTGACCAAGATATCAATATAGCATACCACATACAGAACTCAGTAGTGAAAGAAAACTCCATATTATTAAAGTTATAAACCGGGTGGTTCGAGCCCTGAATGCTGATTGGCTGACAGCCGTGGTATATCTGCCCGTATACCAAAACATTACGTTGGTAACCAGTTTATAATAGCAATAAGGCACCTCTGGGTTTTGTGGTATATGGCCAATATACCACGGCTAAGGGCTGCATCCAGGCACTCCGCGTTGCGTCGTGCATAAGAACAGCCCTTAGCCATGGTATATTGGCCTTCTACCACACCCCCTTGGGCCTTATTGCTTAATTATAACATTGGAATTAGCTTGTTGTTGTTGTTAGCTTGTTATAGTGAATTACTTATATATCATAAACAGCAGAATCCCTCCATCCCTCTCATTCTCTCTCTCTTATTCCCTTGCTTCCTCCCTCCATGCTTCCCTCCATCCCTCTCATTCTCTCTCTCTTATTCCCTTGCTTCCTTCCTCCATGCTTCCCTCCATCCCTCTCATTCTCTCTCTCGTATTCCCTTGCTTCCTTCCTCCATGCTTCCCTCCATCCCTCTCATTCTCTCTCTCTTATTCCCTTACTTCCTCCCTCATTGTTTCCCTACATCCCTCTCATTCTCTCTCTCTCTTATTCCCTTGCTTCCTTCCTCCATGCTTCCCTCCATCCCTCTCATTCTCTCTCTCTCTTATTCCCTTGCTTCCTCCCTCCATGCTTCCCTCCATTCCTCTCATTCTCTCTCTCTCTCTTATTCCCTTGCTTCCTCCCTCCATGCTTCCCTCCATCCCTCTCATTCTCTCTCTCTCTCTTATTCCCTTGCTTCCTCCCTCCATGCTTCCCTCCATCCCTCTCATTATCTCTCTCTCTCTCTTATTCCCTTGCTTCCTCCCTCCATGCTTCCCTCCATCCCTCTCATTCTCTCTCTCTCTCTCTTATTCCCTTGCTTCCTCCCTCCATGCTTCCCTCCATCCCTCTCATTATCTCTCTCTCTCTTATTCCCTTGCTTCCTCCCTCCATGCTTCCCTCCATCCCTCTCATTCTCTCTCTCTCTGTCCCTCTTTTCCTTATCTTATTGTCATGTGAGTTTGGTAGCTAGGAATGGTTGCACACTCCAGTGGTAATATGTAAAAAACGTAGACACCTATTTTTCAACATGCTATTTACCACCTCATGCAGTAATGACATTCCATGTGGGGACTGGGGACTGCATTGCAGCGGCAGTGGTAGCAGAGGGAAAACCTTGTGACTGGAAGATTGGGTTTGCTTTTATCGCCTGTTGCCCTTTAGTTTGTTTTCCATTCTTCAGAGGGAGTCAGCGGGCGGGTGTGGTTGCGTTAGCTAGCTGCCAGCCTCTCCCACCTGTCTAGACCTCTCTCTCTCTCTCTTTCTCTCTCTCTCTCTCTCTCTCTCTCTCTCTCTCTCTCTCTCTCTCTCTCTCTCTCTCTTCTCTCTCTCTCTCTCTCTCTGTATCTCTCTCTCTCTCTCTCTGTATCTCTCTCCATCTCCCTCTACAGCCCTACAAACAAAAACACAAACGATAGAGAGAGTGATAGAAGTGATCTTTGCCTGAGGAGATTATGGCCTCATTTCTTTGTAAACTCATTGGGAAAGCAGATGGTCATACATCATATTTTGAGAAAACTTAGTTTGAGGACTTCTCCCCACCTCTCTAGGTGTGGAGACTAATAATAATCCAGATATAAGGACTCAGAATTAGGACAAGAAGAAGAAGTACAGTAAAAGTGACTACATGAAGCTAAATCATTATAAAATAAATAAACTATAAGAAATAGAGTTACACTGTAAGATGAGAAAAAGTGAACATAAATAATTGTTATTCTGTCAAAATATCGAAAATTGCATTGATTTAAATTCAAATTCAAACGGAATTTGATTATCTTTTAATATCAGTGTTGTGTATGTAATATAGACTGTAAATCCCTGTGAGAATGCTCTCAGATCTCAGTGTTTAGGGAGATGTAGTGTGACCCTACAACATAGGTTAAGTTCATCTAACATAAGACTATTTCATAAATATATTGTAGCTCTTTGCTGCTGTACGACTTCACCTCTAGAGACCTATTGTATCTTATTAGCGTACTTGTGTTCGTCCTTTATATCCCTCAACATACTGCTCACCCACATGAAGTCTACATTATATGGATGCTTTATTCGCCTTTTATGATATATATATATATATATATATATATATATATATTTTTACACATATTTAACCCCTTATTTTTGTTGGCACAAAACTACTTCCATTCATTTGTATGGGTTAACTTTAGACGAGTATCGTGACACTTGTGGGAGTCGTAGAGTCTCCACTTTCCATGGAGTGGCCATTTGAGTTTTTATGCAAAACCGTTTGGATGCTACAGACGTTTTCGCGAAAATACCTATTTTCATGATGTCTCCTGGTCTGAGAAACAGCTCTTTAGCTCTGCCACTTTCCACCGCAGATGCGGAAGGGCGACATAGGCGAATGCGGTGGATTGAGACACAGCCCATGCAAAAAAAACGATATCTCTAGCTTAAACTGACAGATTCTGATGGGGATTTCTTAATTATGTTATGTAGATTGACGCACTGGTTTGTCAATAGATTCTAGGGGGTTTTAAATAACTGCAACAGAGCTAATGATTCAAAAAGCAAAGAGAGAGAGAGAGCATATGCTAAAAACATGCTCCATTTCATCAGTATCACGTTTGACATGATAGTGACAAGCTCCAGCTTAAGAAGATACACTTGGTCTTCATGAGATGGATAGATGAGGGTGAAAGTCATTGATATGGTGGAATATGAGAAGCCTGCTTAACTATCATCTGACAAATGATCATCAGGTCAAGATCATTGACCCATTGAGCTGGTTATTTTCACTCCAATTGGGCTTGGTTCAAAGCTCTGTTTAGACAGTGAACATGACCTCCACAAAAGCTTTGGGGAAATTGCCTTTGAAAGTATATTGCTGTGCACAGGTATGGCTAATCAATCTGTGTTGGATTGAAATTCAATTCAGTCTGTTGGGTGTTATGCTATGAATATGGCTATTTATAATTTTCTAATGTAATTGTGTTGGTGATTAGATAATCTCTGTGACTCATGAGCACTCATGGGCTGAAGTGGCCATGTGTTGTCACATTAATGAGAGAGCCAGCATCACCAGAGGGGGTGCTGGGTAGGCAGCATACTAATTATCCGCAGGACGTATGCATCCATAGACAGGACTAAGATCACAGTCAGGGAAGGTCATTAATGTGTCGGCTAATACAGGTCTACAAGCCTGCATGTGGGTGTTGGGTAACGAGATGGAACACACTGCACTCAGGGCCTAAGGGGTTCTTCTACATGTGATGGTGAATTATGACAGTGTAGAATCTAAAGGTCCGGGAGTGGAATGAGGTAAAAATACGTGTTATGAACTTATACTGTATGCTTGTCATCGGCAAGGACTAGGGAGTTTTTTATGATTAAAAGAAACGGAATAGAGCTAAGCACATTCATAATCCTAGAGGAAAAACCTGGTTCAGTCTGCTTTCCAACAGACACTGGGAGCCAAATGTACCTTTCAGCAGGACAATAACCTAAAACACAAGGACAAATATACACAGGAGTTGCTTACCAAGACGACATTGATTGTTCCTGAGCGGCCTAGTTACAGTTTTGACTTAAATCGGCTTGAAGATCTATGGCAAGACTTGAAAATGGCTGTCTAGCAATGATCAACAACCAACTTGACAGAGCATGGATAATTTTTTTAAGAAAAATGTGCAAATATTGTACAATCCAGGTGTGCTAGGCTCAGAGACTTACCCAGAAAGACTCACAGCTGTAATCGCTGCCAAAGGTAATTTTAACATGTATTGACTCAGGGTGAGAATAATTATGTAAATGAGATATTTCTGTATTTCAATAAAAACATGTTTTCACTTTGCCATTGTGGGGTATTGTGTGTAGATGGGTGAGAAAAAATATCAATTTTATCCATTTTGAATTCATGCTGCAAACGCAACAAAATGTGGAATAAGTCAAGGGGTATGAATACTTTCTGACGGGACTGTATATGTAAAATGATTAAGGGAATACCAGATACATTCACAAATATTCTAACACCTATCTTTTGAATCTTATCAGATTACTCAAACTCCTAATGTTAAAGTTTAAACACTGAGATCAACACTAATGCTCAGGCAGTATTTAATAGTAAAAACAAAATATACAATAAAAAAGCTTATTCAGATTCAGAAGGGTTCTATATAGAATCCTTTTTGCCTTCCAAAGAATCCTTCTTGCCTTCCAAACAATCATCAAATAACTCTTTCTTCCAAAAACAGTTCTTAGGATGAAAAATATTCTAGGTAGAACACTTTAACATAAGGCAAATAGTAAACAATGATTCATGTATTGTTGGTCCTTATAAGGATTACGAGATTGACTAAACGTGTTCAGGAAGTCATGCTGTAGAGCAGGGGTTGGCAACAGGCGGCCCGTGGGTCAAAACCGGCCCACGAGTGATTTTATTTGGCCCCCCAAAGTAAAAAGAAATGTTATATAAAATATACACAGTATTTTAGTTTTTGGTAAAAGAAATACTGAATTCACCAGGAATTGAGTTTCATTTAGGAAATCTGTTCCCAAGTATTCCCACGAATAAAAAAGAGACATATGTGATGGTGTAATCAAGGTATGAAATGATTGTTATTTTCAAATAAAATCAATTTTGGGGCTTAGTTGTGGTCAATTTGCAGTGTACAAATTATTATCATTATGTTCTGGCCCACTGCTGTAGAGTCAAATCCTCCAGACCTCCACATAGGCTAAACTAAAACAATGGTGTGAAAATATGAAATTGCTGAGTTTAAAAATGACATGGGCAGACAACATAGTAAGTCAACCAAATGTCTATTCGGCACTTCTCTCCTACAGCAGCGCTAATCTGTCAGTGCTGAAGGAAGAGAATCCTCTCAATGTCCTTAAAGTAAGTAAGGCTTTGTGAAGCATAAATGTGTACATTGTCACTTCCCATCAACATCAGCAAAACTCACCATTTATCTCAAGTTCAAGGGCTTAGACATCTCATAAATAAAGTAGTGTGTAGAAGAACAGTAATTGTTAGGCCTACAATAATTTAACTGGTTAATTAGTTAACTGCTTTGCAGAAATACATGTCATAAGAGGAGGAAAAACCTCCAGAGATAGCCAATACTCAATTGCATTAGCACTCAGGATTCTGGTATAGCTCCTTGGTGAGAGACTCTACATCTCCTTGGTTGAGTGTAAAACTCTACAGCTAAGTGATTGAGAGATAATGTGTGTCTCTGTGTTCTGGCTGATTGGACAGGCCCCTGAACGCTGGTACGTAAATTAATAAACAAACTGAACTGTTGTAGAGGTTCTCTCTTCACCGTCTCTCACTCTCTCTCTCTCTCTCTCTCTCTCTCTCTCTCTCTCTCTCTCTCTCTCTCCATCTCCATCCCTCTCGCCCCGTCTTCCCTTTTTCTCCATCTCTCTCTCCATTATTTTCTCTCTCCTGCAACCCTGTCACGTCTGCCTGTGATGGCTGCCACCACCCTCACCACCAGATGCTGCCATATATCCTCATGAGCCATGCGATTTTAATTGTTTGAAAAGGCATGCAATGCCTCGTTCCTCAGAGACCAAGCAAGGTGAGAACATACCTAAATAGAAAGCTGAATATGTGTTTTTGACGTCAACGTCATAGGCCTATAGATACTCTACATATGCCTATAGATACAAAATACAAGAGTTTTTGATGCCTACTGCTTTTGAACAATAGTGCAAAGGAAGACATATTTCCCATGTGAACTCATCCCGTGGGAGACTTTTGATATTCTGTTCTATTCACAGAAGATCTATGGTAAGTGCACAATAAACATACTGGAAATAATGTGTTGCTCATCATACATTTAGAGCACTGTTTCATGATCTGGCGTTCGTGTTGAATCTCACTGAATTATGGATGGAGGTAAATCAGCAGGGTTTGATCTACTGGTCTCATTGAGCTGTTCATACTGAGCATTAGATCATCAAGATGTTAGGCAGAGAGAAAGAAAGGGGGGGGGGGGGGGGTGTTGGGGAGACAGACGCACAAACAGAGAGAGGGAGCTCTGAAGATAGAAAAACCAGGATGGTCCTTTTTAAAATAGGGCATTACAGCATTACAAGAACCTAATGGAAGAGCTTTGGATTGAAGGCACAGGGGATTGACAGTCTGCATAGTTGTGTGTGTGTGTGTGTGTGTGTGTGTGTTAGGGCAGCATCTCTGGCCCCCACAGTTGTCAGGGCCCAGAGCCGTTTCGCTCACACAGCCAGTCCCCTGTGTCCCCTGAATCACTCACTAACTGACACGCACAGAGACAGAGAACGAGGGAGGGAGAGAGATGGGGCAGCAGAGAGAGGAGGGGGTGTGATATAGAGAGCAAGATAAAGAAAGAGAGGAAGGCAGGGGGAACAAAGTGAGAAAGAGAAAGCGAGAATGGATGGATAGATAGATAGATAGAACAAGGGAGAGAAGGCTAGAGAGGGAGAAGAGAGGATGGATAGATAGAGATAACAAGGGAGAGAAGGGTAGAGAGGGAGAAGAGAAGAGATGATGGATGGATAGAGATAGCAAGGGAGAGAAGGCTAGAGAGGGAGAAGAGAAAATAGGATGGAAAACACCTCTTCTCTTCTCTCTCTCCCTCTCTTTCTCTCTCTCTTTCGCTCTCTCTCTTTCTTTCAACATCTCCTTCAACTCCATCTCTCCTCTCTTCTTTCACCTTCACCAGTAGAACACCCATGCCTCAGCCCCTCCCTCCCATTGGTTCTCCCCAAGTAGCTATATTATTGCCCCCAATCAGTGTTAGGGAGAGCTGGCCTGAGCCAATCACAGGAAGACAGGACAGAGGGGCTCAACAGGTGTTCTGGGGGTTCACTGTTAAAAAAGCAAATCCTACTAAATCATTAAATTAATGATTTTGTAAGGCAATGGCCAATGAATCACACCAATACAAATTACAGGTTAAGACACAATCAGGTTACTATTTTTATTACAGACCCTTTCTAATTTTAATTGGTCACAGAGAGAAGTCACAACAATGTATAAGCAGTTCTGCATGAACTGGAACAGCAATTTTTTACCCTTCCCCAAATCCTGGGTGTCGGTTTTGATGAATCAAGCCCCCCACAGCGCAAACTATTGGAAATCTATACCGATTTGACATTGGAGTAATGAACACTGTTTGCGCAGCACAGAATCAAAATATTCCAGCTAACCTGAAAGAAAATCCACTTTAGATGTTATGTCCCTTTAAAAAAAATATATACCAACAGGAAAAGAAATGCTGTATTTCTAAATGTCAGGACATGAAAGGTTATACAAAAGCTAACAGATGGTTTGGGTATGATATTACAGACAGTGGATTTAAGGTAGATCGTAATGTACAGCACATCCAAACAATCCCCAATGAGCGTTAAGGGTTGGAGCCATTTATTAAAGGGATGAATTCTTAACTGATCCTATATTCTCTATTCATGGCTTACCAATATTTAACAGCTCTGGGATATATAACCCATAGAGAGGGTGGAGGAGTCACTCACAACAGAACAGAACAGAGCCCCCTCATCCTCCACCTGAAATAAAACAAGCTCTGCACTTTGAGACTTAACTTTGACCATGTTCAAGGTGAGGAAGGCTGGGTTGTATCTGTACACCCCATCCTGCCTTCATTCAGCTGGGGATCGAGGCAGAGTTAGGCAGACACTATTGTCCCCTAAGAGTCTTTCTACTTGCCTGTCTGCCATGGAACCGCAAAGAAAAGTGGACACAGTGTTGCCATAAATAAGAGATGATACATTCATGAAAGATTTAACTCTCTCTATATTGAGATTTTAGGTTCTGACTCTGTGTCACTTGTGATGTGCTGTGGCTCTGATGATGGCTTCAGGTCTGTGACTTCTCCACAGAGACTTTTCTTTTGCGCCGTAAGCAAATGTCGCTAGTGCCTGTTAGGGTTGAACCGGAGTCCACTCCCTCTTGGAGAAACGGTTGTGACACAACAACAGGACAGACAAACTGACGAGGAGCATAGTTCCTGAATCATTGGAACCGCCGTTTTAAATGTGGACAGACACACAGATAGTAGTGCATACTATCGACGTGCTCACCTTTTTCTGGTGCTCTCTCTTTTCAAGTCTCCATGGAAGTTAGGTGTTTATTTTCTTAATCATTATCATGTGGATATGGAGTGAATAGAATTGAATAAACAAAGCCTTGAGCGAAATCATAGATTCTATTTACAGTGGATAATTGGTATGGGGTGTCTAGACGCCAGCCTATTAGACACAGCTTAGCAGTGTACGCCGGCGCTGATACCATCGCTTGTTTTAATCTGGGCAAATAATGGACTGAAGAGAAAAATGCACCTGAGGCAAATCTTTGTATTCATTCTGCGAAGAATGAGAGAAAACAAAACTGACAGCGACATGAGTGCAGAGCAATACATCTACGAAAGGTGTGCTAAACCCTGCTATTCATCACAAGCGCTAAAAGTCTGAACAAATAAACAGATTGTGTGTGTGTGCCTTCCTCTGTGCACGTGTGTGCGTCTGCTTTTTACACACAATCAAACACACACACACACAGTCAGACACATACACACACACACACACAGCTGCCCGTCACTTCTCACTGTTGGAAGAGCCACCACTAAGCCAAAGCCACCACACTGTCCATCCCTTAAGTGCATAGGTCTCCTTTCAAGCTTGGTTTTTACCCCCCTGTCCCTTCCTCATAGTAAGTGAGAAGTGTATTTTAAGGCTTAGTGGATGTCACACCCCCTCTCTGGTCCTCCCTATGGGTCTAGTCTATCTGTGACTTAGCCATACAACCATTACAGGAGCCTAGAACATGTTGGAGGGGACCATTCTTTGACTGAATAAACCTTGGTCGCGTCCCAAATGGCACTCTATTCCATATATAGTGCACTACTTTTGACCGGAGCCCTAGAGAATAGGGTGCCATTTGGGACAGGCACTCATCTCTGAGAATGGAGGATTCAGCATTCCTCTGATGACTGCACATGAGAAGACTGATCCATTATAAACAGACTGACTGAGTACCATAATTAACACCTGGATTGTTCAAACCTATTGTAATTTCTTCAAATATCCACACTCTATGAGTGAATGTGTGGACATGCTTATAGTTTCCATGTTCTATAGTTAATTGATGGTCTTATGAGGCTAATAGACACCAGTTCTGTTTATGTAAAAAGACACCAGTTCTGTTTACATAAACACCTTGAAGGAGCTGCAGAGTTTTTTATTTTATTTAGACATTTGAGAATGTTGGTACATTTTGGATTTCTACTGTAAATAGATGCAAAGGTGCTCATTTAACCCGTAACACTTGATTTGGATTGTCCATCTCTAGATGCACTACACACAATCTACAGACTACATTTAACCTTATGATACTTGCATTATGTTGGCTAATTTCCCAAAGGTAGAATAGCAAGTCCTATCAATTTGAAACCTATTTGATACTGATCAACCCCATCTCTACACGACATACACTGTTTGATTCTGTCATTATGTGTGCAGTCATGCTTAAGATTGTGCCCTATCCTGCAGACAGGGTTGGGCAGGTTACTTTCTAAATGTAATAATTTATGGTTACTACTTACAATCGGTAACACAACTTTTGGATTACCCAAACTCAGTAACATAATCTGATTACTTACAGTTACTTTTGGATTCCTTCCCTTAAGAGGCGTTAGAAAAAGACGGAAAGGATCCATCAAATGCATTTGCAAATTTGAAAGGTGTCATAATGTATTTTTTCTGCAAACATCCTTTCTGAATTTAAAAGCAATTCAAGAAGTAATTATCTAGTTTTTTTTTAAGTGTCTGTAATCTGATTACAATATTTCTGCTGGTAAAGTAACTGATTACAGTTTTTTGTAATCGGATTACATGTAACTGATTAGTGACGCATTCTGCTAAATGACGTAAAATGTAATCAGTTACTCCCCAACCCTGCCGGCAGATCATACAATAGCACATACTGTACATGATCTTTCATAACATCAGCACAGCACCATGGCTCTGCTGAGCAAAGATGGGCACAATTCCATTTCCCCAACAAACAACAGAATACCGGCAGAGAGAGTGGTGTGTGATTTGCCAGAGGGGCTTGGAAGCATTAAAGTTACAGTCTGGGATTTGGGAAGCTGTTCAATGGTCATGTACATGTTTTATACACTGCTCAAAAAAATAAAGGGAACACTAAAATAACACATCCTAGATCTGAATGAATGAAATAATCTTATTAAATACTATTTTCTTTACATAGTTGAATGTGCTGACAACAAAATCACACAAAAATTATCAATGGAAATCAAATGTATCAACCGATGGAGGTCTGGATTTCGAGTCACCCTCAAAATTAAAGTGAAAAACCACACTACAGGCTGATCCAACTTTGATGTAATGTCCTTAAAACAAGTCAAAATGAGGCTCAGTAGTGTATGTTGCCTCCACGTGCCTGTATGACCTCCCTACAACGCCTGGGCATGCTCCTGATGAGGTGGCGGATGGTCTCCTGAGGGATCTCCTCCCAGACCTGGACTAAAGCATCCGCCAACTCCTGGACAGTCTGTGGTGCAACGTGGCGTTGGTGGATGGAGCGAGACATGATGTCCCAGATGTGCTCAATTGGATTCAGGTCTGGGGAACGGGTGGGCCAGTCCATAGCATCAATGCCTTCCTCTTGCAGGAACTGCTGACACACTCCAGCCACATGAGGTCGAGCATTGTCATGCATTAGGAGGCATTGTCTTGCATTAGGAGGAACCCAGGGCCAACCACACCAGCATATGGTCTCACAAGGGGTCTGAGGGGGGCTGTGCGGCCCCCCAAAGAAATGCCACCCCACACCATGACTGACCCACCGCCAAACCGGTCATGCTGGAGGATGTTGCAGGCAGCAGAACGTTCTCCACGGCGACTCTGTCACGTCTGTCACATGTGCTCAGTGTGAACCTGCTCTCATCTCGGTACCTAATGGCAGTCAGGCTACCTCTGGCGAGCACATGGAGGGCTGTGCGGCCCCCCAAAGAAATGACACCCCACACCATGACTGACCCACCGCCAAACCGGTCATGCTGGAGGATGTTGCAGGCAGCAGAACGTTCTCCACGGCGACTCTGTCACGTCTGTCACATGTGCTCAGTGTGAACCTGCTTTCATCTGTGAAGAGCACAGGGCGCCAGTGGCGAATTTGCCAATCTTGGTGTTCTCTGGCAAATGCCAAACGTCCTGCACAGTGTTGGGCTGTAAGCACAACCCCCACCTGTGGACGTCGGGCCCTCATACCACCCTCATGGAGTCTGTTTCTGACCATTTGAGCAGACACATGCACATTTGTGGCCTGCTGGAGGTCATTTTGCAGGGCTCTGGCAGTGCTCCTCCTGCTCCTCCTTGCACAAAGGCGGAGGTAGCAGTCCTGCTGCTGGGTTGTTGCCATCCTACGGCCTCCTCCACATCTCCTGATGTACTGGCCTGTCTCCTGGTAGCGCCTCCATGCTCTGGACACTACGCTGACAGACACAGCAAACCTTCTTGCCACAGCTCGCATTGATGTGCCATCCTGGATGAGCTGCACTACCAGAGCCACTTGTGTGTGTAGTAGACTCCGTCTCATGCTACCACTAGAGTGAAAGCACCGCCAGCATTCAAAAGTAACCAAAACATCAACCAGGAAGCATAGGAACTGAGAAGTGGTCTGTGGTCACCACCTGCAAAACCAGTCCTTTATTGGGCGTGTCTTGCTAATTGCCTATAATTTCCACCTGTTGTCTATTCCATTTGCACAACAGCATGTGCAATTTATTGTCAATCAGTGTTGCTTCCTAAGTGGACAGTTTGATTTCACAGAAGTGTGATTGACTTGGAGTTACATTGTGTTGTTTAAGTGTTCCCTTAATTTTTTGGAGCAGTGTATTTACCTATTTTATCTTAAAGAATATCACTTATTGGGAGTTGGGAGTTTAGCACAACAATACATTTGAGAGGGGTTACATTTCCCTAACTCCATCCCTCCGCTGTAAAGACTTCGAAAACAAGTTGAAGGGACCATTTAGTTGTTTTTCGACTCGCAGACTTTAGCTTTAAGCAGACAGTAGGATGAGCTGCATGCGGCAGAAGCAGAAGCAGAAGCAGGCGTAGACATGCCAGTCCCTGGAGAGGTGTGTATGTGTGTGTTTGAGTGTTTGTGTGTGTGTGTGTGTGTGTGTGTGTGTGTGTGTGTGTGTGTTCCTGCCGTTCGCTCCCTGGAGAACACCAGTGTGTTTACCATAATCCAGGCCTGAGGGGGCATCCACTCCTAATCACCTCCATCTAGTCCCACTGCAGATAACACTTCTCTAGCCATTAGTATCACACTCACAGAGAACTAGTACAACTCCACCATGCTTTAAAGTGATGAAGTATTCGCTAGGCTACACAATGTTGTTCAGATTTACGTTAACACTTTGCAATAACGTTCATTAAGTAATTATTTAACATGAATGAAGTGATTTATTAACTTATGATACATCTTTGCACCATAGCTTTGTATGGAAGTGTGTCTGGATGTGTGGGTTTTTGCTAAATTGCACCCAGGTTTTTGTATGAATCATTCGCGAATCATGCAATGTCACCTTAGCTATAAAAAATGTAAATGATCAGGAGAAGAAATGAATGAAACTTAGGCTATGATAGGTCAACGGCCAGTTATCTGTATGTGGGAATCATGTCTTCAGCATGTCTACACTGTAACAGTCTTGTGGTCCTCTGTAGCTCAATTGGTAGAGCATGGCGCTTGTAACGCCAGGGTAGTGGCTTCGATCCGCGGGACCACCCATACGTAAAAATTTATGCACACATGACTGTAAGTCGCTTTGGATAAAAGCGTCTGCTAAATGGCATATTATTATATATTATTATTCAGCATGTCTACACTGTAACAGTCTTCAGCATGTCTACACTGTAACAGTCTTCAGCATGTTTATATGTAACAGTCTACACTGTAACAGTCTTCAGCATGTATTCACTGTAACAGTCTTCAGCATGTCTACACTGTAACAGTCTTCAGCATGTCTACACTGTAACAGTCTTCAGCATGTCTACACTGTAACAGTCTTCAGCATGTCTACACTGTAACAGTCTTCAGCATGTATTCACTGTAACAGTCTTCAGCATGTCTACACTGTAACAGTCTTCAGCATGTATTCACTGTAACAGTCTTCAGCATGTCTACACTGTAACAGTCTTCAGCATGTATACACTGTAACAGTCTTCAGCATGTCTACACTGTAACAGTCTTCAGCATGTCTACACTGTAACAGTCTTCAGCATGTCTACACTGTAACAGTCTTCAGCATGTATTCACTGTAACAGTCTTCAGCATGTCTACACTGTAACAGTCTTCAGCATGTCTACACTGTAACAGTCTTCAGCATGTCTACACTGTAACAGTCTTCAGCATGTCTACATGTAACAGTCTTCAGCATGTTTACATGTAACAGTCTTCAGCATGTATACACTGTAACAGTCTTCAGCATGTATTCACTGTAACAGTCTTCAGCATGTCTACACTGTAACAGTCTTCAGCATGTCTACATGTAACAGTCTTCAGCATGTCTACACTGTAACAGTCTTCAGCATGTATTCACTGTAACAGTCTTCAGCATGTCTACATGTAACAGTCTTCAGCATGTCTACACTGTAACAGTCTTCAGCATGTCTACACTCTAACAACCTGCTATGTGTGATATGCCAGTCACATAAACCTGCAATTACTCACTTACATGCTCAATTAACAGGACTTTGCTCTATGTAACTACAAAGCTCAGTACTTGCTTTATTGCACACACATCAATTAGCCCATCCACATGATGTATTCCTGTAAGTATGGATGAGAGAGAGAGAGAGAGAGAGAGAGAGAGAGAGAGAGAGAGAGAGAGAGAGAGAGAGAGAGAGAGAGAGAGAGAGAGAGAGAGAATGAGAGAGAGAGAGAGAGAGAGAGAGAGAGAGAGAGAGAGAGAGAGAGACTGCTGTTAAGTATTGGGGAACGTGGGGCTGGATGGTACTGGGGATGAAACTGGTCCGGGACCACCCATATGTAAATTTGCAGACTCTTTTATCCAAAGCGACTCACATGACTGTAAGTCGCTTTGGATAAAAGAGTCTGCTAAATGGCATATTATAAACTGAGGATGGATGATACTGGGGAGGTGAAAAATCTGTCAATGTGCCCTTAAGCAAGGCACTTAACCTTAATTGCTCCTGTAAGTCGCTCTGGATAAGAGCGTCTGCTAAATGACTAAAATGTAAATGTAAATGTACTGGGGATGGATGTAACTGAGGATGGATGATACTTGGGATGGATGATACTGGGGATGGATGGATTCATCCTCTCTGGTTGAGGACAGTCATCTGAACATGTCATGACCAAATTAAATTCTCAGAGAGAAATGGGTTATATTTAGTAGTCGTACACAGAGGAAACATATCACTTCCAAGGAAAAATGTTAGTTCACCATATTGGCAGATCAAGAGAATTAATCCCTTCTTTTCTTCTTAATCCCCTTTCTTATCATCAGATTATGAAAATCCTGATCCCCCTCCTCTCAGATATTAAACTGCACCCAGAATACAACTCCAGGCTTAAAGAAATCAATGCCCCGGCCCTCTTGTCCAGCGCTCGTGGCTCAAGTGCACTTCGTTTTGAATTTATTTTAGTAATTCCCCTCTCCGTCCTCGTCCCTGCGACATGAATAATCTTGGCGAGGCACCGAGCTTTGGTATTCAGAGGGTGACAATCTGCTCAAACGCTTCAGACGCATTTTCATTCATCCACAGAGGCAGAGGTGCAGGCCGGGTGATTTCCTCTAATCAAATCAAATCAAATGTTATTGGTCAACTACACGTGTTTAGCAGATGTTATTGCGGGTGTAGCGAAATGCTTGTGCTTCTAGCTCCGACAGTGCAGTAATATCTAACAAGTAATATCTAACAATTTCACAACATATACCCAATACACACAAATATTAGTAAGGAATGAATTAAGAATATATACATATATGCACGAGCGATGTCAGAGCGGCATGGACTAAGATACAGTAGAACAGTATAGAATACAGTATGTACATATGAGATGAGCAATGCAAGATATGTAAACATTATTAAAGTGGCTAGTGTTCAATTTCTTAAAGTGCCAGTGATTTCTAGTCTATGTCTATAGGCAGCAGCCTCTAATGTGCTAGTGATGGCTGTTTAACAGTCTGATGGCCTTGAGATAGAAGCAGTTTTTCAGTCTCTCCGTCCCAGCTTTGATGCACCTGTACTGACCTCGCCTTCTGGATGATAGTGGGGTGAACAGGCAGTGGCTCAGGTGGTTGATGTCCTTGATGATCTTTTTGGCCTTCCTGTGACATCGCGTGCTGTAGGTGTCCTGGATGGCGGGTAGTTTGCCCCCGGTAATGCGTTGTGCATACCGCACCACCCTCTGGAGAGCCTTGCTGTTGCGGGCGGTGCAGTTACCGTACCAGGCGGTGAGACAGCCCGACAGGATGCTCTCAATTGTGCATCTGTAAATGTTTGTGAGGGTTTTACGTGCCAAGCCAAATGTCTTTAGCCTCCTGAGGTTGAAGAGGCTGTGTTGCACCTTCTTCACCACACTGTCTGTGTGGGTGGTCCATTTCAGTTGGTCAGTGATGTGTACACCAAGGAACTTGAAGCTTTCCACCTTCTCCACTGCAGTCCCGTCGATGTGGATAGGGGTGTGCACCCTCTGCTGCTTCCTGAAGTCCACAATCATCTCCTTTGTTTTGTTGACATTGAGTGAGAGGTTATTTTCCTGGCACCACACTCCCAGAGCCCTCACCTCCTCCCTGTAGGCTGTCTCATCATTGTTGGTAATCAAGCCTACTACTGATGTGTCGCCTGCAAACTTGATGATTGAGTTGGAGGTGTGCTTGGCCACGCAGTCATGGATGAACAGGGAGTACAGGAGTGGGCTGAGCACGCACCCTTGTGAGGCCCCAGTGTTGAGGATCAGTGAAGTGGAGGTGTTGTTTCCTACCTTCACCACCTGGGGGCGTCCCGTCAGGAAGTCCAGGACCCAGTTGCACAGGGCGGGCTTCAGACCCAGTGCCTCAAGCTTAATGATGAGCTTGGAGGGTACTATGGTGTTTGTTGAATGCTGAGCTATAGTCTTGCCCAGATGGGAGAGGGCAGTGTGCAGAGTGATGGCGATTGCATCATCTGTGGATCTATTGGGGTGGTAAGCAAATTGAAGTGGGTCTAGGGTGACAGGTAAGGTAGAGGTGATATGATCCTGACTAGTCTCTCAAAGCACTTCATGATGACAGAGGTGAGTGCTACACGGCGATAGTTGTTTAGTTCAGTTACCTTTGCTTTCTTGGGTGCAGGAACAATGGTGGCCATCTTGAAGCATTTGGGGACAGCAGACTGGGAAAGGGAGAGATTGAATATGTCCATAAACACACCAGGCAGCTGGTCTGCACATGCTCTGAGGACGCGGCTAGGGATGCCGTCTGGGCTGGCAGCCTTGCGCGGGTTAACATGTTTAAATGTTTTACTCAGGTCGGCCACAGTGAAGGAGAGCCCACAGCCCTTGGTAGCGGGCCGTGTCGGTGGCAATCCTCAAAGCGGGCGAAGAAGGTGTTTAGCTTGCCTGGAAGCAAGATGTCGGTCTCAGCGACATGGCTGGTTTTCCTTTTGTAGTCCGTGATAGTCTGTAGACCCTGCCACATATGTCTCGTGTCTGAGCCATTGAATTGCGACTCCACTTTGTCTCTATACAGACGTTTTGCTTGTTTGATTGCCTTGTGGAGTGAATAACTACACTGTTTGTATTCTGCCATATTCCTAGTCACCTTGCCATGGTTAAATGCGGTGGTTCGCACTTTCAAATTTGCACGAATGCTGCCATCTATCCACAGTTTCTGGTTAGGGTAGGTTTTAATAGTTACAGTGGGTACGAAATCTCCTATACACTTCCTGATATACTCAGTTACGGTATCGGTGTATTCGTCTAAATTATTTTCGCAAGCTACCCGGAACATATCCCAGTCTGCGTGATCAAAACAATCCTGAAGCGTGGATTCCGATTGGTCAGACCAGCGTTGAATAGTCCTTAGCGCTGGTACTTCCTGTTTGAGTTTCTGCCTATAGGAAGGGAGAAGCAAAATGGAGTCGTGGTCACATTTGCCAAAAGGAGGGCGGGGAATGGCCTTGTAAGCAACGCGGATGTTTGAATAACAGTGGTCTAGTGTTTTAGCAGTGCGGGTAATACAGTTGATATGTTGATAGAACTTCGGCAGCCTAGTCCTCAAATTTGCTTTGTTAAAATCCCCAGCTACAATAAATGCAGCCTCAGGATATATGGTTTCCAGTTTGCATAAAGTCCAGTGAAGTTCTTTGAGGGCCATCATGGTATCGGCTTGAGGGGGGATATTAACGGCCGTGGCTTTAACAGAAGGAAATTCTCTTGGAAGATAGTATGGTCGGCATTTGATTGTGAAGTATTCTAGGTCGGGTGAACAAAAGGACTTGAGTTCCTGTATGTTACTACAATTACACCATAAGTCGTTAATCATGAAACACACACCTCCGCCCTTCTGCTTCCTGAGAGATATTTATTCCTAGCTGCTCAATGAACTGAGAATCCCTCTGGCTGGACCGATTCCGACAGAGTCTCCCGAGAGAGCCATGTTTCCGTGAAACAAAGTATGTTACAGGCCCTGATGTCTCTCTGGAAAGAAATCCTTACCCTGAGCTCATCAACTTTGTTATCCAAAGACTGAACATTAGGGAGTAATAAACTCGGAAGCGGTGGGTGGTGTGCGAACCAGCAGGCCGCCTCGAGTGCCTCTCCTTCGCCGGCAATGTTTTGGGTCAGCCTCTGGAATCAGTTCAATTGCTCTAGGGAGAGCAAACAAAGGATCTGCTTCGGGGAAGTTGTATTCCTGGTTGTAATGCTGGTAGTTCTGGTGAGTTACCGCTGCTCTGATATCCAATAGTTATTCCCAGCTGTATGTAATGACACAAAATATTTCCTGAGCTAATAATTTAAAACGTTTCCTAAGAGCTAGTCGCGATGCTGCCATCTCCGTTGGCTCCAATTCAGGGCCCTGCCACGACAAGACAGCACAACAGCCTCCATGAATTGTAATTTTTTTCCCTCTGTGTATGTACAATATGTGTGTACATACACATGTACATATTACCTCAATTACCTCAACTAGCCGGTGCCCCCGCACGGTGACTCTGCACCGGTACCCCCCTGTATATAACCTCCCTACTGTTATTTTATTTTACTGCTGCTCTTTAGTTATTTGCTTTTTGTTACTTAACACTTTTTTCTTTTTTTTCTTTTTTATAAATGTTTCTTTAAAAAATGCATTGTTGGTTAAGGGCTTGTAAGTAAGCATTTCACTGTAATGTCTACACCTGTTGTATTCGGCGCATGTGGCAAATACAATTTGATTTGATTTGATTTGTTTGTGTGTGTATGTGTGTGTCACTCCTGTTACACGCCTTTGATGACATTGGTCACTAGGTGAAGGCTGTTTCAAGATATTATTCTTCCCACTGCTCCATGCACAGCTACATTTCTCCTAACAGGCCTGTTCCCTTTCTCTAGCATGTCATGGAGCCTTATTAATTTTTTGCCTATTCAAATCCCTAAAGTACTGCTTGAATAGATACAAGGACCGAGCCTTTCAAGATAGATTTTAAAAAGTTTAGTTACCCACTAAGTACTCTATCTATCTCTGAACCTGTTGGCCTATGAATGCAGGTATACTTCACATACATAAAACTTTTTCCTCTGAAAATAATATTGAAATATAATACTTGGAAGCATATTACCAACATTAAAAGTACAGTATACCATGGATTACCAGACGCTCTTATCCAGAGCGACTTACAGGAGCAATTAGGGTTAAGTGCCTTGCTCAAGGGCACATCGACAGACTTTTCACCTAGTCGGCTCGGGGATTAGAACCAGCAACCTTTCGGTTACTGGCACAACACTCTTAACCACTAAGCTACCTGCCGCCCCATGGATGTGTCAGACAACTTCCTCTGGTAATTGATCTTAATTGGATTTATGATGGCACCAGTGACTTTTATTGAAGTCAATGCTATTAAACCTTTTAGCTACACTAGGGAAAAAAACATACTTCAGATCAATAGCAAATTATGGCGTAGTGCTGCATCACCTCTCCCGTGTTAGGTTAAAACAGCCATTGATTAAGTGCTTGACTCTTTTACAGAAAAGAAACTAAGAGGTAAAACATCTGTCATCGCTGACACAGGTCTGCCCTATGGAAATGCTGCATCATTAGTTATTAGTCTGTCTAAATGTCAGATTGTCACCGGGGGGAGGATGGGGGAGGATGACCCTCTGGAACTGTTCCTCAGACACAAAGCAAGGCTGTTATGTGGTGGCAGCAGAGAGGGTCCTCTTTGACCTCCTATAAAGTCACACAGGAGATCATTATTAACCTTGTGTAGCGCGTGTCAGAGAGAGAGAGAGGGGGGGGGGGAGAGAGAGAGAGAGGAAGAGAGGCAGAGGGGATGAAATAAAGAAGTCGGAAGCTAAATTAATACTTAGAGCAAGAGATCTTAAATCCGGCATGCTTTCAAAACAATGGCAGCAAGCAACAACTGTTGTTTTTGGGTGCATTTTTCTTTTTTTTATCCATGTTCACCAATGTTCCTTCCTTCTGTGCTGCCATCCATTTTCTTTCCTTTTAATCTCATCAATCAGTTTGAGCAGGTCGAGTGCGACAGTGCTGGGCTCAGTGTGCTGCTGTCCATCGTGTCAGATGAGGTCTGTAGATATCTCTCATCAAACAGGAGCTGATCAAAGCTCTGAGCTTCAGCTTGCTCTGCACGGGGCCCATGCAGGGCGGGAGGATTAGAAGACATCATGCACAACCTCCTCTGCCGAATAAAGAGATTAAGTCAAGAGTGAAATCTAATTCAAGGGGAATTTCAGTTGCTTCCACTTCTTAACAACGTGTAAGGGACCTGCACTGTAAAAAAATAAAAAAAATCTAGTTGTTTCAATTAATTATTATTAAGTAACTTGTTCCACAGCCTTTGTTTTTGTTTGCTAAACTTTTCAGTCCAAGTGTTACCTGAACTAAAACAATTAGTTTGCCCAAATTTAGCTCTGACTTGAGAAAACATAGGCAAAATGCAGTCAACTTTAAATGATGTGTTTGCTCAAATTGTCTCATATTCATTCAACTAGAAATTATTATTTTGGCATCTTACCTAAAAAAGGCTGTGGAACTAGTTACACACACACACACACACACACAGTGCTTTCAACGTACGTTTTTATTGTTTTTCCACAGCACCCCAAAACAACACAACACAAAAACTAAAACTATTTCCCATTTTTTCCTTAAAGGTTCTGAACCATCAGCTAGAGTTTCAATCAACTGTAACTTTCCAATCAACTTCTTTGTCATAGCAGCTTCTTTCAGTATTTTATTTATTTATTGTTAGATTATTGAAGGCCTCCAACAATTCACCTGGGGTAATGTTTCTATCCACATGAATATTCTCTGGTTCACTTATAATTGGTAAAATGGCCTTATTAAGGAAATTGTCTATATCCTCCTATGAACTTTTGTTTTCAGATTGATACAGTTTGTGATTAAATGTTTTAAAGACTGAGTTGATTTCAGAAGGATCCATTGTTATGCAAGCATCTGGGGTTTGAATGCTATGGATGGTACGTTCCTCTTTCTAAATTTGCCAAGCAAGCATTTGTCCTGCACTTTCACCTTGCTCAACATATTGTTGCTTTAAGAGCTTCCCAGACAACAGTTGGGCATACTTAATTATCTACATTTCTTTCCCAAAACATTTCTATCTGTGTGTTGAGATATGAGGTAAACTCCTTATCTCCAAGTAATATTGCGTTGAATTACATTTTTTTTTACATTTTAGTCAATTAGCAGACGCTCTTATCCAGAGCGACTTACAGTTAGTGAGTGCATACATTTCCATACTGGCCCCCCGTGGGAAACGAACCCACAACACAACACTGACATTGCAAGCGCCATGCTCTACCAACTGAGCTACAGGGGACCCTGTCACCATGTCTTTATTATTGGCATAGGAGGTTTGAGCTTTAACGTGAAGGACAATGGGCTATGGTCTGTAATTATTCTAGGAAGGTATTTACATTCAGGAACATAGTCAGTTAAAGAAATGTTTACAACAAATAAGTCAATTGTTGAATATGAGCTGTGGACATGAGAGTAATAGGAGTATTCTCTTTCAGTTGGATGATTATACTCAGTGTACAAAACATTAAGAACTCCTGCTCTTTCCATGACATAGACTGACCAGGTGAATCCAAGTGAAAGCTATAATCCCTTATTGATGTCTCTTGTTAAATCCACTTCAATCAGTGTTGGAGTCAACATGGGCCAGCATCCCTGTGGAACGCTTTCAACACCTTGTAGAGTGCATGCCTTGACGAATTGAGTATGTTCTGAAGCCAAAAGGGGGTGTGGGGGGGGGTATACTCAGTGTATGTTAGAGTTGAATGGCAGGAACCCAGTTACCTAGATTTACCGGGATTTACTGCCCAAAACCACTCCCTTTTCCCAGGATAAATAACAGTGAGAAACCAGTAAATTATATAAATTATTTATATGAACAGCATGGCGTGAAATGGAACTGTTAAATTATATGCAATGTCTAAATCTGGCTTCTCTACGGCCTCTGCATGATGAATTATCAATGCTCAGTGTGGGGACAGACCGCCCATCTCATTATGGAGCGCAGTTCACAATGCATGTAGACATATCATCTCAGTAGGCCTGTATTTGCTGCAGCATTGTCTATGCTACAGTAATATAAAGACTGAATGCACGTCTCATTTACCCATCTCCATCTGGCTTTCGGGGATCACATTCTTTTTTTTATTGTAAACATATATATATTTTTTAGTTGCAGCTGCAGAGTTTTAAAACAGCCTACCACTCAAATACCACTGCTTTAAATCAGTGCACGTGTGAGCACTCTCTCGCAGTCTTTCTCTCTCTCCATCAACTCCATTCAAATAGATCATCCTGTTCTAGACTGATATATAGCCCTATATATATGTGGTCCTCTGTAGCTCAGCTGGTAGAGCACGGCGCTTGTAACGCCAAGGTAGTGGGTTCGATCCCCGGGACCACCCATACACAAAAATGTATGCACGCATGACTGTAAGTCGCTTTGGATAAAAGCGTCTGCTAAATGGCATATTATTATTTTATATATGTCCTAGCCTACCTCTTTCAAGTAATACATTCAATTAAGTATTTGCCTTATAATTAGCTAATTCATGTTGGGTTATGCATAATATGCTTCTAATTTATAGCCTCTGTCTCTTGCACAATATGCACACACCTGTGTTCCTCTGGCCTCTCTCCTTAAAAAATGCTCCTTAGCTCTTGGAGTCCCATGCAAGAAAAGCTAGACTAGAATAGCTTGCTGGACATAATTGTTTTAGCATTTCTTATACCAATAGACTATTCGAAGAGGGCTCTTGTTTGCTGAATATTAAATACAGCACCCAATAGAACTCACAGGCAGTTTGAAAGAAGAGTGAATGCTCGATGGCGGTAGGCTATAGCAGTTATTTATTCAGACCCATAACCATTCAATCTTTGTGAAGAGAAGTGAAAGCCTTCTGCGTGTAATTCTAGTCCTATATTATTCAAGGATGTCATTACAATTATGAAGATAAGGACAAAGAAACGTATTTCATTTAACTGTTAAAAGCGAGGAAGGAATGAAGCAACAATAAAGAGAGAAAGAGGAGGTAGGCTAATAACATTAGGGGAAATATTATGAAAGGTACTGTATATATGTGTCAGCCTACTAATTATTCAAATAGGCCCTATTATATTTCAAAAATAAAATACAATTCGCTAGCCTATACTTGGAACTTTGTAGGCCGCATGTGCTGCACCAGAATCGCATGTTCTCTCCCTGCTTTATCATGCTTTGAACGAGGTGCATAATTCCAGTCCATATAATACAGTATAATACAATACAGTACAGTAATACAGTTCACACTAAAAAAAAATAGCCTACTGGAGCTAGTTTCATTTATTTTCCCAAGAGAGCATTTGGCTAACTACATCTATGGGTTTTTATGTTTTTTCTAATGTGCGTAATGTGCAGTAGCTTATTTCATATATGTATTGGTTAAAGGCACAATCATTTGGGTTTATTTGGGATTGGGTTCATTAAATGTCTTTAATATAGGGCTCATCAAATGTATTTAATGTATGGCTCATCAGGCTCAGGTAGCATCAGGCTTTAATTTTCGATCAAAGCTCTAATCAAATCCAGACATAGTCCTATTTATATGCTTTATAATGCGTTTGAATGACACTTCCAGTTTTGGCGGGAAATACCAGGTTACCAGGTTAGGAAGAGGATATAGTTTAGTTGATGACTTGTCTAGACTTGCATCCCGCACACAATCCCCCCCCCCCCCCCCCCCAAATAATATTCCCATTACATTGAGATAATTTTAGTATTAGGTCATTAATGAACTTTGGGTCATCTTCATTTGGGGAATAACAGTTCAGTAAAGTGACTTTTACTTGTGCCAGATCCCAAGCTCGCCCAAATCTTTCACTTTCTATTGCTGATATTCTGGCTTGCTGCACAATTCCATTGATATTCCAGGTCACACATACACATCATTACTTTAAGACATGAAAGTCAGTCAATACGGAACAAGTGCAGTCGCAAAAACCATCAAGCGCTATGATGAAACTGGCTCTCATGAGGACTGCCACAGGAATGGAAGACCCAGAGTTACCTCTGCTGCAGAGGATGTTCATTAGAGTTACCAGCCTCGGAAATTGCAGCCCAAATAAATGCTTCACAGAGTTCAAGTCACAGACACATCTCAACATCAACTGTTCAGAGGGGACTGTGTGAATCAGGCATTCATGGTCGAATTGCTGCAAAGAAACCACTACTAAAGGACACCAATGAGAAGAAGAGACCTGCTTGGGCCAAGAAACACAAGCAATTGTCATTAGACCGGTGGAAATTTGTACTTTGGTCTGGAGTCACCCACACCGCCGTGTCTTTGTGAAATGCGGTGTGGGTGAACGGATGATCTCTGCATGTGTAGTTCCCACTGTAAAGCATGGAGGAGGAGGTGTTATGGTGTGGGGGTGCTTTGCTGATGACACTGTCTGTGATTTATTTAGAATTCAAGGCACACTTAACCAGCATGGCTACCACAGCATTCTGCAGCGATACAACATCCCATCTGGTTTGGGCTTAGTGGGACTATCATTTGTTTTTCAACAGGACAATGACCCAACACACCTTTAGGCTGTGTAAGGGCTATTTTACCAAGAAGGAGAGTGATGGAGTGCTGCATCAGATGACCTGGCCTCCACAATCCTCCGACCTCAACCCAATTGAGATGGTTTGGGATGAGTTGGACAGCAGAGTGAAGGAAAAGCAGCCAACAAGTGCTCAGGCATATGTGGGAACTCCTTCAAGACTGTTGGAAAAGCATTCCAGGTGAAGCTGGTTGAGAGAATGCCAAGAGTGTGCAAAGCTGTCATCAAGGCAAAGCGTGGCTATTTGACGAATCTCATATATAAAATATATTTTTATTTGTTTAACACTCTTTTGTTTACTACATTATTCCATATGTGTTCGTTCATAGTGTAGATGTCTTCACTATTATTCTACAATGTAGAAAATAGTAAAAAAATTAAGAAAAACCCTTGAATGAGTAGGTGTCCAAACATTTGACTGGTACTGTATATCCCTCATGTTCCTCTTTCCCCTCCTCCCCTTTGATGCTTCCTGCATGCATCTGTCCTGTCCCAAAAATATAAATATAAACACAACAATTTCAAAGATTTAACTGAGTTTGCAGTTCATTTAAGGAAATCAGTCAATTGAAATAAATTCATTAGGCCCTAATCTATGGATTTCACATGACTGGGAATAAAGATATGCATCTGTTGGTCACAGATACCTTTTTTAAAAAGTAGGGGCGTGGATCAGAAAACCAGTCAGTCTCTGGTGTGACCACCATTTGAGTCATGCAGCACCACACATCTCCTTCGCATAGAGTTGATCAAAATCAAATCAAATCGAATTGTATTTGTCACATGCGCCGAATACAAAGACCTTACCATGAAATGCTTACTTACAAGCCCTTAACCAACAATGCAGTTTGAAGAAAATAGAGTTAAGAAAATATTTCCTAAATAAACTAAAGTAAAAAAATTAAAATACAATAAAATAACAATAATGCGGCTATGTACAGAGGGTACCGGTACCGAGTCAATGTGTGGGGGTACAGGTTAGTCAAGGTAATTTGTACATGTAGGTAGGGATAAAGTGACTATGCATAGATAATAAACAACGAGTAGCAGCAGTGTAAAAACAAAGGGAGGGTTGGGGGGGTGTCAATGCAAATAGTCCGGGTGGCCATTTGATTAATTGTTCAGCAGTCTTATGGCTTGGGGGTAGAAGCTGTTAAGGAGCCTTTTGGACCTAGACATGTCGCTCTGGTACCGCTTGCCGTACGGTAGCAGAGAGAACAGTCTATGACTTGGGTGACTGGAGTCTTTGACTGTTTTTTGGGCCTTTTTCTGACACCGCCTAGTATATGTCGTAGAAATATTTGACTAATAAATAATCAACTCAAAAATATCTCTCAAGACACCGGAGCTTGTGAATCCAAGAATTAGACTTTATTGCATAATAAAGCCGAGCTTGCTCCATGGAACAACTGGCTCTCCTTGGCTCAAAGATCTCCTTTTATACAAATACAAGTGCATAGTCATCCTTTACATAGCATATACAGTTACTACCCTTAGGGTAAATGATTAACTTCTTTCATGGCCATGCCACCCTTATCTTTCAACGTCTAGATGTCACATGTTGTTTTCTCCAAAAAGGCTATGTGAACTTTTCCATATGACCTCTTCCTCTTATCTTATTATATTGGTGGCAGACCCTTTCTCAAAAATAATACACATACATACATTAAGGCATGGTTACACACTGTATTGGCTATATTGCTTATTTAAACATACATCTGGATTATAGAATGTCAATCATGTTTACTATATTTTACTTTTGACATTTCCCAACATTTTGCCTTAATGATACATAATTTATTACTATATATATAGATCCTGGGTGTCAGGAAGCTTGGCCCCGGTAATGTACTGGGCCATACGCACTACCCTCTGTAGCACCTTGCGGTCGGATGCCGAACACTTGCCATACCAGGCGGTGATAGAACCGGTCAGGATGCTCACGATGGTGCAGCTGTAGAACATTTTGAGGATCTGGGGACCCATGCCAAATCTTTTCAATCTCCTGAGGGGGAAAAGGCGTTGTCATGCCCTCTTCACGACTTTCTTGGTGTGTTTGGACCATGATAGTTTGTTGGTGATGTGGACACCAAGGAACTTGAAACTCTCGACCCATTCCATTATACCCCTGTCGATGTGAAATGGGGTGTGTTCGGCCCTCCTTTTCCTGTAGTCCACGATCATCTCCTTTGTCTTGCTCACGTTGCGGGAGAGGTTATTGTCCTGGCACCACACTGCCAGCTCTGACCTCTTCCCTATAGGCTGTCTCATCGTTGTCGGTGATCAGGCCTACCACCGTTGTGTCATCAGCAAACTTAATGATGGTGTTGGAGTCGTGCTTGGCCATGCAGTCGTGGGTGAACAGCGAGTACAGGAGTGGACTAAGCACGCACCCCTGAGGGGCCCCGTGTTGAGGTTCAGCATGTTGTTGCCTACCTTTACCACCTGGGGGCGGCCCGTCAGGAAATCCAGGAAACAGTTGCAGAGGGAGGTGTTTAGTCCCAGTGCCCTTAGCTTAGTGATGAACTTTGTGGGCACTATGGTGTTGAATGCTGAGCTGTAGACATTTACATTTAAGTCATTTAGCAGACGCTCTTATCCAGAGCGGCATACAAATTGGTGCATTCAACTTAGGATAGCCAGTGGGACAACCACATCTTGATCACAGTAAGTACACTTCTTCAAACAAGCAGCTGTGAGCAAAGTCAGTGCAATCAGGGACAACTACATCTCGATCACAATAAGTACATTTCTTTAAACAAGTCAGTGCTAGCAGGTGAAATAAGTCAGGTGTTAGTTTAGACAAAAGACAGTGGTAGTAAAGGGGGGAGGGGGGGGTAGAAGTATTACTATTATACTATTCCAGGTATTCCTTAAAGAGGTAGGGTTTCAAGTGTCTCCGGAAGGTGGTCAGTGACTCCGCTGTCCTGGCGTCGTGGAGGAGCTTGTTCCACCATTGGGGTGCCAGAGCAGCGAATAGCTTTGACTGGGCTGAGCGGGAACTGTGCTTCCGTAGAGGAAGGGGGGCTAGCAGGCTAGAGGTGGATGAACGTAGTGCCCTCGTGTTGGGTGTAGGATCAGAGCCTGAAGGTAAGGAGGTGCCGTTCCCCACACAGCTCCGTAGGCAAGCACCATGGTTTTGTAGTAGATGCAAGCTTCAACTGGAAGCCAGTGGAGTGTGCGGAGGAGCGTGGTGGCGTGAGATAACTTGGGAAGGTTGAACACCAGATGGGCTGCAGCATTCTGGATAAGTTGCAGGGGTTTAATGGCACAGGCAGGGAGCCCAGCCAACAGCGAGTTGCAGTAATCCAGATGGGAGATGACAAGTGCCTGGATTAGGACCTGTGCCGCTTTCTGTGTAAGGTGGTGTCATACTCTGCGAATGTTGTAGAGCATGAACCTGCAGGATCGGGTCACCGCTTTGATGTTAGCAGAGAACGACAGGGTGTTGTCTAGGGTCACGCCAAGGTTCTTTGCACTCTGGGAGGAGGACACAATGGAGTTGTCAACCGTGATGGCGAGATCATGGAGCGGGCAGTCCTTCCCCAGGAGGAAGAGTAGCTCCGTCTTGCCGAGGTTCAACTGGAGGTGGTGATCCGACATCCACACTGATATGTCTGCCAGACATGCAGAGATGTGATTCGCCACCTGGTTATCAGAAGGGGAAAAGGAGAAAATAAATTGTGTGTCGTCTGTGTAGCAATGATAGGAGAGACCATGTGAGGATATGACAGAGCCAAGTGACTTGGTGTATAGAGAGAATAGGAGAGGGCCTAGAACTGAGCCCTGGGGGACATCAGTGGTGAGAGCACGTGGTGCGGAGACAGACTCTCGCCACGCCACCTGGTAGGAGTGACCTGTCAAGTAGGACGCAATCCAAGAGTGAGCAGCGCCGGAGATGCCCAACTCGGAGAGGGTGGAGAGGAGGAGCTGATGGTTCACAGTATCAAAGGCAACAGATAGGTCTAGAAGGATAAGAGCAGAGGAGAGAGAGTTCGCTTTGGCAGTGCGGAGAACCTCTGTGACACAGAGAAGAGCAGTCTCAGTTGAATGACGAGTCTTGAAACCTGACCGGTTAGGATCAAGAAAGTCATTCTGAGAGAGATAGCAGGAGAGTTGGCTAGAGACGGCACGCTCAAGAGTTTTGGAGAGAACAGAAAGAAGGGATACTGGTCTGTAGTTGTTGACATCGGAGGGATCGATTGTAGGTTTTTTGAGGAGGGGTGCAACTCTCGCCCTCTTGAAGACGGAAGGGACATAGCCAGCGGTCAAGGATGAGTTGATGAGTGAGGTGAGGTAAGGGAGAAGGTCTCCAGAAATGGTCTGGAGAAGAGAGGAGGGGATAGGGTCAAGCGAGCAGGTTGTTGGGTGGCCGGCCGTCACAAGTCGCAAGATTTCATCTGGAGAGAGAGGGGAGAAAGAAGTCAAAGCATAGGGTAGAGCAGTGTGAGCAGGTCCAGCGGTGTCATTTGACTTAATAAATGAGGATTGGATGTCGTCAACCTTCTTTTCAAAATGGTTGACGAAGTCATCCACAGAGAGGGAGGAGGGAGGAGGAGGAGGATTCAGCAGGGAGGAGAAGGTGGCAAAGAGCTTCCTAGGGTTAGAGGCAGAGGCTTGAAATTTAGAGTGGTAGAAAGTGGCTTTAGCAGCAGAAACGGAGGAAGAAAAAGTAGAGAGGAGGGAGTGAAGAGATGACAGGTCCGCAGGGAGTCTAGTTTTCCTCCATTTCCGCTCGGCTGCCCGGAGCCCTGTTCTGTAAGCACGCAATGAGTCATCAAGCCACGGAGCAGGAGGGGAGGACTGAGCCGGCCGGGAGGATAGGGGACATAGAGAGTCAAAAGATGCAGAAAGGGAGGAGAGGAGGGTCGAGGAGGCAGAATCAGGAGACCGGAGGGAGAAGGATTTAGCAGAGGGAAGGGATGATAGGATGGAAGAGGAGAGAATAGCGGGAGAGAGAGAGCGAAGGTTGCGACGGCGCATTACCATCTGAGTAGGGGCAGAGTGAGTAGTGTTGGAGGAGAGCGAGAGAGAAAATAATACAAAGTAGTGGTCGGAGACTTGGAGGGGAGTTGCAGTGAGATTAGTAGAAGAACAGCATCTAGTAAAGATGAGGTCAAGCGTATTGCCTGCCTTGTGAGTAGGGGGGGCAGTGAGAGGGTGAGGTCAAAAGAGGAAAGGAATGGAAAGAAGGAGGCAGAGAGAAATGAATCGAAGGCAGACGTCGGCAGGTTAAAGTCACCCAGAACTGTGAGGGGTGAGCCATCCTCAGGAAAGGAACTTATCAAGGCGTCAAGCTCATTGATGAACTCTCCAAGGGAACCTGGAGGGCGATAAATGACAAGGATGTTAAGCTTGAATGGGCTAGTGACTGTGACAGCATGGAATTCAAATGAGGAGATAGACAGATGGGTCAGGGGGAAAAGAGAGAATGTCCACTTGGGAGAGATGAGGATTCCTGTGCCACCGCCACGCTGACCAGATGCTCTCGGGGTATGCGAGAACACATAATCAGACGAGGAAAGAGCAGTAGGAGTAGCAGTGTTTTCTGTGGTAATCCATGTTTCCGTCAGCGCCAAGAAGTTGAGAGACTGGAGGGTAGCATAGGCTGAGATGAACTCTGCCTTGTTGGCCGCAGAACGGCATTTCCAGAGGCTGCCGGAGACCTGGATCTCCACATGGGTCGTGCGCGCAGGGACCACCAGATTAGAGTGGTTGCAGCCACGCGGTGTGAAGCATTTGTATGGCCTGTGCAGAGAGGAGAGAACAGGGATAGACAGACACATAGTTGACAGTCTACAGAAAAGGCTACAATAATGCAAAAGAGATCTGGGGACGCGAGAGAGCGGGGCCTCCCTCGACTAACTCCAGCAGAACAACTTGGCAGAACTGTCTTTGTTTCAGGGACAGTCTTCGTTTTTTGCCGCTGAACAAAGAGGTTTTGCTAATAACACCAAGCTAATTGCCTAGCACAAGTGTAGCCAATCCCCCTCCTATTGAGTTGTAATCTGCAGAGAACAAAAGAAGTGGCTGGCCCTGCGTCCAGTGTGAATGGGTAGCAATCGCTTTTTAAGCAGACTGGGTAGCTTACTAACTATGACAGACAGACAGAACCAACACAGTTTACAAGTTAAGACAATTCTACTTACAGAATCAAGCAGGATCCTTCCAAGACTATTAGTTGACAATGAACAGCATTCTCACATAGGTGTTCCTTTTGTCCAGGTGGGAAAGGGCAGTGTGGAGTGCGATTGAGATTGCGTCGTCTGTGGATCTGTTGGGGCGGTGTGCGAATTGGAGTAGGTCTAGGGTTTCCGGGATGATGGTGTTGATGTGAGCCATGACCAGCCTTTGAAAGCACTCCATGGCTACCGACGTGAGTACTACGGGGCGGTAGTCATTTAGGCAGGTTGCCTTTGCTTTCTTGGGCACAGGGACTGCTTGAAACATGTAGGTGTTACAGACTCGGTCAGGGAAATGTTGAAAATGTCAGTGAAGACACTTGCCAGTTGGTCCGCATTTGCTCTGAGTACACGTCCTGGTAATCCATCTGGCCCCGCGGCCTTGTGAATGTTGACCTGTTTAAAGGTCTTGCTCACATCGGCTACGGAGAGCGTGATCACACAGAACCGCCGGTGCTCTCATGCATGCTTCAGTGTTGCTTGCCTCGAAGCGAGCATAAAAGGCATTTAGCCCGTCTGGTAGGCTCGTATCACTGGGCAGCTCGCGGCTGGGTTTCCCTTTGTAGTCCGTAATAGTTTGCAAGCCCTGCCACATCCGACGAGTGCCAGAGCCGGTGTAGTAGGATTCAATCTTAGTCCTGTATTGATGCTTTGCCTGTTTGATGGTTCGTCTGAGGGCATAGCGGGATTTCTTATAAGCGTTCGGATTAGTGTCCCGCTCCTTGAAAGCGGCAGCTCTAGCCTTTAGCTCGGTGCGGATGTTGCCTGTAATCCATGGCTTCTGGTTGGGATATGTATGTACGGTCACTGTGGGGACAACGTTGTCGATGCCCTTAATGATGAAGCCCGTGACAGGTGGTATACTCCTCAATGCAATTGGATGAATCCCAGAACCATCTGTGCTAGCAAAACAGTCCTGTAGTGTAGCATCCGCGTCATCTGACCACTTCCATATTGAGCGAGTCACTGGTACCTCCTGCTTTAGTTTTTTGCTTGTAAGCAGGAATCAGGAGGATAGAATTATGGTCAGATTTGTCAAATGGAGGGCAAGGGAGACCTATGTACGCAACTCTGTGACACACCAGCCTTCGCTTTGGCTCCTCCTCCTGTCTAGCTCAGGCGTTCGGCGTCGCCGGCCTTCTAGTTGCTGCCGAACCTGGCACTGGCAAACGCTATTCACTCATCAACCCCAGACTTGTCTCATCATCATTACACACACCTGGTTCCCATCCCTACTCTATCACTGTATATACAGTGAGGGAAAAAAGTATTTGATCCCCTGCTGATTTTGTATGTTTGCCGACTGATAAAGACATGAATAGTCTATAATTTTAATGGTAGGTTTATTTGAACATTGAGAGATAGAATAACAACAACAAAAAATCCAGAAAAACGTATGTCAAAAATGTTATAAATAGATTTGCATTTTAATGAGGGAAATAATTATTTGACCCCTCTGCAAAACATGACTTAGTACTTGGTGGCAAAACCCTTGTTGGCAATCACAGAGGTCAGACATTTCTTGTAGTTGGCCACCAGGTTTGCACACATCTCAGGAGGGATTTTGTCCCACTCCTCTTTGCAGATCTTCTCCAAGTCATTAAGGTTTCGAGGCTGACGTTTGGCAACTCGAACCTTCAGCTCCCTCCACAGATTTTCAATGGGATTAAGGTCTGGAGACTGGCTAGGTCACTCCAGGACCTTAATGTGCTTCTTCTTGAGCCACTCCTTTGTTGCCATGGCCGTGTGTTTTGGGTCATTGTCATGCTGGAATACCCATCCACGAACCATTTTCAATGCCCTGGCTGAGGGAAGGAGGTTCTCACCTAAGATTTGACGGTACATGCACCGTCCATCGTCCCTTTGATACGGTGAAGTTGTCCTGTCCCCTTAGCAGAAAAACACCCCCAAAGCATAATGTTTCCACCTCCATGTTTGACGGTGGGGAGGGTGTTCTTGGGGTCATAGGCAGCATTCCTCCTCCTCCAAACACGGCGAGTTGAGTTGATGCCAAAGAGCTCAATTTTGGTCTCATCTGACCACAACACTTTCACCCAGTTCTCCTCTGAATCATTCAAATGTTCATTGGTAAACTTCAGACGGGCCTGTATATGTGCTTTCTTGAGCAGGGGGACCTTGCGGGCGCTGCAGGATTTCAGTCCTTCACGGCGTAGTGTGTTACCAATTGTTTTCTTGGTGACTATGGTCCCAGCTGCCTTGAGATCATTGACAAGATCCTCCCGTGTAGTTCTGGGCTGATTCCTCACCGTTCTCATGATCATTGCAACTTCACGAGGTGAGATCTTGCATGGAGCCCCAGGCCGAGGGAGATTGACAGTTATTTTGTGTTTCTCCCATTTGCGGATAATCGCACCAACTGTTGTCACCTTCTCACCAAGCTGCTTGGCGATGGTCTTGTAGCCCATTCCAGCCTTGTGTAGGTCTACAATCTTGTCCCTGACATCCTTGGAGAGCTCTTTGGTCTTGGCCATGGTGGAGAGTTTGGAATCTGATTGATTGATTGCTTCTGTGGACAGGTGTCTTTTATAGAGGTAACAAGCTGAGATTAGGAGCACTTCCTTTAAGAGTGTGCTCCTAATCTCAGCTCGTTACCTGTATAAAAGACACCTGAGAGCCAGAAATCTTTCTGATTGAGAGGGGGTCAAATACTTATTTCCCTCATTAAAATGCAAATCAATTTATAACATTTTTGACATGCGTTTTTCTGGATTTTTTGTTGTTATTCTGTCTCTCACTGTTCAAATAAACCTACCATTAAAATTATAGACTGATCATTTCTTTGTCAGTGGACAAACATACAAAATCAGCATGGGATCAAATACTTTTTTCCCTCACTGTATTTGTCTTTGTCAGTCATTGTAAATGTTGCTTGTTTTCCTTAGAGGAATCTCTCCTACTATTTCCTGAGTACTGTATATTTAGCACTGTGGGTTTCGTCCCACTTTAATAAATTCAGTAGTTCTAAATCTGCGACTGCCTCCTGCCTACTCCTCTCTACACCTGTGACAGAATGACCGATCCAACATGTCAGGAGCAACTCGGGACTGCCATGGTAGAGGTGGCCCGGACCGTACGCCAACTGCAGGCTACACCACTACCTTCCCAGCTCCCCGCGTTCGTTCCAGCCACCCCACCACCATCTACATCACCCTGTCTGATCAGCAACGTCCACCTGCCCCTCCCGGAGTGGTTTGACAGCACGCTCAGTGTAGGGGTTCCTCCTGCAGTGTGACCTCCACCTTGCTTGTCATGCCGGGACGGCCTCCGGGAGGGACAAGGTGGCCTTGGTGATTTCATTATTGATAGGCCGGGCTCTGGAGTGGGCGCACGCCATCTGTGAGAGGGACGGTCCAGAAGTACAGTCCTACGAGCGCTTCACCCAACTCTTCTGTGCCGTTTTCGACAACCCAACAGAGGGCCGAGAGGAAGGTGAGCATCTCCTCCATCTACACCAGGGGTCCAGGACAGCATCTGAGTATGCTCTGGATTTCCGGACGGTGGCTGTGTCCACTGGCTGGAATGACCAGGCCCTGTTGACGGTTTTCGCAATGAGGACCTCATGCTGGACCAGCTCATTGCCATGGCCATCCACCTGAATAATCTCTTGCGTGCCCGCCGTCGCCCATCCCGGGGGTTCGGGTTTCGCCCAGGAACCTCCAGCGAGACTGAGCCCATGGAGGTGGGCACGATGCAACTTCCCCCCGAGGAACGTAAACACCGCCGTCAACAGGGTCTCTGCGGGGAGTCCACCCCTGGAACACCTGTCCCAGAAGGAGAACCAGGCGAGGAAGTGACAGGCCGAAGACCTCCACTGAGTCCTGCCCTAGTGGACTCAGGTGCTGCAGGCAATTTCCTAGACCGGTCAGTGGCCTTATCATTACGCATTCCTCTGACCTGTATCTGCTTTTCATCGTGGAGGTGGACACCTCCGAGGTTGGAGTAGGGGCTGTTCTCTCCCAACGCACTGGATTGCCACCTAAACTCCATCCATGCACCTTCTTCTCAAGGAAGCTGTCTCCCACAGAGCGGAATTACGACGTGGGGGATCATGAGTTGTTGGCCGTCAAGAAGATGCTGAAAGCATGGCAGCACTGGCTGGAGGGTGCTCAACATCCATTTCTTGTCTGGATGGACCACCGGAACCTAGAGTACATTCGAGCAGCGAAGAGGCTGAACCCGCGTCAGGCCAGGTAGGCCCTCTTCTTCGCCAGGTTTGACTTTACACTCTCCTACCGGCCTGGATCAAAGAACGTTAAGACCGATGCGTTGTCCCGGGTGCATGACGCAGAGGATCAGAGGGAGGAAGTGACCCTCACCTGCCCACTGTCCCGAGGGGCAGATCTACATGCCCTCTGATGTGCGGGACCATCTCCTCGCCTGGTCACACACAGAACCTGTGTCAGGGCACCTGGGTATAGTGCGTACTATTGACTGTCTCTCCGCCGAGTACTGGTGGCCCACCTTGGCCCGGGACATCCGGGTTTACGTCTCTTCCTGTTCCACCTGCGCACAGAGCAAGACACCGAGACACCTCCCCTATGGCAAACTCCACCCGCTGCCGGTTCCACAAAGACCCTGGTCCCCTTCCCCCCTCGGAGGGGCACACCACCGTCCTGGTCGTTGTGGACCGGTTTTCCAAAGCCTGTTGTTTGATTTCTCTGCCTGGTCTCCTTACGGCCATGCAGACCGCGGAGGCTCTCTTCTCTCAAATCTTCCGGCACTACGGGATTCAGGAGGACATCGTGTCTGACCGTGGTCCTCAGTTCACCTCCCGTTTCTGGAAGTCCTTCATGGAATGACTGGGGGTCACAGTCAGCCTCACCTCCGGGTACCGTCCCAAATCTAAATCAGGAACTGGGTAGGTACCTTAGTAGTTACTGTAAGGACCGGCCGGGGGAGTGGGCTGCGTTTCTGCCTTGGTTAGAATAATCAAAAAACTCCCTCCGTCACTCCTACTAACCTCACACCCTTTCAGTGTGTTCTAGGCTATCAGCCGGCCCTGGAACCCTGGCACCGGAGTCAGATCGAGGCTCCTGCGATGGACAATTTGTTCCGGCGCGCTGAAGAGGAATGGAACACAGTGCACACTCGTCTCCAGTGCGTCATCCTCCGGCAGAAAAAGAGGATGTCTCTTTATATATAGTCCATTTTCCAAATCAAAGTAAACGCCATCTTTCAAATTGTGCCCTGATTAAACATGACACTTGTGTTTGGGTTCTTCAAAATTGACTGCAACGTCTCGAGAATGGGAACGTAAGAAAATTGATCAGTTATGACTATTTGATCATAAGTTCCAGTAGTTTTGTTTCTTCTATTGTCAAATCTATCACCAAGGACTTTCTCAACTGGTTGAACTGTTCCCCATTTTTGTATGAAACATTGTTTGAAACCGAATTCAACAATGTGAAAGGATTTTCAATATCCTGAACAGAATGTTGGATTTTTCTGACAGTTTCTTTGTCTTTTGAAGATATACATGTAAGAGCGGTCGCTTTAGCTTGACCCTGTATCTCTTGAACTGCTTCTTCCATGGAAAATACAAAACTACACTGCTCAAAAAAATAAAGGGAACACTTAAACAACACAATGTAACTCCAAGTCAATCACACTTCTATGAAATCAAACTGTCCACTTAGGAAGCAACACTGATTGACAATACATTTCACATGCTGTTGTCCAAATGGAATAGACAACAGGTGGAAATTATAGGCAATTAGCAAGACACCCCCAATAAAGGAATGGTTCTGCAGGTGGTGACCACAGACCACTTCTCAGTTCCTATGCTTCCTGGCTGATGTTTTGGTGACTTTTGAATGCTGGCGGTGCTTTCACTCTAGTGGTAGCATGAGACGGAGTCTACAACCCACACAAGTGGCTCAGGTAGTGCAGCTCATCCAGGATGGCACATCAATGCAAGCTGTGGCAAGAAGGTTTGCTGTGTCTGTCAGCGTAGTGTCCAGAGCATGGAGGCGCTACCAAGAGACAGGCCAGTACATCAGGAGACGTGGAGGAGGCCGTAGGATGGCAACAACCCAGCAGCAGGACCGCTACCTCCGCCTTTGTGCAAGGAGGAGCAGGAGGAGCACTGCCAGAGCCCTGCAAAATGACCTCCAGCAGGCCACAAATGTGCATGTGTCTGCTCAAACGGTCAGAAACAGACTCCATGAGGGTGGTATGAGGGCCCGACGTCCACAGGTGGGGGTTGTGCTTACAGCCCAACACCGTGCAGGACGTTTTGCATTTGCCAGAGAACACCAAGATTGGCCACTGGCGCCCTGTGCTCTTCACAGATGAAAGCAGGTTCACACTGAGCACATGTGACAGACGTGACAGAGTCTGGAGACGCCGTGGAGAACGTTCTGCTGCCTGCAACATCCTCCAGCATGACCGGTTTGGCGGTGGGTCAGTCATGGTGTGGGGTGGCATTTCTTTGGGGGGTCGCACAGCCCTCCATGTGCTCGCCAGAGGTAGCCTGACTGCCATTAGGTACCGAGATGAGATCCTCAGACCCCTTGTGAGACCATATGCTGGTGCGGTTGGCCCTGGGTTCCTCCTAATGCAAGACAATGCTAGACCTCATGTGGCTGGAGTGTGTCCGCAATTCCTGCAAGAGGAAGGCATTGATGCTATGGACTGGCCCGCCCGTTCCCCAGACCTGAATCAAATTGAGCACATCTGGGACATCATGTCTCGCTCCATCCACCAACGCCACGTTGCACCACAGACTGTCCAGGACTTGGCGGATGCTTTAGTCCAGGTCTGGGAGGAGATCCCTCAGGAGACCCTCCGCCACCTCATCAGGAGCATGCCCAGGCGTTGTAGGGAGGTCATACAGGCACGTGGAGGCCACACACACTACTGAGCCTCATTTTGACTTGTTTTAAGGACATTACATCAAAGTTGGATCAGCCTGTAGTGTGGTTTTCCACTTTAATTTTGAGGGTGACTCCAAATCCAGACTTCCATGGGTTGATAAATTTGATTTCCATTGATAATTTTTGTGTGATTTTGTTGTCAGCACATTCAACTATGTAAAGAAAAAAATATTTAATGAGATTATTTCATTCATTCAGATCTAGGATGTGTTGTTTAAAGTGTTCCCTTTATTTTTTTGAGCAGTGTATTTACAGTTGTCTGACCTACACCTGCAGCCTGCAGTTGTGCGATAGTAGACGCACACATATCAAGTGTGTTCTGGTAAGATATTGGTACAACATGGTTACAACTAGAATTTGAAGGAAAATCAGCATTACTTGGCTGATTATCAACAGCTGTATTAGCATCCAAGTTAGCGTTTAACAAAATTTGACAGTCTCCGGAATGTGCCCTGTTCAAATGCTTCCTAAAGTCTGAAAATCTACCAAATACATGACAACAGTCTGCTCGACCACATTTTAGTCTAAGAGTTCTACCAGGGCACATTCCATGCATCAACTTGAGATGCCTCACGAGCAAGTTGGTACTTCCATGACTAGCATGGCAAACAAAACATATCATCATAACTTAATCGGCATTAGCACAGGAGTCTAGCTCTGAGCTCAGCAACCCTTGGAGTCTCCTTAACCTTCCCAATGTCTATGTTGTACACAGTTACCTGTATGAAGATGTACATGTTGCGCAGCATTGTGTTGTAAGCAGTACCAAAAACAAAGTGAGTCTTGAAAAGCTAATCGAAGGCACCAAGAGCACTCGTTGACTTGCACGGCAAGGCTTGCTTGTCCAGGATGATGAAGTAAGCATGGATGCTGCTCTGCCTGGTCTCGACTGCAGGAAGATATGGTTGGCAGCTCTGGTCAATCGCATCAAGGTGCTCCTGGTTCCTGCCTGAAGACGACAAAAAGGAACACCATCATTAGTTCATCATAACGGCTGCAGCACTATCCAAGAATAAGAATGCCATTACAAACCTTTTGGAATATCACAAGATGCTGTTCAGCTTGGGATGCAGACATCTTGCCTGGTCTTTTGTGGCCTTGTGATGATAATAACCAAGTCCCATTTGCTCAGATACCATACCAGACTAATTAAACGCAGATGCCCTTCATCAGTTGTAATACATACTTACATATCCATTTGCGGTGTAGGGATCCTTCAGGTATGAGAACAAGGAGACGATGCCTTATGCAAACATTTCTCTCACACTGTGCGGTGGTGATGTCCTGACAAAAATATAATGTTATGTTTAGGTGGCAATCAGAATCTCCACAAGCAGCATTGGTCCCCAGTCAGCTAAATATCAGGAGTGATTTTTGAAGCAGTATCATGCCCATCAAGTTTGATACAAGAGAAACCTTCTACCAATAGTACTGCTCAACTATTTTCATTATGAATCTTTCCTTTAAACTTTCCCGTGAGTCTCTGTCATCGCCGAAACAAGAATGTTGATCATCTTTCGTCTTGTGCAGTCAGTCAGGCTTTTAGTTTTGGAGTATTCCTTGATGACAAACTCTCCACCAGGCTTTTTCTTCAGTATGCTCTCTATTAGCTGTAAAAAACAAAACAAAACAAAACAGCAGTGAAAAATAAATTTGATGGCAAGTGAATTGAAGAATAAATTACAAACTTAAATTGTTTGCTTCGTCATCAGATCTTTGATACTTTCATGAGTGGCTTCCATCCTCGCTCAAAATGATTGTATAATTCGACTCATGGTCTGAACACCCATCACAGAACTGGCGGAGACAGGACTCATCAGGGAAGATTCTGAAATACACAAAGATGACAATACAGGCATGTCAAATGTATGGTTATATTGAAAGTGATGCCACAAGTAACCAAGACTTGAAAACCAGCACATACCTTTAGCATCATTGTTCAGTGTGAGCTTGAAAACATCAAGATCTGGCCGTTTCACCACCTCCTCAAACACATCCCCATCAACTTCAATTCAAGACCCATCATACAGCTTTGCCTCTGATAAACTAGTACGTGGGATCTCAAATTTCAGGAAAGCTGTGACAAACATTAAAACAACAACCTACAATTAGAATTTCAATCGTAATGGTAAGAGTAATCAGACTGACTTGTAAATGTATGAAAACAATACATTTATTTCCAATCACAAATCAAAAGGTTTTCAAGTGTCAGGTCAATGATCTTGACATTTTTTTGTTCACCATTGAATTTCACCCTGATCAGCATGACTAGGTCTGAAAGCAGTTAAATACATTTGTATTTCAATCATGACACATTATAAGGATGACTACAAACGTTTTCACCAATACTCCTTTACTTAGCAATGCTAATTTCAAAGTATGTTATGAAAATATTGGAACATGACCACAACTTGTCTGATATTACTTGAAGCAGAACCCAAACTATAGCAAACAGACTATTCAACTCACATTCACTGTCCCGAAATATGGACACGGCCTAATTAGTCCAGTAAAATACACTCATAATTCCAGCTAGTCACTATATTATGTTGTCATGTTCTAGGAGCAGTCTTACAAGACCACCAAAATGAACTGGTGATAAAGCGAGTGGGAAACGCAGTTAGCTAGACTAGATAGCTGCCGATGCAATGGCCACAACATTTATCTAAAAGCATCACCCACAAGTCGTAAAATTAATGTCTAATTTGCTAAATAAACAACTCACCTTAATCAGATTAGTCCTCAATATATAGTAAGCAGCTGAAATAAAGAGAACAAACTAGCATGAGGCAAAAAAAAGCTTGGTGCTGAAATGAGACACGTGCCCATGGAACCACCACGTGGAGCAGACTAACTGCACAGGACAGGGGCGAGCTAGTTAGCTGAGTAAAAGTCTACACTAATAGGGTAAAATGTTATACCTTAGCAATTGACACCAGTTATCAGCACTGACGCTAGGGGTCATTTGGCACTGCCAGTTGTTAAAACAACTCTATGGGAGTCGATCACTGTTGACAGTGTGAATTTAACACTGGTGATTTTACTGTGTATAGTTAAGGAATTTGCGATGATGCCCCTTGGTTTGCTGCTCGTGCCCTCTCGGGCCATCTGTTCAATGTGCTCATTCAGTGGGAGCCAGTGTGAAGTTCTCCTGGCCCAGTAGTTATGGTATTACCATTTCCAGGAATTCTTCCATTCCAGTTGTTCCACAGCTTTCGGGGAAATTTACTAAACAAAGATTTGAATGGCGACTGAAGTCCTCCATCCCGTTTAATCTTTCAGTAAGCCCCATAATTATGTATTTTTGTTCATCCACAGTTTTCTGGAGAAATGTTCTCCAGGGTTAACCCGATTGCGGCCTCCTTCACGCAGTTCAGTCATATCAGTTTAGATTTATTTTACATTATCTGATATTTTCTTCATCTGTTTGGACAGTTTCTCATTGCCAGTGCGAATTTCTGTTTGTAGTGTCTCTAAACTCACTTTAGTGGAGTCTTCAGCTACTTGGTCCATGGTTGCGTTGTTTTGTTGTGTTTGTCTCTATTTCTCGATCTAGTATTTGCCATAACATGCAGTTGCCAAACTAACATTCCAGTTATTTCTTGACGTTAGAGTCGAGTTCTTTCCTAATTAAGAGACATCATTTTTGTAAAGACATGGAATACCAAACTGATAACCTTCACCTGACTACCTCAAAGTAGCTATACCTGAAATCACATCCTATAAATGTTTCCAATTTACATATTTGACACACGCTGACATTGCGCATGTTCATTTATACAGTAATTCATATTCAACATGTCCTCACCAGGGATTTGAACTCACAACCTCCTGTTTCACAGCATTCCAATCTTCCTGCTACGCCACCATATGGTCTTTCAGATTGAATCTTGTCCTTACCTGCAACCCATTGGGACACATTTTTAATAGCCCCCAAGAGGAGGGTAGCTATGACTCTGCACTGTCACGTATCATGATAAGCCCCACTGTCAAAGTAAGAAAATGTCATATACATACCTGTAACTAACACAAAAGTATCCAAATGTACAGGATGTGGTCCTGTGGGGCTCAGCCGGTATGATTCCAGCTAGAGCCACCCATACATCAAATGTATGCACGTATGACTGTAAATTGCTTTGGATATAAGCATCTTCTAAATGGCATGTTCTTTTATGCATCTTTAATTTAACCCTGTGAGCTCGTTTGCCAGATCAAATATATTTTGTTAAATTAAGGACATATACATTAAATATTCAAATCCTTGCACCATCTCAACCCCACTAACGATGAGGTTTAAAGAACCACTGCCCACTGGGGATCTTTAATGCTATAGATCATCATGTTTGGAGTCTATCCATGTGTTGTATCATGGCTCCCAAGGGGCCAATCCAGCATTAGCATTACAGCACCAATCAGCAGGAGGAATTAGCTGCCTTTGATCCGGGGAGACAGTCATCCTCAATCTGATTCGCTGCTACGAAAACAACCAAAGCATTAGTCAATGATATTTCTTACAGTTTGGCACTGTTTTACACCAATTTCACTGTTTTACTATAAAACTATAGGCCTATATCTTTTATAGTGTTACGAGGATCATTGTTATTTCAAATTACGCTTATAGAAAATAAATTATCCAAGTGATAATGGTGTACATTGACTAACTGCATGTACAATGCCTTGCAAAAGTATTCATCCCCCTTGGCATTTTTCCTATTTTGTTGCATTACATCCTGTAATTTAAATGGATTTACATTTTTTAATTGGTGAAGTGAAATGAAAAAAATAACTTATTAAAAAAATAAAATAATAATAATAACAGAAAGTGGTGCGTGCATATGTATTCACCCCCTTTGCTATGAAGCCCCTAAATAAGATCTGGTGCAACCAATTACATTCAGAAGTCAAAAATAATAAATAAAGTCCACCTGTTTGCTATCTAAGTGTCACATCATTTGTCACATGATCTCAGTATATATACACCTGTTCTGAAAGGCCCCAGAGTCTGCAACACGACTAAGCAAGGGGCACCACAAAGCATGCGGCACCATGAAGACCAATGAGCTCTCCAAACAGGTCAGGGACAAAGTTGTGGAGAAGTACAGATCAGGGTTGGGTTATAGAAAAATATCCAAAACTTTGAAAATCCCACGGAGCACCATTCAATTCATTATTAAAACATTGAAAGAATATGGCACCACAATAAACCAGCCAATAGAGAGCCGCCCACAAAACTCATGGACCAGGCAAGGAGGGCATTAATCAGAGAGGCAACAAAGTGACCAAAGATAACCCTGAAGGAGCTGCAAAGCTCCACAGCGGAGATTGGAGTATCTGTCCATAGGACCACTTTAAGCCATACACTCCACAGAGATGGGCTTTATGGAAGAGTGGCCAGAAAAAAGCCATTGCTTAAAGAAAAAAATAAGCAAACACGTTTGGTGTTCGCCAAAAGGCATATGGGAGACTCCCCAAACATATGGAAGAAGGTACTTTGGTCAGATGAGACAAAAATGTAGCTTTTTGGCCATCAAGGAAAACGCTATGTCTGGCGCAAACCCAACACCTCTCATCACCCCGAGAACACCATCCCCACAGTGAAGCATGGTGGTGGAAGCATCATGCTGTGGGGATGGTTTTCAGCTGCAGTGACTGGGAAACTGGCGCTAAATACAGGGAAATTCTTGAGTGAAACCTGTTTCAGTCTTCCAGAGATTTGAGACTGGGACAGAGGTTCACCTTCCAGCAGGACAATGACCCTAAGCATACTGCTAAAGCAACACTCGAGTGGTTTAAGGGGAAACATTTAAATGTATTGGAATAGCCTAGTCAAAGCCCAGACCTCAATCCAATTGAGAATCTTTGGTATGACTTAAAGATTGCTGTACACCAGCGGAACCCATCCAACTTGAAGGAGCTGGAGCAGTTTTGCCTTGAAGAATGGCCAAAGATCCAAGTGGCTAGATGTGCCAAGCTTATAGAGACATACCCCAAGATATTTGCAGCTGTAATTGCTGCAAAAGGTGGCACTACAAAGTATTGACTTTGGGGTGGTGAATAGTTATGCACGCTCAAGTTTCTGTTGTTTTGTCTTATTTCTTGTTTGTTTCACAAAATAAAATATTTTGCATCTTCAAAGTGGTAGGCATGTTGTGTAAATCAAATGATACAAACCCCCAAAAAATCAATTCTAATTCCAGGTTGCAAGGCAACAAAGTAGGAAACATTCCAAGGGGGGTGAATACTTTCGCAAGCCTCTGTTTGTCTTTGACTTGTAAATTGGTGGCCGAGTTACAGAGCACGCTATGTAGAGCATGTGAGGGCTTAATGAAAGACATCCGAGAGAATAGGGCTATGACCCCAGCTGTGCCTCCTCTTTGAGACAATGGTCATTCTAACGCATACTACTTTGAAGCTACTTCTCTTTGATGTGAATAAAGAAAGAGATGGGACACCAAAGACTTCACTTAACTAGATTACTGACGACCAGGCAGACAACCCAATCCCCAATTCCTTTTAATAGGATACTGTATACAGTGGGGAGAACAAGTATTTGATACACTGCCGATTTTGCAGGTTTTACTACTTACAAAGCATGTAGAGGTCTGTAATTTTTATCATAGGTACACTTCAACTGTGAGAGACGGAATCTAAAACAAAAATCAAGAAAATCAAATTGTATGATTTTTAAGTAATTAATTTGCATTTTATTGCATGACATAAGTATTTGATACATCAGAAAAGCACAACTTAATATTTGGTACAGAAACCTTTGTTTGCAATTACAGAGATCATACGTTTCCTGTAGGTCTTGACCAGGTTTGCACACACTGCAGCAGGGATTTTGGCCCACTCCTCCATACAGACCTTCTCCAGATCCTTCAGGTTTCGGGGCTGTCGCTGGGCAATACGGACTTTCAGCTCCCTCCAAAGATTTTCTATTGGGTTCAGGTCTGGAGACTGGCTAGGCCACTCCAGGACCTTGAGATGCTTCTTACGGAGCCACTCCTTAGTTTCCCTGGCTGTGTGTTTCGGATCGTTGTCATGCTGGAAGACCCAGCCACGACCCATCTTCAATGCTCTTACTGAGGGAAGGAGGTTGTTGGCCAAGATCTCGCGATACATGGCCCCATCCATCCTCCCCTCAATACGGTGTAGTCGTCCTGTCCCCTTTGCAGAAAAGCATCCCCAAAGAATGATGTTTCCACCTCCATGCTTCACGGTTGGGATGGTGTTCTTGGGGTTGTACTCATCCTTCTTCTTCCTCCAAACACGGCGAGTGGAGTTTAGACCAAAAAGCTATATTTTTGTCTCATCAGACCACATGACCTTCTCCCATTCCTCCTCTGGATCATCCAGATGGTCATTGGCAAACTTCAGACGGGCCTGGACATGCGCTGGCTTGAGCAGGGGGACCTTGCGTGCGCTGCAGGATTTTAATCCATGATGGCGTAGTGTTTTACTAATGGTTTTCTTTGAGACTGTGGTCCCAGCTCTCTTCAGGTCATTGACCAGGTCCTGTCATGTAGTTCTGGGCTGATCCCTCACCTTCCTCATGATCATTGATGCCCCACGAGGTGAGATCTTGCATGGAGCCCCAGACTGAGGGTGATTGACCGTCATCTTGAACTTCTTCCATTTTCTAATAATTGCGCCAACAGTTGTTGCCTTCTCACCAAGCTGCTTGCCTATTGTCCTGTAGCCCATCCCAGCCTTGTGCAGGTCTACAGTTTTATCCCTGATATCCTTACACAGCTCTCTGGTCTTGGCCATTGTGGAGAGGTTGGAGTCTGTTTGATTGAGTGTGTGGACAGGTGTCTTTTATACAGGTAACGAGTTCAAACAGGTGCAGTTAATACAGGTAATGAGTGGAGAACAGGAGGGCTTCTTAAAGAAAAACTAACAGGTCTGTGAGAGACGGAATTCTTACTGGTTGGTAGGTGATCAAATACTTATGTCATGCAGTAAAATGCAAATTAATTACTTAAAAATCATACAATGTGATTTTCTGGATTTTTGTTTTAGATTCCGTCTCTCACAGTTGAAGTGTACCTATGATAAAAAATTACAGACCTCTACATGCTTTGTAAGTAGGAAAACCTGCAAAATCGGCAGTGTATCAAATACTTGTTCTCCCCACTGTATATTAGTTGCTGGCTGTGACATTGCTGTCTTTATTCAATATGTCAAATGGCTTTTGGGTTGCTGGGTAGAAATTGAACAGTAATTTCATTGGCTGTAATGTGTTTTTTAGACCATTTCTGACTTTTTGTTTCAACGTAGCATACTGTTATACATTTTGGACTACTGGAAAGCTGGAAAATAACGTAATTTTTCAAGGAACATAATCGGAACCTGGAACGTAAGTGATCCATAGTGTTCCGGAACAGAAGCATTATTTTAAAAGCATAGAACCGGTTAATAACGTTATTTTACATCACAGATTTATTTTGGGTCCCACAACAAAATGCAACAAAGCGCCTATGCAAAGCCCTCACTCTGTCAATCAGAAACGTATTCCAGTGTCTGCATGCAAGCTGAAAATATTTGCCTGTGTATGTTTAAGCTACCCGCCTTCAAACCGGTTCAGAACTTTATTTTGCTGGTCGGAAAAGTGGAACGAAACCAACAAAATAGTTGTTCTGTTCAGAACGCAACGACTGAAAAACAATTTCGATTCCAACCCCTGACACACACACACAAACACAGCCATTGTCCAGCGTTGTCAAAAATGTGTAATGTGAGGGCCTCCCGAGTGGTGCAGCAGTCTAAGGCACTGCATCACAGTGCTAGAGGTGTCACTACAGACCCGGGTTTGATCCCAGGCTGTGTTGCAGACCCATGAGGCGCCGTCCGGGTTAGGGGAGGGTTTGGCCGGCCGGGATGTCCTTGTCCCATCGCGCTCTAGCGACTCCTTGTGACGGGCCGGTTGCATGCACTCTGACTTCGGTGGCCAGCTGTACGGTGTTTCCTCCGACACATTGGTGCGGCTGGCTTCCGGATTTAGCAAGCAGTGTGTCAAGAAGCAGTGCGGCTTGGCGGGGTCGTGTTTCGGAGGACGCATGGCTCTCAACCTTCGCCTCTCCCGAGTCCGTACGGGAGTTGCAGCGATGGGACAAGACTGTAACTACCAATTGGGGAGAAAAAGGGGTAAAAAGTACAACAACACATTTTTTTTATTGAGTTACAAGAGGAGAGTACTGCTGTGTTTTCAGGAAAAGTTGAGCACTGGAAATTCCGATTTCACCCAAAGAGACAGTGATCCTGCTAACATCCCAGAGACTGTCTGTGACTGTGTCAAGCACCCAGCAAACCATGCCAGAGACTTATGCCTTCCTGACATCCCTGACAAACTACATCACAGAGGGCAATGGACATTCTTACCTGGTTAAATAAAGGTGAAATAAAAATAAATAAAAAAGCAATTTCCTGCCTTTAATTTGTCAAAAGTGGTGATGTAATGTACTCACAAGCCAGTTCCCATGGTATCGTTTACAGCACTTTATCCTACTTTCCCAGATTTCTATCATTCTTTGCTCATCATTCTTTTTTTTGCCTTGCCATGCATGCAATTACTCCAGCCATTAGCATCTCTTCTCTCTGGCCTCCCGTCGGTGATATGCACCAGATCAAAGTCAAATGGAAGAAGGACTGAAATAGTGTCAAATGGAGGGAGGACTGAAATAGTCACAGTGTGACATGCATGTGATACAGACAGTTTATTCAATATTTCTTTACAAATATTAGAGAGAAGACAAACCGAGTCCTCTTTTAGCATTTTGAATGTCCTATTTAGTTACAGACAAACCGTGAAATCATGTCAGTAAAAATACAGGACATGATTCTTCCAGCAGAATCAATAACTTTCTAAGGGTATATTTTCAGTTCTCCCATGTCCTTGGTCACAGAAACACTTTTCTCTAAAGCTCGTCTACATTATTTTTCTTTATGACCTCCCTCGGTCTGCATCCCAAGCATCAACGTATGTACTGTAAAGTGTACATGTCTGTGCTGATCAAGGCCTTGCTAGTTGTTTGTGTGAAGTTGTGTTTTACCACTTTTAAAAAAGCCAAATGAACACATTGTGGTTGTTGTGTGGGAGAGATGAGTTCACCACCAAGGCTTACTGACATGCAGTTGTCAGAGGAGCTGTAGTCTACGGGTGATGTATGGCAGCAACCCTAGAAATTGAATAAAAAAGGCACACTTACTCCACAGCAATATGTCAAGCTGTGACACCCCAGTCTCCATCCCACCCCAGGATTAAAATACCATCCTCACACCATAGTAAATTTGTCATCATCAGTCTCCTTTAGCCTCCGCCGCTTTGTGGATGTTGTCATTGATTACTTGAATTCAGTCGGTTCCCTCTATGATGTGTGTGAGCCAAAGATACATCAATGTAATGTGAAATCAGTGAAATATATGCATTTAAGATAAATATGAATGTATTTATGATTTATGACAATCTAAACTTAAGTTTCACCTCTTTCAATCTAGTTCCCGTATCTGACACTATCAGTGCAGTCGTGGAGACAGACAGACATGGGTTTGACGCTAATGTAATCACCCCAGTGTGTTATGTTGTTTGAGGTTAATTGCATTAGCAGCTTCCAGATATGCCTCGTCCAGATCTGCTGAATAACAATAGCAGATCCTGCTTGGGTTGTTAGTGTGTCAGGTCACGGGGTTAATGGCTCTAAAGAGAGCTATAAATATATCGCCACAGCCATTAACACATGGGCCAACATGCCCTTGGTTGAACAATTATGTAAGCATTTCTAGCATTCAGCATCAAATCATTTTAAGACCCTGTATTGTAAGGGTCCCATATCAACAAATCACAACTACCAACAGTACATATCCAGTCTACTGGTGTTAGCTGTGAAACGAGCTGTGAGGCTAGCCAATATAAGTGAATCCAGTATAGACATTATAGAAATGGGTTAAATAATAATGTAGATCAGTACTAATCACCCTTAAACTGAATCCCTCAGATTATAAAAGGAGGAGAAGAGTACATCTCTATCTGTCGACCACACACACAGGATGAGATATAGAGAAACAGGTGGTACAGGAATGGATCATCAATGGACATACACACGCACGCACAAACACTGCTTGCACACACACGGACGCACATAACCACATACACTCTCATACACGCACATAGCCTACATACACATGCATGCAAATAAATACACACAAACGTACATATACACGTACACAGACACACATTTATAATTTCGTCTGCGCAACAGTCAATTCAGACTGTGGGGAATCGTGTAACTAGGCACGTTCTTTTCACCAAAGAGTGTGTTCCCTGCCTGCACCTCTTTCTCTGAAACCCTGCGGGAGCCTGGGAGAGGCTGCAGTCAGCAGTAGTTATTGTAGTCTTGTCTTTATCTATCTGGTGGTGGTGAGGGCTTCTATATGAAAGGGAATATATTTATGGAGCTTTTTCCTGCTGTTATATTGAAATGGAATTTTGTTTGAAGTTATTTTTGTGTCAGATAAACAAAATAATTGATAGAACTGAGTGAGAGTTAACATAAATGGTTGATGTGCCTAAGGCAAGGTTTTCAAATGGGCATTTACATTAAAACAAAAAAATAATTGTGTGTGTTTATGCACATTGACTTCCTGTGTAAAGTTGAACCAATCAACGTTTATTTTACCCTTTTCAAACACAAGACTCCTCTATGCGTTTTGCAAAAGGCTCATGCTATCAAGGGCTCATGCTATCAAGGGGTTTTGTTTTCCCCCTCTCCTTTTGAAGTTCAGATGGTAACTCTGTTCTCCAGAGGCAACTTTTTAATTTCTATAGTGAGTCAGACCAAAAATAATTCAACTTATTTCTATCAATCTATTTGTTGATCTTTTTGTGTCAGGCTCGGTGAATCCAATCAGAATGCAGCCCTTAAGCCCTTTGACACCGCCAACAACAGTGTATGTTCTCCCGGTGTGTAAGCTGTCTATCAGATAATAGGAGACTCAACCTCTGCCTGCCTGCTGCGTCCTGATGGAGGTGGCCCTGGCCTAACGCTCTTACCTGATGGCCGCCATGCCCTGGCAGCCTTATCTCTACCCCGTCTCTCCCCGTCTCCTCCAGGGAAATCTCCCGAGAGCAGCTGCCCTTATCAATGTGCCTCTCCCAACCGCCTCCCATCCGACCCGCTCTCGATGACAGCAGCGCAGAGGATTCCGTAATCTGCCTAGACTTTAACGAAATTAAACCGCAGGCCGGTGCACCGGTACACCGGGGAGATGCAGCATCAGGGTAACGGACATTAATACAGTCGTGCATCTGCTGGAAATAAGCACCTAGAGACCAACCTGGCTTCTGTTATTGTTTCAGCCCTTCCACTCTCATTAAGAGTAAACAGAAATGGAAGGTACAGAGGAATGTTTAAAGCAGAGAAATGACGAGTGACGCTGATGAACAGTTTACAGACATCACTCGTGACTTGACAAATTGTTGAGAACAATCAGTGTATATGAAGTCACAGGTGCTGTCTATTTTTCTCTCACCATTCTTTCTGGTTATTCATTAAAAAGCATCCTTGTCAAGAACACCATTTGTTTACCTCAAACCCACTGAAGTTTCAAGTTTAATTAGTCGTATGTACGGAATACGCATGGAATACTTCGTCCAACGAAATGCTTACAGTTTCCTTCTCGACAATGCAACAACAACAAGAAATAATAAAAGATAAGAATACGAACATAAAGTAAATGGCTCAGTGGAATAGAATGGCACAACTGGAGTAGAAGTGTGGCAAAATTGGCTAAAGTTCAAATCATCCATCCCACCATTACGCAAGTCCACAGAGAGGTTTTCAATTTCTCCTACTAGTATTGACGCTCTAGACATACACTACCAGTCAAAAGTTTAGACACACCTACTCATTCAAGGGTTTTTCTTTATTTTTCCTATTTTTACATTGTAGAATTATAGTGAAGACATCAAAACTATGAAATAACACATATGGAATCATGTAGTAACCAAAAAAGTGTTAAACAAATACGTGTATATATATATATTTTACATTTGAGATTCTTCAAATAGCCACCCTTTGCCTTGATGAAATCTTTGCACACTCTTGGCATTCGCTCAACCAGCTTCATGAGGTAGTCACCTGGAATGCATTTCAATTAACATGTGTGCCTTCTTAAAAGTTAATTTGTGGAATTTCTTTCCTTCTAATGCGTTTGAGCCAATCAGTTGTGTTGTGACAAGGTAGGGGGGTGGTATACAGAAGATAGCCCTATTTGGTAAAAGATCAAGTCCATATTATGGCAAGAACAGCTCAAATAAGCAAAGAGAAATGACAGTCCATCATTACTTTAAGACATGAAGGTAAGTCAATACGGAACATTTCAAGAACATTGAAAGTTTCTTCAAGTGCAGTGGCAAAAACCATCAAGCGCTATGATGAAACTGGCTCTCATGAGGACCGCCACAGGAATGGAAGAACCAGAGTTACCTCTGCTGCAGAGGATAGGGTCATTAGAGTTACCAGCCTCAGAAATTGCAGCCTAAATAAATGCTTCACAGAGTTCAAGTCACAGACACATCTCAAAATCAACAAAATCAGCGTGGCTACTGTTCAGAGGGGACTGTGTGAATCAGGCCTTCAAGGTCGAATTGCTGCAAAGAAATCACTACTAAAGGACACCAATAAGAAGAAGAGACCTGCTTGGGCCAAGAAACATGAGTAATGGACATTAGACCGGTGGAAATGTGTCCTTTGGTCTGGAGTCCAAATTTGAGATTTTTGGTTCCAACCGCTGGACCACAAGTTCTCAATGGAATTAAGGTCTGGGGATTGTCTTTGTGAGACGCGGTGTGGGTGAACGGATGATCTCTGCGTGTGTAGTTCCCACTGTAAAGCATGGAGGAGGAGGTGTTATGGTGTGGGGGTGCTTTGCTGGTGACACTGTGCAAGGCACACTTAACCAGCATGGCTACCACAGCATTCTGCAGCGATACACCATCCCATCTGGTTTGGGCTTAGTGGGACAATCATTTGTTTTTCAACAGGACAATGACCCAACACACCTCCAGACTGTGTAAGGGCTATTTTACCAAGAAGGAGAGGTATGGAGTGTTGCATCAGATGACCTGGCCTCCATAATCCTCCGATCTCAACCCAATTGAGATGGTTTGGCATGAGTTGGACAGCAGAGTGAAGGAAAAGCAGCCAACAAGTGCTCAGCATATATGGGAACTCCTTCAAGACTGTTGGAAAAGCATTCCAGGTGAAGCTGGTTGAGAGAATGCCAAGCGTGTGTAAAGCTGTCATCAAGGCAAAGGGTGGCTATTTGAAGAATCTCAAATATAAAATATATTTTGATTTGTTTAACATTTTTTGGTTACTACATGATTCCATATGTGTTATTTCATAGTTTTGATGTCTTCACTATTATTCTACATTGTAAAAAAAAATAGTAAAAATAAAGAAAAACCCTTGAATGAGTAGGTGTGTCCAAACTTTTGACTGGTACTGTACAGTCGTGGTCAAAGGTTTTGAGAATGACACAAGTATTGGTCTTCACAAAGTCGCTGCTTCAGTGTTATGAGATATTTTTGTCAGATGTTACTATGGTATACTGAAGTATAATTACAAGCATTCCATAAGTGTCAAAGGCTTTTATTGACAATTACATTAAGTTTATGCAAAGAGTCAATATTTGCAGTGTTGACCCTTCTTTTTCAAGACCTCTGCAATCCGCCCTGGCATGCTGTCAATTAACTTCTGGGCCACATCCTGACTGATGGCAGCCCATTCTTGCATAATCAATGCTTGGAGTTTGTCAGTATTTGTGGGTTTTTGTTTGTCCACCCGCCTCTTGAGGATCGACCACAAGTTCTCAATGGGATTACGGTCTGGGGAGTTTCCTGGCCTTGTTCCCCGAGCCACTTAGTTATCACTTTTGCCTTATGGCAAGGTGCTCCATCATGCTGGAAAAGGCATTGGTCATCACCAAACTGTTCTTGGATAGTTGGGAGAAGTTGCTCTCGGAGGATGTGTTGGTACCATTCTTTATTCGTGGCTGTGTTCTTAGGCAAAATTGTGAGTGAGCCCACTCCCTTGGCTGAGAAGCAACCCCACACATGAATGGTCTCAGGATGCTTTACTGTTGGCATGACACAGGACTGATGGTAGCGCTCACCTTGTCTTCTCCGGACAAGGTGTTTTCCGGATGCCCCAAACAATCGGAAAGGGGATTCATCAGAAAATGACTTTACCCCAGTCCTCAGCAGTCCAATCCCTGTACCTTTTGCAGAATATCAGTCTGTCCCTGATGTTTTTCCTGGAGAGAAGTGGCTTCTTTGCTGCCTTTCTTGACACCAGGCCATCCTCCAAAAGTCTTCGCCTCACTGTGCGTGCAGATGCACTCACACCTGCCTGCTGCCATTCCTGAGCAAGCTCTGCACTGGTGGTGCCCCGATCCCGCAGCTGAATCAACTTTAAGAGACAGTCCTGGCGCTTGCTGGACTTTATTGGGCGCCCTGAAGTCTTCTTCACAACAATTGAACCTCTCTCCTTGAAGTTCTTGATGATCCGATAAATGGTTGATTTAGGTGCAATCTTACTAGCAGCAATATCCTTGCCTGTAAAAGCCCTTTTTGTGTCAAGCAATGATGACGGCACGTGTTTCCTTGCAGGTAACCATGGTTAACAGAGGAAGAACAATGATTTCAAGCACCACCCTCCTTTTAAAGCTTCCAGTCTGTTATTCTAACTCAATCAGCATGACAGAGTGATCTCCAGCCTTGTCCTTGTCAACACTCTCACCTGTGTTAACGAAAGAATCACTGACATGATGGCAGCTGGTCCTTTTGTGGCAGGGCTGAAATGCAGTGGAAATGTTTTTTGGGATTAAGTTCATTTTCATGGCAAAAAGGGACTTTGCAATTAATCATGACATTCTGGAGTATATGCAAATTGCTATCATCAAAACTGAGGCAGCAGACTTTGTGAAAATTAGTATTTGTGTCATTCTCAAAACTTTTGACCACGACTGTACATCTTTTTTATCACTTAGTCATATCACATGGTAGGGTGCTGTAAACAATTAACGCATCTGTCTGATGAGGAGAGAGAATGTGAGGGTTAGAGAGAAGGAAGATATGGTAGCCCTGAAGTGGTTTCTATTATTAGTAAGGCTGCTTCCCTACTGACTCCTTCTCTCTCCTCTTTCGCTCTCTTCTCTCTCTCACCATCTGCCACCACAGGAGAAGGGAGACGAGATCTTTTAAATGTATAATAGGAAGGTGGGACCACACAAATATCTACATTGATGTAGAAATATAATTAGCTGTGCAGCACAAGCCAACAGTAGTATGTTGGAGAAGGCTACAGGGCATACAGGTAGGTTGAACCATACATTGTTATGTAGACCCAGGGGGAACTTGGACATTTGGAATTGTGGACAGATCATTTTAGCAACCGTCAAACCTCACTTGTAGAACAATTTCAGTCAGTGTCATCGATCAACGTGAAGATATTCTCAAATAATTTTTGAAATGTCCGTATCATACTGTGTCCTTACATCATCATGATGAGGGGTCATAAAGGGTCATCACTTAACATTCAGCATAACATCTCTTTTAGCTCGGGGGAGAACATCAGGATGAAAGATAACTTATTTTCCAAGGCAGGCAGGCAGGCAGAGAGAGAGAGAGAGAGAGAGAGAGAGTAAGGATGGATGGAAGGAGGGAGGGTCACACCTCTGTAGGTACAGTGAAGAGTTTGATTATTCTGAGGTCTGAGTCACTAAGCCTGGTTGTCTCGAAAAGGACGTTGCCAGGGACCCTCTGAACACATTAACAAAGCATTGTTACCTATCGCTCCACAAAAGCCATGGCCCTTGCAGAGCAAGGGAAACAACTACTTCAATGTTTCAGAGCAAGTGACGTCACTGATTGAAATGCTACTAGCAGTCACCACTAACTAGCTAGCCATTTCACACCGGTTACATTCACATTGGCTAGGTAGGGCTGGCTCCTGAGTCTCCTGCACTGTGACACCATCCTGCCAGGACCTAACATGATTAAGGCCTCAGGGCTGGAGGGGAGAGAGGTAGTGAGGTAGTGAGGTAGTGAGGTAGTGAGGGAGGGAGGGAGGGAGGGAGGGAGGGAGGGAGGGAGGGAGACTGCTAGAGAAAAAGTGGGAAATAGAGAGAGAGGGGTAGAGGGAGAAGGAAAGAGAGCGGGGTAGAGGGAGAAGGAGAGAGAGCGGGGTAGAGGGAGAAGGAGAGAGAGCGGGGTAGAGGGAGAAGGAGAGAGAGTGGGGTAGAGGGAGAAGGAGAGAGAGCGGGGTAGAGGGAGAAGGAGAGAGAGCGGGGTAGAGGGAGAAGGAGCAAGAGGGGAGAGAGAGAGAAGGAGAAACAGCACAGGCACCCACTGAGCAGATAATAAGCAGAACAAGAGGAAGAAATGAAGAGAAAGAGAAAGGGGGAGGGCAGCACAATGATTAACAAGCATGATATAAGAGTTTAGTGATTTGAAAAAAAAGAAACGCGTTAGGATCTTTTCCAGCACACCATCTGTTTCAAGCTGCTGAGTTTTATCTCATGGGAGGCTTTCAAACTTCTTTAGCTATTTTGCCATGTTTTGCTTTGAGAAGCTCAATAAATATATAATATGTCTCTAATGTCCTGATCTCATTTTGATATTATTATGACCTTCCAATAGGTCACAACTGCATCAACAATGGACAACTCACACACACACTGTTCAATCAAAACGTGTTACTACAGTATTGGACTATTGATGGATACTCTTACATAAAAATAGCAGGAAGTATCAAATATCCCATCACCATTATTTGTCCCCTCTGGTATTTGGTCACATTTATTAATAGATATAAATAAACTATAATGGTATTTTACCTCGTTGGAGCCGCTGGCCCCCTATCTATCGGAGCCATAGTGTCTAGTGTCTGAACATGTACAGACACAGGCCAAAAGTGCTCCATCCCCTAGCGCTCCAATGCCATCTAAACACACACACACACAGCCACATTGTTTTTCAGAAGTACAGGCTCCTCCTAACCTAGCTCCATGCTGTATTATAAAGTGCAATTTGTTTGATCACACATATACACTACCGTTCAAAAGTTTGGGGTCACATACAAATGTCCTTGTTTTTGAAAGAAAATCAGTTTTTTGTCCATTAAAATAACATCAAATTGATTAGAAATACAGTGTAGACATTGTTAGTGTTGTAAATGGCTATTGTAGCTGGAAATGGCTGATTTTTAATGGAATATCTACATAGGCGTACAGATGCCCTTTATCAGCAACCATCAGTCCTGTGTTCCAATGGCACGTTGTGTTTGCTAATCCAAGTTTATCATTTTAAAAGGCTAATTGTTCATTAGAAAACCCTTTTGCAATTATGTTAGCACAGCTGAAAACTGTTGTGCTGATTAGAGAAGCAATAAAACTGGCCTTCTTGAGACTAGTTGAGTATCTGGAGCATCAGCAATTGTGGGTTCGATTACAGGCTCAAAATGGCCAGAAACAAATAACTTTCTTCTGAAACTCGTCAGTCTATTCTTGTTCTGAGAAATGAAGGCTATTCCATGCAAGAAATTGCCAAGAAACTGAAGATCTCGTACAACGCTGTGTACTACTCCCTTCACAGAACAGCGCAAACACCAGTCTCAACGTCAACAGTGAAGAGGCGACTCCGGGATGCTGACCTTCTAGGCAGAGTTGGAAAGAAAAAGCCATATCTCAGACTGCTCATCTTAATCTTTTATTTTTATTGGCCAGTCTGAGATATGGCTTTTTCTTTGCAACTCTGCCTAGAAGGTCAGCATCCCGGAGTCGCCTCTTCACTGTTGACGTTAAGACTGGTGTTTTGCAGGTACTATTTAATGAAGCTGCCAGTTGAGGACCTGTGAGGTGCCTGTTTCTCCAACTAGACACTAATGTATTTGTCCTCTTGCTCAGTTGTGCATTAGAGCCAGAATAGCCGTTTCCAGCTACAATAGCCATTTACAACATTAACAATGTCTACACTGTATTTCTGATCAATTTTATGTTATTTGAATGGACAAAAAAATTGCTTTTCTTTCGAAAACAAGGACATTTCTAAGTGACCCCAAACTTTTGAACGGTAGTGTACATCTGGAGAACCATGTACCTCAGTTGGTAGAGCACGGCGCTTGCAACGCCAGGGTTGTGGGTTTGCTTCCCACGGGGGACCAGTATGAAAATGTATGCACTCACTACTGTAAGTCACTCTGGATAAGAGCGTCTGCTAAATGACAAAAAAAAAGAACATGAGATACATAAAGAATTCCTATTGATTTTCTTCCTTTTAATAAGAATAGGGTGCATTTCTTGTAATATGATTCATATGAGGGTCATCTCTGTGCAGAATGATGAATGAGTGTGGTACAGAATATGTTTATTTGAGCTTCATCATGCTGTTATCCAGCGTGGCTACTGTACAGTAAGTGCACCGTGAATGGAGAATGGTTGAGGACACTGTCATTGGGACTCATTGTCTAAATCTCTCAGACATAGGCCCTTACATTATTCAATCTATTACCATATTACATTTTGCTTCTAAGGGAAACTTTGCACAGGATGATTAGAGGTAGAATTTTAAAGAAAAATATATAGGAGCAGGACATGTCTGTGAGTTGGAAGTGCTACACTCAGGTATGCTATTCTGACAAGACATGTTCAGACACATCTCATGACCATCGCTTTGAAATATGACATATTTTCCACTATACTGCTTGACTCATTCATGAGAAGAAGTGGAAAAAGACACCTGCCTGCCTTATATATATATATACATATTCCCTGCTTACAGTAGAGCCAGCTGGCTAGCATGGCCTCCTATTTGTCAGATTGATTCACTGAAGTTCAATAAGAAATTAACTGCAACATTTTACCACGAAATGCCGATAAATCTCTGGCATAGCTTGTCGAATGGTTTATTCACCAACACTCCTCTCTCGCACGCATGCTTACACACGCACACAGGCACACAAAACACATGCACAAACACACACACGACACACACACTCACACTCCTCCAGCCCTTTGATTACTTCTGACTACGGTGGCATCTTCCTGGCTCATGAACTCCATGTTCTCTTTGACCCCAAGCCTTAGAGGGCTGAGTACTTGAGTTACAGTTAAGTCAGTTACACTACTCAGTAGTACTGTTCACTTTTGTCATATTTTTGTCCCATCCCTCTAACTGGTTAAGGTTTCACAATATTTCTGTTCACAAAATTCACTCAAAACTGACTCCTTCTCTCTCCTCTTTCGCTCTCTTCTCTCTCTCACCATCTGCCACCACAGGAGAAGGGAGACGAGATCTTTTAAATGTATAATAGGAAGGTGGGACCACACAAATACCTACATTGATGTAGAAATATAATTAGCTGTGCAGCACAAGCCAACAGTAGTATGTTGGAGAAGGCTACAGGGCATACAGGTAGGTTGAACCATACATTGTTATGTAGACCCAGGGGGAACTTGGACATTTGGAATTGTGGACAGATCATTTTAGCAACCGTCAAACCTCACTTGTAGAACAATTTCAGTCAGTGTCATCGATCAACGTGAAGATATTCTCAAATAATTTTTGAAATGTCCGTATCATACTGTGTCCTTACATCATCATGATGAGGGGTCATAAAGGGTCATCACTTAACATTCAGCATAACATCTCTTTTAGCTCGGGGGAGAACATCAGGATGAAAGATAACTTATTTTCCAAGGCAGGCAGGCAGGCAGAGAGAGAGAGAGAGAGAGAGAGAGAGTAAGGATGGATGGAAGGAGGGAGGGTCACACCTCTGTAGGTACAGTGAAGAGTTTGATTATTCTGAGGTCTGAGTCACTAAGCCTGGTTGTCTCGAAAAGGACGTTGCCAGGGACCCTCTGAACACATTAACAAAGCATTGTTACCTATCGCTCCACAAAAGCCATGGCCCTTGCAGAGCAAGGGAAACAACTACTTCAATGTTTCAGAGCAAGTGACGTCACTGATTGAAATGCTACTAGCAGTCACCACTAACTAGCTAGCCATTTCACACCGGTTACATTCACATTGGCTAGGTAGGGCTGGCTCCTGAGTCTCCTGCACTGTGACACCATCCTGCCAGGACCTAACATGATTAAGGCCTCAGGGCTGGAGGGGAGAGAGGAGTCTTATGGCTTGGGGGTAGAAGCTGTTGAGAAGTCTTTTGGACCTAGACTTGGCACTCCAGTACCGCTTGCCGTGCGGTAGCAGAAAGAACAGTCTATGACTAGGGTGGCTGGAGTCTTTGACAATTTTTAGGGCCTTCCACTGACACCGCCTGGTATAGAGGTCCTGGATGGCAGGAAGCTTGGCCCCAGTGATGTACTGGGCCGTACGCACTACCCTCTGTAGTGCCTTGCGGTCGGAGGCCACGCAGTTGCCATACCAGGCGGTGATGCAACCAGTCAGGATGCTCTCGATGGTGCAGCTGTAGAATTTTTTGAGGATCTGAGGACCCATGCCAAATCTTTTCAGTCTCCTGAGGGGGAATAGGCTTTGTCGTGCCCTCTTCACGACTGTCTTGGTGTGTTTGGACCATGATAGTTCGTTGGTGATGTGGACACCAAGGAACTTGAAGCTCTCAACCTGTTCCACTACAGCCCCGTCGATGAGAATGGGGGCATGCTCAGTCCTCTTTTTTTTCCTGTAGTCCACAATCATCTCCTTTGTCTTGGTCACGTTGAGGGAGAGGTTGTTGTCCTGGCACCTTACAGCCAGGTCTCTGACCTCCTCCCTATAGGCTGTCTCATCGTTGTCGGTGATCAGGCCTACCACTGTTGTGTCGTCGGCAAACTTAATGATGATGTTGGAGTCGTGCCTGGCCATGCAGTCATGGGTGAACAGGGAATACAGGAGGGGACTGAGCACGCACCCCTGAGGGGCCCCTGTGTTGAGGAACAGTGTTTCAGATGTGTTGTTACCTACCCTTACCACCTGGGGGCGGCCCGTCAGGAAGTCCAGGATCCAGTTGCAGAGGGAGGTGTTTAGTCCCAGGATCCTTAGCTTAGTGATGAGCTTAGAGGGCACTATGGTGTTGAATGCTGAGCTGTAGTCAATGAATAGCATTCTCACATAGGTGTTCCTCTTGTCCAGGTGGGAAAGGGCAGTGTGTAGTGCAATAAAGATTGCATCATCTGTGGATCTGTTGGGGCGGTATGCAAATTGGAGTGGGTCTAGGGTTTCTGGGATAATGCTGTTGATGTGAGCCATGACCAGCCTTTCAAAGCACTTCATGGCTACAGACGTCAGTGCTACGGGTCGGTAGTCATTTAGGCAGGTTATCTTAGAGTCCTTGGGCACGGGGACTATGGTGGTCTGCTTGAAACATGTTGGTATTACAGACTCAGTCAGGGACATGTTGAAAATGTCAGTGAAGACACTTGCCAGTTGGTCAGCACATGCTCGGAGTACACGTCCTGGTAATCCGTCTGGCCCTGCGGCCTTGTGAATGTTGACCTGCTTAAAAGTCTTACTCACATCGGCTACGGAGAGCGTGATCACATAGTCATCCGGAACAGCTGGAGCTCTCATGCATGCTTCAGTGTTGCTTGCCTCGAAGCGAGCATAGAAGTGGTTTAGCTCGTCTGGTAGGCTTGTGTCACTGGGTAGCTCGCGGCTGTGCTTCCCTTTGTAGTCTGTAATAGTTTTCAAGCCCTGCCACATCCGACGAGCATCAGAGCCAGTGTAGTACGATTCAATCTTAGTCCTGTATTGACTCTTTGCCTGTTTGATGGTTCGTCGGAGGGCATAGCGGGATTTCTTATAAGCGTCCGGGTTAGAGTCCCGCTCCTTGAAAGCGGCAGCTCTACCCTTTAGCTCAGTGCGGATGTTTCCTGTAATCCATGGCTTCTGGTTGAGGTATGTACGTCCGGTCACTGTGGGGACGACATCATCGATGCACTTATTGATGAAGCCAGTGACTGATGTGGTGTACTCCTCAATGCTGTCTGAAGAATCCCGGAACATGTTCCAGTCTGTGCTAGCAAAACAGTCCTGTAGCTTAGCATCTGCGTCATCTGACCACTTTTTTATTAACCGAGTCACTGGTGCTTCCTGCTTTAGTTTTTGCTTATAAGCAGGAATCAGGAGGATAGAGTTATGGTCAGATTTGCCAAATGGAGGGCGAGGGAGAGCTTTGTATGCGTCTCTGTGTGTGGAGTAAAGGTGGTCCAGAGTTTTTTTTCCTCTGGTTGCACATTTAACATGCTGGTAGAAATTAGGTAGAACGGATTTAAGTTTCCCTGCATTAAAGTCCCCGGCCACTAGGAGCGCTGCATCTGGATGAGCGTTTTCCTGTTGATTTATGGCCTTATACAACTCATTCAGTGCAATCTTAATGCCAGCATTGGTTTGTGGTGGTAAATAGACAGCTATGAAAAATATAGATGAAAACTCTCTTGGTAAATAGTGTGGTCTACAGCTTATCATAAGATACTCTACCTCAGGCGAGCAAAACCTCTAGACTTCCTTAGTATTTGATTTTGTGCACCAGCTGTTGTTTACAAATATACACAGACCGCCACCCCTTGTCTTACCGGAGTCCACCGAAGCAATCAATCAATCAGATTCCAAACTCTCCACCATGGCCAAGACCAAAGAGCTCTCCAAGGATGCCAGGGACAAGATTGTAGACCTCCACAAGGCTGGAATGGGCTACAAGCCCATCACCAAGCAGCTTGGTGAGAAGGTGACAACAGTTGGTGCGATTATTCGCAAATGGAAGAAACACAAAATAACTGTCAATCTCCCTCGGCCTGGGGCTCCATGCAAGATCTCACCTTGTGGAGTTGCAATGATCATGAGAACGGTGAGGAATCAGCCCAGAACTACACAGGAGGATCTTGTCAATGATCTCAAGGCAGCTGGGACCATAGTCACCAAGAAAACAATTGGTAACACACTACGCCGTGAAGGACTGAAATCCTGCAGCGCCCGCAAGGTCCCCCTGCTCAAGAAAGCACATATACAGGCCCGTCTGAAGTTTGCCAATGAACATCTGAATGATTCAGAGGAGAACTGGGTGAAAGTGTTGTGGTCAGATGAGACCAAAATCGAGCTCTTTGGCATCAACTCAACTCGACGTGTTTAGAGGAGGAAGAATGCTGCCTATGACCCCAAGAACACCCTCCCCACCGTCAAACATGGAGGTGGAAACATTATGCTTTGGGGGTGTTTTTCTGCTAAGGGGACAGGACAACTTCACCGCATCAAAGGGACGATGGACGGGGCCATGTACCGTCAAGTCTTGGGTGAGAACCTTCTTCCCTCAGCCAGGGCATTGAAAATGGGTCGTGGATGGGTATTCCAGCATGACAATGACCCAAAACACACGGCCAAGGCAACAAAGGAGTGGCTCAAGAAGAAGCACATTAAGGTCCTGGAGTGGCCTAGCCAGTCTCCAGGCCTTAATCCCATAGAAAATCTGTGGAGGGAGCTGAAGGTTCGAGTAGCCAAACGCCAGGCTCGAAAACTTAATGACTTGGAGAAGATCTGCAAAGAGGAGTGGGACAAAATCCCTCCTGAGATGTGTGCAAAACTGGTGGCCAACTACAAGAAACGTCTGACCTCTGTGATTGCCAACAAGGGTTTTGCCACCAAGTACTAAGTCATGTTTTGCAGAGGGGTCAAATACTTATTTCCCTCATTAAAATGCAAATCAATTTATAACATTTTTGACATGCGTTTTTCTGGATTTTTTTGTTGTTATTCTGTCTCTCACTGTTCAAATAAACCTACCATTAAAATTATAGTGATCATGTCTTTGTCAGTGGGCAAACATACAAAATAAGCAGGGGATCAAATACCTTTTTCCCTCACTGTATAGCATTTCCCCCTGTGACACTAAACACATCCCTTCACCCTGGCAGTCCTATCCTCTCTCCTCCTCTCCTCTCCTCTGAGCGACCTGTGATTGAGTCTTTTATCACATCAGTTGTCATATTAAAGACTCGGCGCCCTGGCTGCCAGCAGCTGCCATCAGAGGTCTCCTCATCGCAACCCCCAGAGGACCTCCTGCCTCCTCAGACTTCCTGCTGAGATAGTGGTGCCCTGAGACAGCCTGGCACTCACACGCCATCCTCTCTCTGGTGCCTACCCCGTCTGCTCCAAGTTAAAGCTCCCATTGAGGCTTTTATAGCACCCAACTTGGGGCTGTCACAGGCAAGTTTGTACTCCAGATGGGCAGGCATGTTTGTACTGCAGATGGGAAAGCATGTTTGTACTCCAGATGGGCAGGCATGTTTGTACTGCAGATGGGCAGGCATGTTTGTACTCCAGATGGGCTGGCTAGTTTGTACTGCAGATGGGAGGAATACAAATAAGGAACCCAAGTATTGAGCTGTTTAGAGGACTTTTCAGATTGCTTTCTTTTCATTGGATATGTTAACTATAGGTTTTATTTTATTTTTAAGAGTAGTGTAGAGTTGAGTAGAGTAGTGTAGTGTAGAGTATAGTAGAGTAGAGTAGACTAGTGTAGAGTAGTGTAGAGTAGAGTAGTGTAGAGTAGAGTAGAGTAGTGTAAAAACAATGGTAGTGGGCATATCATCAGGGACATTTGAGAAACCCGGGAGTAACTGAAAAGTAATTGAGATCTAATCAGTATCGCTGGTCAAAGCTACAGGAATCAAACACATCGTATCCATCATTGCCTGACAAATAGACAATATTTTAAAACTAGAGCGTCCTTGCCTACTGTGTGCCAGAACTCTACAGCAAGACATACACAAACACACCCACACACACCCACGCACCCACGCACACATGCACACACACACGCACACACACACACACAACTATAGGCTTAGTTGACAGCCTCTCAAGCTAATATCTCAATTCCTAGACCTCAATAATATTGAATGTGCAAGCTGAAATGTCCTTCCTCAGCATTATTTGATTGAAATTAAACCCGTAGAACAGATAAAGCTATGTTCGAGTGAAATATAAGATAGAATGAAGCCCTCAGTAGAATATCTTCCAATCGTTTTTTTTTTTATTGTTCCACATGAGGACTATTCAGATAAGATTTCCTTCTTACGAGTCATCTCATGATTACAGTCACTGCTGAACACTTGGAGTTGAAATAAGCCCAGATTGCTAGCTGGCTATAGGCGTTAGATTACTTAATCAGGGCCATAAAGCACTAGTCTTTACTTAGAGCTATATGGTATGTTGCTCCTGCTCGGCTCAGCTCGGCACGGGCGCTGCATTTCATCAGCCGGCGGGCGGGAAGGAATTGTGAAATATGGCTCCTGTGAAGGTAATGTGGCCTATCTCTGTCCAGACAGGACACATTTATCGTCTGCTGCAGTATTTACAACTGCTGGAGCCATGATGATGTGACCATATCAGACCAGTGTTGTTTAACTGAACTGGGGAAAGGCTCAGGGCCTGCCCCAAATGGCACACCATTCCCTACATACTGTAGTGCACTACTTTTGACCAGTGCCCAGAATAGGGTTCCATTTGGGATGCAGACTCAGTGTGTGGATAATGTCTTGGCCAGGGGCAGCTACTACACAGGTCAGAGGGACACACCATAGAGAAGAGAAACAAGTAACTACCCAGCAAGCATGTCCACATTGGTACGATAAGGGTCCAATGTGGGCTAAAATATTGGCCCCACGTAGGCTGCCCACATTGGGCCGATACGCCTTTGCTCATCGGCTCCAGATTGGCCCCCAAGGGATTGTCCCAATGTGGCCCAGTGTGGGCAACCCATATCTGGTGAGGGCAGCCCATACTTTGCCTGAAATAAGCCCACCCTTCTGGATCAGTTGCCTGTTACATTGAATCAGAACGACAACAAAGTTTTTACTATCATATACATATTTTTACCAGAAAAACAAACGTTTATCTTATGTCACATGCACTTATCTAAGTATTTGTACATGACTTCAACATTGACAGTGTACAAGATACATTTTTGTTGATAGCACACAACAGGACACTTAAACTGGAAGGACACTCTGTAACGGTTGCACAAAAATAACTTGGGCTATAAGATGATTCCAAGATAATTGGCTTTAAAGTTCCAAACCCTTATTGGTGTCAGCGATTTTTTATTTAACTTAACAACATGAATTGGGGTATTTGCAACCCCCCCCCCCCAAAAACAAATATTCAAATGACACCCGCCTCTACCTTATAATGTAGCTGGACTTGGTGTGAGCTAGCCCGTGCTGGGCTTGGTGTGGGCTAGCCCGTGCTTGGCTTGGTGTGGGCTAGCCCATGCTGGGCTTGGTGTGGGCTAGCCCGTGCTGGGCTTGGTGTGGGCTAGCCCGTGCTGGGCTTGGTGTGGGCTAGCCCGTGCTGGGCTTGGTGTGGGCTAGCCCGTGCTGGGCTTGGTGTGGGCTAGCCCGTGCTGGGCTTGGTGTGGGCTAGCCCGTGCTGGGCTTGGTGTGGACTAGCCCGTGCTGGGCTTGGTGTGGGCTAGCCCGTGCTTGGCTTGGTGTGGACTAGCCCGTGCTGGGCTTGGTGTGGGCTAGCCCGTACTGGGCTTTGTGTAGACTAGCCAGTGTCGGGATTGACCGTGTTGGACTGATGTGGCATGGCTGTGGGCTGGCCAGTGCTGGTCTAGCCCGTATTTGGCTGCTGTGGGCATGTTGTGGGCTTTGTGTGGGCAAATACCCAAATGCGCCAATGGGGTTATGTTTGCTGGGTAATTACAATATATTTGTTTTCTTTCTCAAAATCTGATTAGACATGGCCATTGCATGGTTTGTAAGAGGTTATGATAATAAACAGCATGATGATCTAAGGATGCCAAACTCCAAACAGAGTAAGACATTACTTGAATGAATTCAATAGAAGCTCTGTTTTATATTAAACATACAAGACTACTTATTTTATACAGAGGGCCTCTTGATACAACTACCTCTGCATTTTGGACTTGGACAAACCAATAGATACAGGCTCTATAGTTTGGGGGACATGTTGAACTATAAATGCTCTGGAATACAAATCTTATCTGTGGAACAAAGTTTTGACAGCCGAAGGCCTTTTGATGGTCGCTATACATACTCCATGTCCTCACAGTAGGGGGTCTCTCCCCATCTCTCTCACTAGATATTACTGGAACACAGGACTTAGATGGAAATGCTCTTCAGGATTAGCCGTAACCGAAGGTTGAACTGTGGAATTTGCAAGTTCATTTATCTTATTTAGATCTAACTGGTGTAATTTAGGAGCTCAAGATTTTTTGCCGAATAAACCTGTCCAAATAACCTCTACTCCAGGAACTCACCAACTGTCTGTGTGAGAGATCTATCTTGGTGTCTGCTTAATTATACGGTTCACTAACTTCTCCACTACATCAAACCTCCTCCCAATTTTGGGATAATATCCCTTTTCCTGTCAATTTGAGATGCGATAAGCAGCGAAAATTAATTAGACTTGATCCAGTGTTTCCTATGGGACATTCTGAGGAAGCAGCCTTCACTTCACTATTGCCACACTCCTTGTAATACAGAAGCACTGGAGCACAAAGTGTCATAACACCAGACCTAGAGTGGACGTGGAGCACAAAGTGTCACCAAACCACCCGGAGACAGTGGACATGGCTGCACAGCTCATTACTTTGCAGCCGGATGGGTTACAGAACTGTCATTTGATCAGATTTATAATTCAACATGAATCGCTAGATGATATTATGCAACAACAACAAAAATACAGTGTCATTTAGAGACTCCTGTAGAGTACACTAGTCTACGGAGAGAGAGAATATTTGGCATTGTGCTTTTGCAACTTGACCAGGGCTATACTGATTGTGTACAGCATATCTATAAATTCTACATATTTATTTACAGTATCTATCAACTGATTAGCTAGCTGATAGTTGACTAACTAACTAACCAAATCAACATACATTTTATTCAACAATCAATAAAATAATGAATTTGCTCAATATTGGCTCTAAACACAACAGGTTAATGTGCTAGTTTGCATAGAAAAACATCAACTGGGTTTCCTGTAACCAATTATAAGTGGCCATTAGAGGTGTGATATTTCATTAAATAACCGAAATGCTCGTTAGCTGCCTGTTCTTAATGAGGTTAATTACTTAAATGCTTTCTAAGCCTGTCTTCACACCATGGTAAAATATTGACTTATTAAGGCATTCCAAATGTTAGGAGAGGTAGACATTAATCAATACAAACCAATTTGCACTTTCTAAATTATGCATGCTCCTGTTTGGTTTTCTATGCCCGATATGAGCTGAGAATACAAATTTAATAGGGTTATTATCATGTATTTCTGACTCACAAATGCCATTCTTAAACCGATAACTAGTATCTTGCTTATACTGCATGCAAACTATTAAATACACACATTGGTTATCGGCACTTATCAACAAACATGACCTGCAGTCAGACCATTCCCCATACTGTTGTCCAGATCTGTCCTAGCCTCCCCTTCCCTCAGTCAGACCATTCCCCATACTGTTGTCCAGATCTGTCCTAGCCTCCTCTTCCCTCAGTCAGACCATTCCCTACGCTGTTGTCCAGATCTGTCCTAGCCTCCCCTTCCCTCAGTCAGACCATTCCCCATACTGTTGTCCAGATCTGTCCTAGCCTCCTCTTCCCTCAGTCAGACCATTCCCCATACTGTTGTCCAGATCGGTCCTAGCCTCCCCTTCCCTCAGTCAGACCATTTCCCATACTGTTGTCCAGATCGGTCCTAGCCTCCCCTTCCCTCAGTCAGACCATTTCCCATAATGTTGTCCAGATCTGTCCTAGCCTCCTCTTCCCTCAGGGGGGATGGTCATTCCATGGATCATTTAACTATTCAATTTAGAACTTTAGAACCCCTGTAGATATAAAAAAAATATGTATAAAAAAATGATTTGATAAAATATTGAATTTGGCCTTTACTACTATAGCGCATAGTAACGCATTGAATAACACATTCATAAATGGCAAAAATGTCTGTCATAAAGAATAAGGTTTTGAAGTGTCTGTCCTATATCTAAGCGAAATAAGAAAGCTCAGGAATATGACACTTGTGGAGGAAGAGCACATTTTTTTTGACCTTTCCATTGTGTATATTTTGTACTTAAAAACTGAAAATCAACCCATCCTCCATCGTTAACACAATGGAAAGGTCAAATGCTTTATTATCTAAATGTTGCAAATTCGTGGGATACGAAGAGAAACAAAATGGTGCAGTTTGGGGCCATGTGGCGGAGAGTGATGTGGCGCAGGAGATCGGGGTGTGAGCTGTAGAATTTGTGAATTTTGTCTCTTGTGTAATAAATTCTCTCCACTCTTACCAATAACCACTGTTGAATCTTAGCTATAATGACAAACAAGGAATTATAATGACTCAACATTCCTCTCCTACTTTGTGACCGACCGGCTCGATTCGGTCTATGTAGCAAAATTTGAAATTGTGTTTTTTACATTGGATAAAAGCAGAGACTCAGAGCTAGAAAATGGTATATCATACACTACAGTTGAGGAACAATGGGAAAGTAATTCTGCTTTGAAAGTTTATAAACTTGTATTCTCATATTTGAGAAAATGGGCCTTAAATGTTTTGGTACATATTGGAGAGCTCTTCTTTGGCTACACCCATTCAGCATCGTTCACACCCTTTTAAGCTTTAGCCCCACCCATCTCTTTAAGGGTTCACATGTGAGGCTATGTACTAAACAACCAAAGATTTCAAGACTAAAGGCTGGTTTATACTACGGGTGTGTTCGTAAATTTAATCTGGAGTGCCAGAGTGTGCTCTGGGCGTTCATAAACTCAGAGAGTTGTCAGACCAGCTGTTTGTAAATTCAGAGCGTTTCGCTCTCGGAGAGCACACTGGACGCTCTGGCCGAAAAGTAGGGTTGAGCCGAGCGTTCTGCCTAACAACAGCAATCAAGCACCCAAGCTAACTGGCTAACGTTGGCTAGCTTGCTAGCTACTTCCAGACACAAATTAGAAAACAGCTCATTCTGACCATTTTACTCACCCCAGCAGAGCTGTTAGGCTGTTTTTATGTTATCCAGAGCTTTGGTGACTGCAACTGTGCTGCCGGCAACAATTTAATTACGCTTTTTTTGCCAACGTTTACTGACACCAGCCATATTCAACGGGTGTTAACCGTTTGTAAATTCGTCAGTTATTCTGCGCTCTGGCACACTCAGACGAGAGAGCTCTGAAATCGGAGTAGGTAGCCAAATTGAATTTACCAGCTACGTCTATCGACAGTTGTCGCAGTGACATCATGAATGTTCTATTGAAATAGTTGCTTGCATAGACATGTAACTAGCTAGCTAAACAATGAACCTTAATCCCAACTCATAACATTACCACCCTGCATGAATCTGCAGGTAGCTAACCAACCAGGTTCAATGTTAGCTAGCTAACATTAGGCTATAACTAGCAATGCGAATGGCTCTGAGATTCAAATAATATTCCTACACAGATCATACACATAACGTTAGCTAGCTAGCCAGCCCACTAACATTAGCTAGCTAGCTAACATTACACTTTAACTTGAAATGAAAAACGACTTTCTGACAAAATTAGAAACGTGTAATATCTGAAAATGTAGCTTGCTAGACTCTCTTACCCGTATATATGGATGGACACTTCTCCCTCTCTGTCACGGATGCCATGGTTGCCCTTAGTTTGAAGATGTAATCTGGAGCCTTCTGTGTTCTCCTTTTGACTCCGTCTGCATATTTGCAATCAAACGCCAGAATTTTCTCCATCTCCTTAGCTATCACACTTAGCTATCATACTCCACTGATATTAAAACTCAGTCCTCCAGAAAGTGGAGAGCAACACTTATGCATTTCTCCTACGTGATATCTTTCAAAAAAGCACTGTTAGAAAGGATTACCTACACATACTGACCAGCTCATATTATAGACAGAAGCTTATTACATGGCAGACCAATCATTATCTCAGCCAATCATGGCTAGCGGGAAGTTCGCTGTCTTTTCCCATGGCTAAACTAACTACGCTTGTAATTTAGCCATTTTATTCGTATTTACAGATGGCATACAAGTTTGTTATTAAGGCACATGAAAGTTCACATGTTCCAGAAGGCATTTCTGCCACAAAATGCATTTGGAAAAAATATATATATATTTACGTTCAAATGGCGCTCCTGTGAAGTAGTGACGCACGACATATTCCTAGTTTCCTGAAACATGTCACATTTGTCCAGAACTCTTATTCATTTTACTGCAGGTTTGCAAGTCACAAAAATAAAATTACTTGTCCCAACCTCCCATCTTTTCCCACCCTCCCTACCGCTCAGATACCTTTACACCCATCCATCCATCGACTTACTCATCCTTTCTCATTCATTCCCAGCCAACATATACCCTAGCATCCACATACACATTCTCTCCCACCCTCCTACACATATTCATATTCACCATCCCTCACTCTTCCCTCACCCTCCCATTCATATAGACAAACACACACACACACACACACCAACACTACCACACACACGCACATCCGTAGAACAGTTATTGACATACAGTGGCTTGCGAAAGTATTCACCCCCCTTGGTATTTGTCCTATTTTATTGCCTTACACCCTGGAATTAAAATTTATTTTTTTGTTTGATTTACACAACATGCCTACCACTTTGAATATGCAAAATATTTTTTATTATGAAACAAACAATAAATAAGACAAAAAAACTGAAAACTTGAGCGTGCATAACTATTCACCCCCCAAAAGTCAATACTTTGTAGAGCCACCTTTTGCAGCAATTACAGCTGCAAGTCTCTTGGGGTATGTCTCTATAAGCTTGGCACATCTAGCCACTGGGATTGTTGCCCAATCTTCAAGGCAAAACTGCTCCAGCTCCTTCAATTTGGATGGGTTCCGCTGGTGTACAGCAATCTTTAAGTCATACCACAGATTCTCAATTGGATTGAGATCTGGGCTTTGACTAGGCCATTCCAAGACATTTAAATGTTTCCCCTTAAACCACTCGAGTGTTGCTTTAGCAGTATGCTTAGGGTTATTGTCCTGCTGGAAGCTGAACCTCCATCCCAGTCTCAAATCTCTGGAAGACTGAAACAGGTTTCCCTCAAGAATTTCCATCCATCTTTCCTTCAATTCTGACCAGTTTCCCAGTCCCTGCCGATGAAAAACATCCCCACAGCATGATGCTGCCACCACCATGCTTCACTGTGGGGATGGTGTTCTCGGGGTGATGAGAGGTGTTGGGTTTGCTCCAGACATAGCGTTTTCCTTGATGGCCAATTTTAGTCTCATCTGACCAGAGTACCTTCTTCCATATGTTTGGGGAGTCTCCCACATGCCTTTTGGCGAACACCAAACATGTTTACTTATTATTTTCTTTAAGCAATGGCTTTTTTCTGGCCACTCTTCCGTAAAGCCCAGCTCTGTGGAGTGTACGGCTTAAAGAGGTCCTATGGACAGATACTCCAATCTCTGCAGTGGAGCTTTGCAGCTCCTTCAGGGTTATCTTTGGTATCTTTGTTGCCTCTCTGATTAATGCCCTAATTGCCTGGTCCATGAGTTTTGGTGGGCGGCCCTCTCTTGGCAGGTTTGTTGTGGTGCCATATTCTTTCCATTTTTTTATAATGGATTTATTGGTACTCCGTGGGATGTTCAAAGTTTCGGATATTTTTTTATAACCCAACCCTGATCTGTACTTCTCCGCAACGTTGTCCCTGTGTCACGCCCTCCAAGGCGGAATGTCCACCCGGCTCCTACCCTGTTATGTTTATGTTGTGCGGTCGGAGTCCGCACCTTTGGGGGGGGTACTGTCATGCCCTGACTCAGGGGACTCTTATATGTTGAGTCAGGTTGTGTATATTCTTTGTTATATATATTCTATATTGTAGGTCTATGTTGGCCGGTGTGGTTCCCAATCAGAGGCAGCTGTAGCTCGTTGTCTCTGATTGGGGACCATACTTAGGCAGCCTTGGGCACTAGTGCGTTGTGGGATCTTGTTCCGTTTAAGGTTTGTTGTGTGTTACCTTAGGACTTCACGTGTCGTTGGTTTATTGTTTTGTCGTTGTGTTTATTCGTTATAATAAACATGTATGCATATCACGCTGCGCCTTGGTCTGTCCCGTCTGTAAACGAACGTGACACCCTGACCTGTTTGGAGAGCTCTTTGGTCTTCATGGTGCCGCTTGCTTGGTGGTGCCAGTTGCTTAGTGGTGTTGCAGACTCTGGGTCCTTTCAGAACAGGTGTATATATACTGAGTTAATGTGACAGATCATGTGACACTTAGATTGCACACAGGTGGACTTTATTTAACTAATTATGTGACTTCTGAAGGTAATTGTTTGCACCAGATCTTATTTAGGGGATTCATAGCAAAGGGGGTGAATACATATGCACGCACCACTTTTCCATTATATATTTTTTTGAATTTTTTGAAACAAGTAATTTTTTTCATTTCACTTCACCAATTATGACTATTTTGTGTATTTCCATTACATCAAATCCAAATAAAAATCCATTTAAATTACAGGTTGCAATGCAACAAAATAGGAAAAACGCCAAGGGGGATGAATATTTTGCAAGGCACTGTATATGCTATATTTCACCCTTTGAATTTTATTTTCAGTGTCCATGTAGCCCATTGGCATCGGCTACTTCTATCGTTACTTCATAGAAAATAACAGTTATTTGGGGAAAGTAGAGTATAGATTGTATTGGGGAATAGGGGGAAAGGATATTGTCTCAATTTACGAGAAGCTGGTCTAAGGCATTACTGTATGTAGCCTAGTGCGCTCATCATTATTTCCTACCTCTTCTCAAAGCAGGGGGCTCTCCTTCAGCTGGGAAGGTTTCTGGGAAGGTTTCTTGTAGCTAGATTAGGGCTTCATCGGCACTTGTGAATGACATCCTTCGCGTTCCCTTCCATACCCACAGCACTGCCGGGAAGCGGAGTTGAGATTTGATTCCTTTTTCCTCCAGTGACTGCCTAATCGGAATGTATTGCGTGCGTTTTTTCTCTCAGCCTAGTAGACAGGTCCTGGATTAATCGAATGGACTGGCCGTGGATTTTGATCTCCTTTCCCCCCTGTGCCTTCAGAATGTTGACTTTGGTCTGAAAGTTCCACAGCTTGACGATTACCATGCGAGGGTATTTAGCAATCTTCTGTTTCACGCCGATCCTATGGCATCGTTCCAGATCCTTTGGTGATATATCCACGTCAAGTTCCTCTGATATCACTTTGACCATGTAGCTGGAAAGGTCCCCTTTCTCCTCGTCTTCCGGTAAGGACAATATTCTCATGTTATTTAGTCTCATTATGTTTTCTTGCTGGTCCAATTCATCTTCTAAAGTTTGCAACTTTGTTTCCAGAAGGCACATTTATTTGTCTTGTTTGTTCATGCGCACGCCTTGTATGTGCATGTCTGACACGATAGACTCTACTTTCTTTTCAAGCTAATCTACTGTTTTAACAACAGATTGTAGCAGTTTGTTTGTTTTGGTGTACATTGAGAGTATTTTAACTATATTTTCCTGGATATCCTTTAGCTGTTTATTACTCCCATTTGCATCTCCAAGTTGCTCCTTGTCTTTTTCTCTGGGGGAAGTAATTGCTTGTTGGATTCGTGTAGCTGCGCCACTTTACCAACTGATTGATTCGCTACTGTACATAACTGACCGCTTACTCTCTTCCAGTTGCTTGAGGATATGTTGATCTATCGATTTTAGAGGCTTAATTTAAACTTTGTTGTCTGGCTTCTACATATAACCACAGTTTTGTCGATACAAAACGGAGCTACTCACTCACCATGCAATTTATCGGTACACACATGTGCCTCCGATTGCATGTCATTGATATGAAAATTGCTCGCAGTGCCTCACAAAGTAAGTGAGACAGGCTGAATGGCTATTTGTGCAACACTGCACCGAGCATTAATATACAGGGCAATGTGTTGTGAGAGGGCTGGCCGCAGAGAAAGCTGAGATTTAGTGGCTCACTGCACAGGCAGGAATGGATAATGAGGGGCAGGTATACAGTAAGATAGACCATGGGGCTTAGTTGTACTTTATTTATGTATGTAAACCATAGGTATGTATACTGTATGTATGTACAGTGTATTCGGAAAGTATTCAGACCCCTTGACTTTTTCAACATTTTGTATTCTAAAATGGATTAAATTGTTTTTTTTTCCCTCATCAATCTACACACAATACCCCATAATGACCAAACAAAAATAGGAAATATCACATTTACATAAGTATTCAGACCCTTTACTCAGCACTTTGTTGAAGCACCTTTGGCAGCGATTACAGCCTTGAGTCTTCTTGGGTATGACGTTACAAGCTTGGCACACCTGTATTTGGGGAGTTTCTCCCATTCTTCTCTGCAGATCCTCTCAAGCGCTGTCAGTTTGGATGGGGGGCGTCGCTGCACAGCTATTTTCAGGTCTCTCCAGATGTTCGATCGTGTTCAAGTCTGGGCTCTGGCTGGGCCACTCAAGGACATTCAGAGACTTGTCCCGAAGCCACTCCTGCATTGTCTTGGCTGTCTGCTTAGGGTCGCTGTCCTGTTGGAAGGTGAACCTTCACCCCAGTCTGAAGTCCTGAGCATTCTGGAGCAGGTTTTCATCAAGGATCTCTCTGTACTTTGCTCCGTTCAACTTTCCCTCGATCCTGACTAGTCTCCCAGTCCCTGCTGCTGAAAAACATCCCCGCAGCATGATGCTGCCACCACCATGCTTCACCGTAGGGATGGTGCCAGGTTTCCTCCAGACGTGACGCTTGGCATTCAGGCCAACGAGTTCAATCTTGGTTTCATCAGACCAAAGAATCTTGTTTCTCATGGTCTGAGAGTCCTTTAGGTGCCTTTTGGCAAACTCCAAGAGGGCTGTCTGGCCACTCTACCATAAAGGCCTGATTTGTGGAGTCCTACAGCAATGGTTGTCCTTCTGAAAGGTTCTCCCATCTCCACAGAGGAACTCTGGAGCTCTATCAGAGTGACCATCGGGTTCTTGTTCACCTTCCTGACCAAGGCCCTTCTCCCCCGATTGCTCAGTTTGGCCGAGCGGCCAACTCTAGGAAGAGTATTGGTGGTTCCAAACTTATTCAATTTAAGAATGATGGAGCCCACTGTGTTCTTGGGGACCTTCAATGCTGCAGACATTTTTTGTAACCTTCCCCAGATCTGTGCCTCGACACAATCCTGTCTCGGAGCTCTACGGACAATTCCTTCGACCTCATGGCTTGGTTTTTGCTCTGACATGCACTGTCAACTGTGGGACCTTATATAGACAGGTGTGTGCCTTTCCAAATCATTGCCAATCAATTGAATTTGCCACGTTCATTTATTAGCTTGCCAATGTGGGCATTAAAAACTATTCCTGCTAACATTGATTGTTACATTGTTTTCTCAATGAGAGTTTTTGATACCAGTTATGACCAAATTGCAATCACTAAGCAGCACATAAATTCTATCAATATTATTCCTGAGATCAAAATCTCATTACTCTGAAGCATTTATGCTGTATGAAATCAGAACATGTCATAGCCTGCATCTGAGCGACGATAATCATAATAGTCCCATCAATATTTTGTTTCATAACACATTGGCCAATTGCATTTGCTAGAAAGGGCAAGCTCTTGTAGGCCAATCTGAGTTACATTACTCTGCGTTTTGTAATACATTGATCAAATAGACAGTTTACGTTCCCCTAACATCCTCAATGTACGGTCACATCCGTCAGCAATGACTCATCATCTGGTAGCCCTGTGACGGAGCTGAACCAGCCTCTTGACAGGCAGTTTCAAATGGAAATGGAACACAAAATAGACTTTTCCATCTTTTGCTGTGGGTAATCACAGTTATCATAGCCCCAAAAAAGTTACATCACTAAATCTCTCTGTCATCCTCAGAGTTTTTCTATTTATCGGTCTTGCCAGAATGTCAGTGAGTGTGTTGGTGATCTATACCCGTCCTTATCAGTGTGGAGTATACTCAGAAAGGGAGAACTTTGAAGTGAACCAACAAAGCACAGTAGTGGTCATAATGCTAGAGTATGTGACCATACACAAGGAAAGAAAACATTTACAATGGCTGAAAACATATCTTGTTGGGGCTAGGCCAGAATATTTGAGAGTATAGGGTCACATAAAGTATAAAGGGTTTACCCTACTATAATGTATATTAAAAAACGGTGTAATCAAAAATAGAGAAAGCATGGATGGAGATTTTCCTGGCAATGTCACATGGTCAGAAATAACTCCTGACTGTACGTATGAAACAGTTGACTATGACGGGACTAAAGGTCTTAGTGGAAGGGGAATGGGAATGCCCAGAGGACTGGGGCTGCATCCGAAATGGGACCCTTTTCCCAACATATCGGCACCCCTTTTGACCAGAGTCCTTTGTTCTTTATGGGCCCTGGACAAAGGTAGTGCACTACATAAGGAATAGGGTGCCATTCAGGACACCCACTGGATATAAACTGGCTTAATAGCTTGTAACTATAGGCTGAAGGCCTCAGTCCTGAGGGTCCAATATATACCTGGCCATACGAGAGCTTATCTAGTGTGAATACTCACATAGTGACCTGGATATAGAGACTCAAGGTCACATCCCCACAACCATGGGATCCAGAGAGGTATGCGCCTACACATGCACACACACACACACACACACACACACACACACACACACACACACACACACACACACAATATACAAACAGAGCTTACAAGAGGAAGATGTTTTCCTCCTATACTTTTCTCTCCTCTCTTGTGGTCAGCTAATGAGATCTTGCAGGCAAAAAAAGGAAAGGAAAGGGGGAATTGCATTCCTTTGCAGTGGTGATGTACTAGCTGTCACAACAATCAGCATGGGCACTCTGGGTTTTGGCCTTCCTTCCTTTACTCACAATGCTCTAAATGCATTGAATTGAGCTGTGAGTCCATTGAACGACACAGGGGGAGAAACAATGTTTCCAGCAGATTTTGGATGACTTTTTTTGTTTTCAGAGTGGGTTCACCTTTTCATTCGTTGGATTTTTCAACCAATTTGAAGGTTATACTAGAGGAATCTTATATCTGATACCTGGATACATATCTGACACCTGGATTAAAAAAACAGAGTTGAACAGAAAGGTATTTTTCCATTTTCAGTCAGGGTCTTTGCTCAAATTAGCAGAAAGTATTTTTTAAATCTTGAGGTAGGGTTTGGGTCACGACTGTCAAACCTCAGAGTATCTTTATAGTCACTGGAGGAAATCTTAGACTTGAGCACATTTAGACAACAAATATTTACCCATGACAGATTGTGAAGCTATACGGTTACATAGCAGTCTTTAGAGAGAGGAATATGAGCCACAGACAGGATCAGAGGCCAAGGAAAACCTGCAGTAATCCAACCGCAGATAGTCCTCAAAACAGACCCAGCCCAGAGACAGATACATATCCTGAACTGGAAAATAGTACAGAATCATTCACAGCATTGTGTTTTTTGTAGAGCACTGCAAAAAAAAGTTAAATCACTGAATCTCTCATAAGAGCCTGCCTACAGCTTTTGTGAGTACATGTTTGACTGCCTACAGTAGACTTTTGACGGCAAAAAAGGGTTGTGTTATTATTATTAAAGACTATATGACACAAAACACATTTTGGGAAGAAATACTGCAAAATGACATGATTCCAATATGTACTCATGTAAAACATTTTCTAACGATATCTAAAGTACTCAGTGGTTCTGTTTCCTCAGTAAGTCTCGTACCATGAATGACTTGGCGTTTCATGCATTGATTGACCTCATTGAAACATGCAGCTCTAATAACATTGAGGTGTCCTTGGTGTAGATGAGAGCTCACAGGTTGATATATTACTTCAGTGTCTATAAATACATATAGGTTCAAAACATTGCAGAAATCATTACCAGAAATCATTACCAACATCTCTTCAATCAGTTTGTACTGTGAGCTGAATTAAAGACGAGTGAGTACTATTACATTTTTCTTCAACTTATGCAACATCACCATCCTCCACCATGCATCTGTTCTGAAGCAGACTTCAGTCTTCAGTCCACCACGCCCGTGCTTCAACTTGCTTTCCCTGGAAACAATAACATTCTCTCCACAGAGCTGAGAACAATTCTCCCTGTCTTATAGTTAACAACCTGTTCCAAACGAATTAACAACAGCCAAACAGGCAAAAGCCCAACATCTTCCAATGCACGTAACCCAACAACCCATCCTCCCAAAATCAATACCTCGCTCTAAGTAGAATGTCCCGGGGATGAAACGTCCCCTGTTGACTATGACAGTCAGCCTCACACTTGGTTTCTTCCGACACCCTGGCCTGCACTGTATGTCAATACGATTCCCTTCCACGTCTCTACCTCTGCCATCTCCCATCTCAGAGTGGCTTATAAATTCTGATTTCATGTTGTACCTTTCCTCAGCCAGCCCGTTACCTACGTCCCACTCACCTCACCGACGCACTTTACTTCCACCTTCCTTCACCCCGCCACCACCACCCCCCATCCCCCTTAACTTCTTCTCCTCCCTCTTCCTTCCTTCCTTCCTTCCTTCCTTCCTTCCTTCCTTCCTTCCTTCCTTCCTTCCTTCCTTCCTTCCTTCCTTCCTTCCTTCCTCCTCTCACTCCAGTGACTCTGTTATCATTGTGACAGGATTTACAATATGTCTCTGACCATCTGCTTTACCTTTAATATTTCACTAACATGCCAATGGAGGATGGTGTCAAACACAAGGGACTGACCAACCAAAGCTCTCTCTCTCTCTCTCTCTCTCTCTCTCTCTCTCTCTCTCTCTCTCTCTCTCTCTCTCTCTCTCTCTCTCTCTCTCTCTCTCTCTCTCTCGCTCTCTCTCTCTCTCTCTCTCTCTCTCTCTCTGCTTTTACCCTTTTCACACAGGCAAGAAAATGCCACACATCCCAGCCAAACAAATAAGCAGAAGTTATCAACAGAAACGTGTACTGTAGGCTATGCATCATGAAAGGGGAAGGACTTTGCTATAAAAGCTTATATTTTCCTATTAGTATGGAGGAGAATAATGATAAACAGTTAGGTACAATGACAACAAAACATGCTCTTTTAAAAATTGTTCAGCGCTTGTATTATGTTGCGTGCTTAGACACACTGAGGACTTGTATACATCTGGCCCTTCATTGGACACTGTGTTAACAAACCTCCAAACGAGCTTCAATGCCATACAACACTCCTTCAGTAGCCTCCAACTGCTCTTAAACACTAGTAAAACTAAATGCATGCTCTTCAATCGAATGCTGCTGGCACCCGCCCACCCGACTAGAATCACCACTCTCGACGGGTCTGACCTAGAGTATGTGGACAACTACAAATACCTAGGTGTCTGGTTAGACTGTAAACTCTCCTTCCAGACTCACATTAAGAATCTCCAATCCAAAGTTAAATCTAGAATCGGCTTCCTATTTCGCAACAAAGCCTCCTTCACTCATGCTGCCAAACATGCCCTCGTAAAACTGACTATCCTACCGATCCTTGACTTCGGCGATGTCATTTACAAAATAGCCTCCAACACTCTACTCAGCAAATTGGATGTAGTCTATCACAGTGCCATCCGTTTTGTCTCCAAAGCCCCATACACTACCCACCACTGTGACCTGTACGCTCTTGTTGGCTGGTCCTCACTACATGTTCGTCGTCAAACCCACTGGCTACAGGCCATCTATAAATCACTGCTAGGCAAATCCCCGCCTTATCTTAGCTCATTGGTCACCATAGCAGCACCCACCCGTAGTCTGCGCTCCAGCAGGTATATCTCACTGGTCATTCCCAAAGCCAACACCTCCTTTGGCCGCCATTCCTTCCAGTTCTCTGCTGCCAATGACTGGAACAAATTGCAAAAATCTCTGAAGCTGGAGACTCTTATCTCCCTCACTAACTTTAAGCATCAGTTGTCAGAGCACCTTACCGATCACTGCACATGTACACAGCCCATCTGAAATTAGCCCACCCAACTACCTCATCCCTATATTGTTATTTATTTTGCTCTTTTGCACCCCAGTATCTCTATTTCCACATAATCTCTTGCACATCTAACATTCCAGTGTTAATACTAATTGTAATTATGTTGCACTATAGCCTATTTATTGCCTTACCTCCATAACTTGCTACATTTGCACACACTGTATATATATTTTCTGTTGTATTTTATGACCTTATGTTTTTTTTTACCCCATATGTAACTCTGTGTTGTTGTTTTTATCGCACTGTTTGCTTTATCTTGGCCAGGTCGCAGTTGTAAATGAGAACTTGTTCTCAACTGGCTTACCTGGTTAAATAAAGGTGAAATAAAAAAAATAAAAAAAATGCAGATAGCATGACGTCTAGTATTTGCAGGTCACTTTGGGATTGGATAACAGAGCTAGAGACTAGCGTAATTCACACAGTCACAGGCGTCAACCATGGGATTCACAAGTCGCACAAACGGGCGTAATGGCATGATGTTCATAGAACATATCCCTCCATGAGGACAGACTAATATTAGAATATAGCTGGGGGATGCGATTTGCACAGGGGCCCTCTGAATCCTTAATCCAGGAAAAGGGCAGAGATGAATGTCTGTGGAAATCTATTTTTACAACAGTCAAGTTATGGTTGATAGGCAGCATTAGCTTGGGGAGAAGGAGTGTTAACCTACAGGGTTAAAGTACTGTCTCAGTTGTAGCAGGCGTTTGAACGTTGCCAACTGAAAGAGAGGCGTACAAGGTCATTTGGAGAAATAACAGTGTGTTTAATTGATCTAACTATGGTGCTCCTATGGTTCTTATTTAACATCAAACACAATATGAAATAACATCATATGTTGTATTAGGGATTAGTAGCACTATTCTGTCAAGCAACAATGGTACATTCTCATTGTTCTTCTCTGTGTGTGTAGTACGGGGAGATGGGGAGGTTGGACTGAAGGCACATTTTAATGTGATCAATGTCTATTGTTTTGACATTGATGTCTTACCAGTGATGATGTCATTGTGAACTTCTCCCCACTGCATTGACATGTGAGCCCACTGTTGTCTGTGCTGTGGGTTATGTGTAGTCTCCACTGTGTACCACATGTATAGATGCTATGCCACATGTATAAATAAGAGACAAAAAACGTCTTGGCCTTGAAGGACCTGTGGGGTAAACAACGTCTCCGCTGAGGACAGAGCTAGGAAAAGTCTATGTCTCCCCATCTCCACGCTGGACTGCCTTGTCATCTTGTATATTTCTCACAGGGACACCTCTGGGACCCCTGCCTGACGTAGGCCTAGCTGGCCTGCATGTCTGTGTGTGTGTGTGTGTGTGTGTGTGTGTTTGTGTGTGTGTTCCTTTGTCAGAGACTGAAGTCTGAAGTAGGACCAGTAGAGTGTGTTGAGCCAGGGCCAGCACTGAAAGGAGACACCCCAGCACCCAGTTCATTCAGACACGTTTGATCAATGCACTGGATCTGTGTGGACTGGGCTGCTGCATCTAGGCGTCACTGCACTCGTTTGTGTAAACTACTCCTCTCTACACCTCTCTACTGGGACCAGAGAGGACAAAGAGACAAAACAGTGACTGCATTCCACTGATGCCAGTGACAATGGCTGAGTTCTTTATTCTTTATCCGTATCCCTATTAGCTAACACCTTAGCAACTGCACAGCAAATTAGAGATCAGAATTTTAACACACAAAGTGTTAAATTTAACACTTTCTTAGTGTGAATATGTGATCCCCTGAAATAGTGTTAAACTAACACTTTTCAAAGTGTTGATAAACTAACACCCCCAGAGTGTTGGGGCCCTAACACCATGGTTGTTGCAAATTCCAACTTAAATTAATACTTCATTAGAGCTGATGCTGTAACACTTTCTCAGTGTTAGGGGTTTAACACCTGTTGTGTTAGTGTAACTCATTTTTGGGTGTTGTTTTAACACTGTAGGGTGTAAAGCCTTATTTGTATATTTATTTCTCAGGATGCCTTTCAAGTTAATTTTAGAGGTGGCAGTACCACCCATGACTGTGTTTGCTAGTTACAGAGACATGATTGTTGCCTTCGATGGCTTTCAATCCTGTAGCCTTCACTAAATGAATATTTTACTAAGTTAATATTTTATCATCAAATGTGTATTATTTATGACAATAGATTACTTATTTTGACAATACCAAACTTTGACAGCGTTGGCAGCCTAGCGGTTAAGAGCGTTGGACCAGTAACTGAAAGGTTGTTGGTTCGAATCCCTGAGCTGACTAACCTCTACGGGATCGGTGTCCCCTATAAGGGACGATTGAGCTAATGTGCGCTAATGTGATTAGCATGACTGTTGTAAGTAACAGCAAACTTTCCAGGACATAGACATGTCTTATATGGGCAGAAAGCTTAAATTATTGTTAATCTAACTGCACTGTCCAATTGACAGTAGCTATTACAGTGAAAAAATACCATGCTATTGTTTGAGGATAATGCACAATAACAAAAAATGTATCACAGCAACTGGTTTGATACATTCACCTCTGAAGGTAAATAATGTACTTACATTCAGCAATCCTGCTCTGATTTGTCATCCTGAGGGTCCCAGAGATAAAATGTAGCATAGTTTGTTTGATAAAATCAATTTTTATATTCAAATGTAGGAACTGGGTTCTACAGTTTGAACCCTTGCTGTCTCTGGCTCCACACCCACCCCGCCCGTCATCTAGATGTGTGAAAGTTAGTGTATAAGCTAATTGTCATGAGTGTCTAATTGCCACCGGCTTCGGGGACGGCCAGGAGGACGCTGCGCGGGGCGAGTCGGATGATTTCAATTAAATTCTCTCAACAAGGAGGGATCGAGGGCATCCCTCCTAGGAACCCAGCACCGCTCCTCCGGACCGTACCCCTCCCACTCCACGAGATACTGCAGGCCCCCCACCCGACGTCTCGAATCCAGGATGGAACGGACCGAGTACGCCGGTGCCCCCTCGATGTCTAGTGGGGGCGGAGGAACCTCCCGTATCTCAGATTCCTGGAGTGGACCAGCTACCACCGGCCTGAGGAGAGACACATGGAACGAGGGGTTAATGCGATAATTAGTAGGAAGCTGTAACCTATAACATACCTCGTTCAATCTCCTCAGGACTTTAAATGGGCCCACAAACCGCCTACCCAACTTCCGGCAGGGCAGGCGAAGGGGCAGGTTTCGGGTCGAGAGCCAGACCCGGTCCCCCGGTGCAAACAACGGGGCTTCACTGCGGTAGCGGTCGGCGCTCGCCTTCTGCCGCCTGATGGCCCGCTGCAGGCGTTCATGGGCAGCGTCCCAGGTCTCCTGAAAGCGCCGAACCCACTCGTCCACCGCAGGTACCTCGATCTGGCTCTGATGCCAAGGTGCCAGGGCCGGCTGATAACCTAACACACACTGGAAAGGAGTGAGGTCGGTTGAGGAGTGGCGTTTGGAGTTTATTGCCATCTCTGCCCAGGGTAGGAAAACCGACCACTCCCCTCGCCGGTCCTGGCAATACGACCTCAGAAACCTACCCACCTCCTGGTTGATTCTCTCCACCTGCCCGTTACTCTCGGGGTGAAAACCTGAGGTAAGGCTAACCGAGATCCCCAACCGTTCCATGAACGCCCTCCAAACCCTTGAGGTGAATTGGGGACCCCGGTCAGACACTATATCCTCAGGCACCCCGTAGTGCCGGAAGACGTGTGTAAATAGGGCCTCGGCAGTTTGTAGGGCCGTAGGGAGTCCGGGCAGAGGAAGGAGGCGACAGGACTTAGAAAACCGATCCACAACGACCAGGATGGTTGTGTTCCCTTTTGAGGGAGGAAGATCAGTCATAAAATCCACCGATAGGTGGGACCACGGTCGTTGTGGAATGGTTAGGGGGTGTAATTTCCCTCTGGGCAGGTGTCTAGGAGCCTTACACTGGGCGCACACCGAGCAGGAGGAAACATAAACCCTCACGTCCTTAGCTAAGGTGGGCCACCAGTACTTCCCACTAAGACAGTTCACTGTCCGACCGATGCCAGGATGACCAGAGAAGGGTGACGTGTGAGCCCAATAGATCAAACGATCGCGGACTTCCAGCGGTACGTAAATACGACCCTCTGGACACTGGGGAGGAGTGGGTTTGTTACGCAATGCCCGCTCAATGTCCGCGTCAACCTCCCATACCACCGGTGCCACCAGACACGACGCCGGAAGTATGGGAGTGGGCTCCACGGAACTCTCCTCCGTGTCATAGAGTCGGGACAGAGCATCTGCCTTAGCGTTCTGGGAGCCTGGTCTGTAAGAAAGGGTGAAAACAAAACGGGTGAGAAACATGGACCACCTTGCCTGGCGAGGGTTTAACCTCTTCGCCACTCAGATGTACTCCAGATTGTGGTGGTCAGTCAAAATGAGGAAAGGGTGTTTAGAACCCTCAAGCCAATGTCTCCACACTTTCAGGGCTTTGACCACAGCCAACAGCTCCCGGTCCCCCACATCATAGTTGCGCTCCGCCGGGCTGAGCTTCTTCGAAAAGAAAGCACAGGGGCGGAGCTTGGGTGGCGTGCCCGAGCGCTGAGAAAGTACAGCGCCTATCCCAGCTTCGGACGCGTCCACCTCAACCGTGAAGGCCAAGGAGGGATCCGGATGAGCCAGCACTTGAGCCGAGGTGAACAGGTCCTTCAGGTGACTAAAATCCCTCTCCGCCTCAGCTGACCACCGAAGACGCGCTGGTCCCCCCTTCAGCAATGAGTTAATGGGAGCCGCTACCTGACCAAAGCCCCGGATAAACCTCCGGTAGTAGTTGGCAAACCCCAAGAATCGCTGCACCTCCTTCACAGTGGTTGGAGTCGGCCAATTACGCACGGCCGAAATGCGGTCACTCTCCATCCTCACCCCAGACGCGGACATGTGGTACCCTAGGAAAGAGATGGACTCCTGAAAGAACAGGCATTTCTCTGCCTTAGCATACAGGTCATGCTCCAACAGTCTTCCAAGCACTTTACGCACCAGGGACACATGCTCGGCCCGTGTAGTGGAGTATATAAGGATGTCATCAATATACACCACTACCCCTTGTCCGTGCAGGTCCCTGAAAATCTCATCCACAAATGATTGGAAAACTGATGGAGCATTCATTAACCCGTATGGCATGACAAGATACTCATAATGTCCAGAGGTGGTACTAAATGCCGTCTTCCACTCATCTCCCTCCCGGATACGCACTAGGTTGTACGCGCTCCTGAGATCCAATTTTGTGAAGAAGCGTGCCCCGTGCAATGATTCCGTCATACTAGCTATCAGGGGTAATGGATAGCTGTACTTGATGGTAATCTGATTTAAGCCATGGTAATCAATGCACGGGCGTAACCAACCATCTTTCTTCTTCAGAAAAAAGAAACTTGAGGAGACAGGTGAAGTGGATGGCCGAATGTATCCCTGTCTCAGAGATTCGGTAACATATGTCTCCATAGCCGCCCTCTCCTCCTGAGACAAAGGATACACGTGACTCCGGGGAAGTGCAGCTCCTACCTGGAGATTTATCGCACAATCCCCCGGACGATGGGGTGGTAATTTAGTCGCCCTCTTTTTACTGAAGGAGATAGCCAAATCGGCATACTCGGCAGGAATGTGCATAGTGGAAACCTGGTTTGGACTTTCCACCGTAGTTGCCCCCAAGGAAACTCCTACACACCTCCCTGAACACTGACCGGACCATCCCTTGAGAGCCATCTGTTGCCATGAAATCGTGGGGTCATGAATGGTTAACCAGGGAAGTCCCAACACCACAGGATACGCAGGAGAATCAATCAGATAGAGGCTAATCCTCTCCTCATGACCCCCCTGCGTCCTCATCAGAAGTGGAGCGGTGACCTCCCTGATTATGCCTGACCCTAACGACTATCTAATACATGCACAGGGAAAGGTTTATCAACAGACACAGTAGGGATCCCTAACCTACGAGCATACTGGCGATCAATAAAATTCCCAGCCGCGCCTGAATCTACTGGCACCTTATGCTGGGAATGGGGGAAAACTCTGGAAAAACAATATCAATACACAGATTAGCAACAGGGGGCTCTGGGTGAGTCGGGTGCCTACTCACCTGTGACGGTCGACCAGTGCTCTGCCTGCTGCCTCGACCTCCTGAGGACCCTCCCCAGCACCGACCAGCAGTGTGTCCTCTGCGGCCACAGTTGGTGCAGGGGACGGTCCCTCTCCCCGTCTCCCTAACTGCAGCACCTCCGAGCTCCATGGGGGTAGGCTCGGAGGTGCTGGGGGATGGAATGGACGGCCCCCGATCAGAACGTCCGCGGGCTGCCAACAGGTTATCCAACCTGATGGACATGTCCACCAGTTGGTCCAGGTTGAGATTGGTGTCCCTGCAGGCCAGTTCCCGACGGACGTCCTCCTTTAAGCTGCAACGATAATGGTCAGGGCCCTTTCATATCATCCTGCGCTGGCTGCCAAAGTTCTAAACTCCAGCGCAAACTCCTGCGCGCTCCTCATCTCCTGTCGTAGGTGGAACAGACGTTCACCCGCCACTCTCCCCTCTGGTGGATGATCGAATACCGCCCGGAAGCGGCTGGTGAAATCCTCGTAGCGGACAGTTCTCGAGTCTATTCCTCCCCACTCGGCGTTGGCCCATTCAAGCGCCTTCCCCGATAGACAGGAGATGAGGGCGGACACGCTCTCGTATCCCGAGGGTGCCAGGTGAATGGTGGCCAGGTAGAGCTCTACCTGGAGGAGAAATCCCTGGCACCCGGCAGGTGTACTGTCATATGCCCTCTGGAGCGAGAGCCGAATCCCACTGGACCCAGGTGGCGGAGTGGTGACCAGTGTTGTAGGTGGTTGAGTGGTTGGAGATGGTAACGGGATACTCCCTCTCTCCCATCGTTCCATCGTCTGGAACACTTGTTCCATGGTGACACCGAGAGTCTGAATCATCATCTCTTGTCGTTGGACTCGTTCCTCCATCGTCTCGGTTAATCCGGCTGCTCCTGCTGACTCCATAGTGGTGCGTGTTTCTGTCATGAGTGTCTGTGGAATGCGGTAGGCCAGAGTCAAGTGCAGGACACGAAATGAAATGAAAATCTACTTTACTGTATAGTAAAGAAACAAGCAAAACCTCCAACACAGGGCGGAGCAAACCCGCTCACAAACGACACTCGAAACAAGTAACAAACACACACAACACACAGTGGGAGAGAACAGGTGAAATAGGGAAGGACATAATACCATAATAGGAAACAGGTGTGCAACACTAGACAACAACCAGATGAACATAGAAACATGAAACATAGATCGGCAGCAGCTAGTATTCCGATGACGACGAACGCCGAAGCCTGCCCGAACCAGAAGGAAGGGCAGTCTCAGCAGAACCCGTGACACTAATGATCCATCATGTATGACATTCCTGGGAGTGTGTAAACTTACATTTTGTATACCATATCATTTTTCTCTGTTCTCTATAGTTATGTACTTGAAAATGTATCAATTGACCAATTCGGCACATTTGGGCAGACTTCATAGAAATAGTCCAGTATTGCAATGCTTCACTGGATCAATCTGAATCTTTGCGTACACACTCTTGCATTTCAAAGATGATGAAGAATAAAAAAAACGGATGTAATGTGATATATTATCCTACATTAATTTCATATTTCCAAAAAATTCAAAGTGTTTCCTTTCAAATGGTATCAATAATATGCATATCCTTGCTTCAGGTCCTGAGCTACAGGCAGTTAGAGTTGGGTATGTCATGTTTTAGGTGAAAATTGAAAAAAAGGGTCCGATCCTTAAGAGGCAAGGCACTTAACCCTAATTTGCTCAAGGGATGCCATACTACTATGGCTGACTCTGTAAAACAACTCATTTCACCGCACCTAATGTATCTGGTGTTTGTGACAATACAACCATTTTTTGTATAAATCTTTTTTACTCCTGGTTTGCAGGCCACATCAGCAAGTCACATTATGCTGGCTTGCAAAGTGTTATATAATTCCTATTGGAATCCAGCCAGAGTTAGGATGGCCAACAATTGGAACTTCTAACCCCTTTTAAACATTGTGTGTTTGAGCTACAGACTTCTGGGTTGTACCAATGGATTCGTCTATTTCATTATTCAGAGGGCTGAGATAGAGCGTTGTGTGGGAGACAAGGGCGTATCCCGAAGGGATAAAATTCATTTTGATCAGGTTTTTCCTTGGCGGACCTTTGTCAATAAAACTCATGAATGCAACTGTTTATATTACATTGTTTTGTGTTCTTGGTTGTCCTGAAAAAAGAAGTAAAATGTGATGTTAAATATAAGGGCTGGAAGTCAGATAAATGCCGATCTTTGCTGGGGTCATGGGACTGATAGGGTTAATCACCCACAACTGCAGTAAGCATGACTGCCAAGGTAGGGAAGGTTGATAAATGAGACTACCTAAACCACGTGTTGAACTCATTCCACGGAGGGCCGAGTGTCTGCGGGTTTTCGCTCCTCCCTTGTACTTGATTGATGAATTAAGGTCACTAATTAGTAAGAAACTTCCTACACCTGGTTGTCTAGGTCTTAAGTGAAAGGAAAAACCAAAAACCAGCAGACACTAGGCCCTCCATTGAATGAGTATGACACCCCTGACCTAAACCATCTGAACTGGAACATCCATCTAAATAATGGGTGAAATAAGTCCAACCACTTACAGATTGGATTAGTTTAGAAAAATTGGTAACGCTTTACATTAAGTTGCCCCTATTACAACATATTAGTTACATAAGTGTTACTATTAAATTACATGGTAATAAGGTTGTAGCGCTATCAGTTTATTACACAATTGGAACAAGGAATGGAGTAATTACACATCCACTTGCTGAAGGTTATTCCACATGTGTAATTACTGATGTTATTACACATTTTCTTGTTCCGCTAGGTAACTAATCTTTCATAATTACACGTTTGAAAGTCACCTGTGAATTACCATTTTAATAACTTATACCAATATCTGACCTTGTTACAAGGTGCCACTACCATCGAATCCACATGTAATACCAGGGTTGATAAATAGGCTAGGACCTGGTAACAACAATTGTAACAAGGCACACCCTGATATTAACTACCGGTCATTTTCAATTTGTTTATTTATATGTTATGACTTGGCTCAACGACTATACCGAATCAAGTGTAATGTAAGAACAATGTAGTTACATAGAATATACTTGTAACTATCATGCAACTTAATATAAAGTGAAACCCAGTATGGTATAACCTGTATAACTACTATGTAGTTATAATGTTACAACCATTGCAGACAATAGGCTAACCAGGAGAAATTAGGAGATGAGAACATTAGGTATAACCCTTTTAATTACATTGTACTTACAATGTAAGATAATTTAACAAACAACTCTGTAATTACAATGTTGTTACAAGGGACATACATGTATTTACAATGTACTTACCCAGGAGCAAGCAACTTAATGTAAAGTGAAGTGACATTTTTTATTACTATGTATACTGAACAAAAATATATACGCAACATGTAAAGTATTTGTCCCATGTTTCATGAGCTGAAATAAAATATCCCAGACATTTTCCATTCACACAAAAATATTATTTCTTTCTAATTTTGTGCAAAAATTTGTTTACATCCCTGTTAGTGAGCAATTCTCCCTTGCCAACATAATCCATGCATCTGACAGGTGTGGCATAGCAAGAAGCTGATTAAACAGCATGATCATTACACAGGTGCACCTTGTGCTGGGGACAATAAAAGGTCACTCTAAAATGTGCAGTTTTGTCACACAATACAATGCCACGAATGTCTCAAGTTTTGAGGGAGCGTGCAATTGGCATGCTGACTGCAGGAATGTCCACCAAAGCTGTTGCCAGAGAATGTAATGTTAATTTCTTTACCATACGTCATCTTAGAGAATTTGGCAGTACGTCCAACCAGCCTCACAACCGCAGACCATGTGTAACCACGCCAGCCCAGGACCTCCACATCGGGCTTCTTCACCTGTGGGATCATCTGAGACCAGCCACCCAGACAGCTGATAAAATGTAGTATTTCTGTCTGTTATAAAGCCCTTTTGTGGGGAAAAACTCAGTCTGATTGGCTGGGCCTGGCTCCCCAGTGGGTGGGCCTATGCCCTCCCAGACCCACCCATGGCTGTGCCCCTGCCCAGTCAGGTGAAATCCATAGATTAGGGCCTAATTTATTTATTTAAATTGACTGATTACCTTTTATGAACTGTAACTCAGTAAAAATGTTGAAATTGTTGCATGTTGCGTTTATATTTTTGTTCAGTATAGTTACAATGTAACAACCTTTGCAGACAATAGGCTAACCAGGAGAAATAAGCAGACAGGAGAAAATTTTTCAGTTTGATATTCAAACTATTTAAATTCAGTTCCCCATTTCAGAGTCAAAGCAATAACTAAAACGTACTAACTAGTTAGTAAAACGTACTAACACAGGGTGGTAAAGCAAGATAGCTAGCATTTCCCATTTGTTCCACTAATGTAGGCCTAGCTACCTAGCTAGCTAACTAGCTAATCACGGGCACAATGTCAACACATTATCCATCTCGGTCAAGAAACATTACAAAATTGTCATAAAACTCATGAAACATTTAGTTAACAATGTTATTTCACTATTTTGAGACTTACATTGCACTTTTGTACATTACAAACCTTTATAAAGACAACAAAATAAGAGACAGAAATAGCATGTGGCTTCCATTTTGGCTGCAGAGTGTGAGAGTTCAGAGGTCAGTGTGACGTCACTTCCTGGTGACAGCCCAGCGTTTCTTCTGGCTTCGCATAATCAAAGACACTACAGTATGAAGATAGGCAGAAACTTCTCCAATAGAAATCCCCGATCACACTTGTGGTCAATGTCATAGCGATGTTGGCTAGCTAAGCTCATGCGTAGAAACATGTCATCGGGAATAACCTTCAGCAAGTGGGTGTGTAATTACACATTCCTTATTCCAATTGTGTAATAACTGATAGTGCTACAATCTTATTACTATGTAATTACATATTAACACATATGTAACTAATATGTTGTTACTACAGTTAATACTGTGTAGTTAAATAGTAATAAGGGCACCAACATTTTTTATGTATCTTTGTGTAGTATAAGATCATTGAATCAATCAATGTGTATGCAGAAACATAGATATTAAAACAGATTATTCTAAAAAGCAACCTGCAACAAAGCATGCTGGGAAATATGATAATGAGGACCCTCCCATGTATTTTTCACTCTGAGAGAGTTAACTAATCCAATCTCTAAGTGGTTGGACTTATTTCACCCGTTATTTAGATGGATGTTCCAGTTCAGATGGTTTTTCAGGGGTGTCAAACTCATTACATAGAGGTCCTAGTGTCTGCTGTTTTGTTCTTTTTTCTTTCAATTAAGACCTTGACAACCAGGTGAGGGAAGTTCCTTACTAATTTGTGACCTAAATTCATCAATCAAGTACAAAGGAAGAGTGAAAACCCTCAAACACTCAGCCCTCCATGGTATGAGTTTGACACATGTGGTTTAGGTAGTCTCATTTATCACTCTTCCCTACTTTGGCAGTCATTCTAACTGCAGTTGTAGGTGATTAACCCTATCAGTCCCAAGTCCCCCGCAAAAATCTCCTTTTCATTTATCTGACTTTTCATTTATCTGTATGTCCAGCCCTTATATTTAGCATCACAATTAACTATTTTACCATTTTATTTTCAGAACAACCAGGGATACAAGTAGAACACAAAACAATTTGATATACACAGTTGCATTCATGAGTTTTATTGACAAATGTCCATTTAAAAAAAAGGTCAGCCAAAGCAAAAACCTGATCAGAATGAATTTATATGAACGCTGTAAGTACAGAAATTGTTTGCTCAGTGGGAAATTAATATCCAACTAGTCAGTGACAACTGTGTGGAGTTTGTGACAGCAACTATGTGAGCTTATTACAGTAGTCATTGAGCCAGGTCATAGCATATAAATAAACAAATTGAAAATGACCGGTAGTTAATGACACGGTGTGCCTTGCTACAATTGTTGTTACCAGGTCCTAGCCTATTTATGTGGATTCGATGGTAGCAGCACCTTGTAGTTATATGTAACAAGCTCTGATTTTTGTTTAAGTTATTAACATGGTAATTTACTGTTGACTTTCAAACGTGTAATTACAAAACATTAGTTACATAGTGGAACAAGAAAATGTGTAATAATATCAGTAATGTGGAACAACCAGCAAGTGGATGTGTAATTACACATTCCTTCTTCCAATTGTGTAATTAAATAGTAACACATATGTAACTAATATGTTGTTACTACAGTTATTACCGTGTAGTTACATAGTAATAGGGAAAACGTAATGTAAAGCGTTACCAAAACATTTCTTATGTATCTTTGTGTAGAATAAGATAATTTAATCAATCAATGTGCATGCAGAAACATAGATATTAAAACAAATTATTCGAAAAAGCAACCTGCAACAAAGCATGATGGGAATTTTTTCACTCTGAGAGAATTAACGGAAATTAACTCAACCCAGTCGAGTAACAACAACACCACACAATGTTAATTCCACTTTAATTTAAATAACACTTTCACTGCAGGTGGTGTCTATTTCAATCCCACTGGTGTTAACCCCACTAGAATCAACACTCAGATATAACACTCACAACACTTTTTACCTCAACACCGAGATTTTAACACCCGCCAATTTGCTGTGTGCTAGTCCTCCTGGGGTCCACAAAAGAGACATCACAAATTGTTTGCGCGTTGTTTAGGCCCATGTATCAAGTTGTTTATGTATCACTTTAGCAACTGTCTTATGTAGGCTACTCACTTACTATAGGCCAACTAATAAAAAAAAATCTGCATCCTCATAACCTCAACGACAAGATTAAACAGCAGTCAATCCATTTTTGGTCAGGCATGGAGGTGACATCATTACGCAATTAAGTATTAGTGGAATACCACTGTGTGTATGTGTCTGCGTGCATGCGTGTGTGGGTATGTGGGGGTGTTTGTGTGTGCGTGTGTTTGTGTGAATGTGTATGTGTGAGTGTGTGTGTATGTGAATGCGTGTGTGTGCATGTTTGTGTGTGTGCTTCCCCGTGCACGTGCGTTCGTGCTTGTGTGTTCGTGTCCGGTCACTTTCTCCCTGGTTTTAATTCTGCATATTCATCATCAATATAATCTCCTTGGCGTGTAGTCGGGGGAATCACAGAGATAACCTGAAGAGTTCATTTGGTGGGATGTTTATCTGCTCCACGGGTTGCGTGGGGGAAGGCAGGGGTATGGAGGGGGTTAGCAAAGGGCTCAACTGGTTGTGTGCATACATAATTTATAGAGCTTACAACACAGAGAGAGAGAGAGAGATAGAGAGGAAGAAGGGCGACCTTCTCAGTGTCCTCTTGACATTCGCACACAAGAGATGCACACCTAGAATGCACTAAGGTACTGTGGGGGTGGCAGTATGGTATAGGATAATGACAAATGTAAACTGTGGTTTTGTTATCATCTTTGTTTTTGATGGGAAAAAACATGATTTAAGGTCTGTATACATTTTTCATAGTGTTACAAAAATCCCTTACTGCAGCTGTGCATGACTGTAATGTAATGTGTCCTGTCTCCATATCTGCCCTCTGGAAGACCACAGATGATGGGAGTCACTGACAGCTGACGGGCATTTCCCTGAGGTTCGGAGGTATGTTGGATTTAATCGAAAGAACAAAAGCTCAATTATATCCCTATAAGATAATCATATTTTCTATTTTCCTTTAACCTGTGCTGAACTGTTTAACTGTTTCAATAGCAGATACTAGTGTTGTAAAATTTTACCACCGAGTTTTGTCTTTCTCTCTCCACCTCCCTCTCTTTCTCTGTGATCCTGAATCGGGAGAGACCTTGCACTCAGCAATAAAATTATACAAGACACATGTATTACTTTTTATCATCTTTTGTTATTATTGAATCGAATGGTACTAACAATAGGGAGGGGGGACCCTGTGTATTATTCAAACATGTCAGGGAACTCCTGTCTTATACGGGACACCATACAGGAACTGTGACGACTGACATGTTTGGCAAGGTAGCCCCAGGCCAGCACCACCGTTCAAAATGCTGATAGGTACATTATCTGCATCAGCTATGAATGACAATGGAAGATGAAAGACAAGTCTCAAAATTGCACATTGTTATATTAGCGGAACACTGGTTCTGTACTATGCTTCAGTATTATGTGAAGTATGGTTTATTCTCCACTTGAAAGTTCAGCAATTGCAATCTACAGTAGCCTACAGAGTAGAATGAGAAGCCTGGGTACCATTCTCTGTTTAGCTAACATTCCACTCCTTGTACTCTGTGTCATATGCCAAATGTTTGACTGGCTAGACACATGGATTGAGGCAAACTCAATTGTGTCATATCCAGGATGAAGTGTCATGCACTCCACCCCCCCTGCCACCTGACTTCACCTGTCCATAACCTGTCATACATTACATAGATGGAAGGGACTTCATCACCCACTGGAGTATTGAAGACAGAACATCACACATAGAGTTGTGCATGTCAGTGTGTGGTTAGATAGTAAAATCCTTAGATTTTGCCAAATAGCCAAATAGAATGCCATTCTAGTTCTGGTCAGACAGCTGAAGTTGAACTCTACACACAATGTATTTTTATTTGCTAGGTAAGCGTATGCATAATATCTTCAAGATATTTACAGCAGAAAATATTTTGTCTGTGTAACACGAACACACTCATCGATTTTATGTTGATAAATGTTTCTACACTCAAGCTGGGCAATGTTTGTGCAATGCCTACAACTGTGTAGGGATATTAGTAGTTCTGGGATTTGTCGCCTGGGACATTAAGAGAGACAAGAGGACATTAACCCTCCCATTGTCCTCGTATTCTGTACACACGCCGTCCCCCCAGGGTCTAACTGTCCCGTTTTGACTTAAAGCCCAATTGGAACAGTTGGGACAGTATGCGTGTGTATCTGCAAATGTATTTGTTACACCTGGAGCACACAGTGTGTGTTTTAGAGTCCTTCTTTGTTGGGCAGACCTGACACCTCTTCCTCTTACTCGCCCCAGCTGCGGGGGCTGCAGAGGGGGCTGCGTCCAGACCATCGGGTTGATCTCGAGATTGGGCCCTGTGTCAAGTCGAGCACGACCCGCATGCCCTGGTTCTTCGCCGGGGCCCCGCTGGCTTCCTTGCCGGTGTACACTTGCATCTTCCAGGCATAGCTGGATTTGGAGTCGCATGCAACCCACGACTTGATCCCGTATTTCGCTGGCTTGCTGGGAATGTACTGCCGGAACGGACTACGACCTTTATTGTGTGTGTGTGTGTGTGTGTTGTGTGTGTGTGTGTGTTGTGTGTGTTGTTTTTCGAGGAGAACATAAACAACAAGAAAAGAAAAACAAAATAAATTAGCACATAGCCGTGGTGGACAAAAATAAATAAAACAAATTACAAGCATATTTGGTGCGTTGTTTTTATTTTCATTATTTCTGTTGTTATTACACATATTAGAAAAATATAATTAATTTCACACCCCCCACCTCTGAACGGAACCAGTTGCTCGTCCACAGTCACTTCGGGCCTGGGGTTGTAGAGGTACCGCAGCCGCTCCACCCAGGTGTCCCAGACCTCTCTTACGGCTGCCACTTTGTCAGCAGCGTGTCTCGCGGGTCTGGTCTCTCGGTCGTCGAATCGAAGGAGTCTTGAGTAAGTGTGAAACACTTTCAGCGCCATGGTTGCACGGAAAATGGTCCTGCCGCTCTCCGCGTCCCACAGACTGGCCGCCTCGCCTCAGGACCTGTAAATGCCGGCTAGGATCAGCAGCCCCACGTAGGCGCGCAGTTCGGTGCGGTCAATCCCTTTCCAGCCGTCTCCGTATTTTCGAAGGCCCTCCAGATTTGTCATCTCCAGGACGATGTCTTCTATTGCTGGTGTGACAAACAAGCCGAACGTAGAGACGATGTCGCGGGCCTGGCAGACGGCGTGAAGCGTAGGCCCCGGACTCATGTCCTCCGGCAACGGAGGCCTATTACTTTCTGCCCCTCTGCACCGGTTGTTGGTGTCGTAGGCCACGGAGGACCATTCGATTTGGCCGTTTCTCGACACGAAAGTCTCTCTTTCGACTCGATCCGTTTCGTGTTGTCTCTCTCCTCCTAATTCTTCGTCTCCTTCTCCCTCCCCCTCCCCGTCCCCGTCTTGTCCTTCTCCTCGGGCTCCTTCTTCTCCTCGGGCTCCTTCTTCGTCCGAGGTTGTGGCACCGTCCCCGTCTTCGTCGTGCCCGGCGTCATCTGAGGCGCAACATCGCCGTCTTCTTCTTCTGACACATCCTCGGCTTCCTCTTCGCAGTCAGAGTAGTCTTCCTGGCAGTCGTCGGCCAGGATCTGTTCCAGGACCTGTTTGGCAGTGAAACGAGCACTCATGCCTTTTTTTTTTCTTTTTTCGGAGGGGGTTAGGGGGGTGAACCTGAGTTTATGGAGCTGTGGGCTCGGATCATACAAGTCCAGGCATGTCCAGCTTGTTATTTTCCACACAGCCTTGCCTGCCAACTGCACTCGGTGGTCTAGACCTTTTTGCTCGCTTAGATGGGGTAGTCATGTCACTCTATGCAACCTCTCCCTATACAACCGCTCTCTCGATCTATCTAACACCCGGCCAGGACAACGGGAGGGTTAAGAGATACAACGAGAAGAGACAAAACTAGCCAGTTATAGAATATTGTGTTGTAGGACAGCTGAGCTGACTCAAGACCGGGCATTCAACTCGCAATTGATACCATTTCCACGGTAACATGTATTTACATGATGTGATGAAACGTTGAAACAAAGTTGCAAGCTACTTTCGTAGCAAGGTGTTGTAGAACGAGTGTCTTATGAAACACATTCCAGACACTGGCTCTTGCTATCTTGGCATAACTGTGATTTGACAGATAAATATCAGCTAGATAGGATAGCCAGCTGCAGCTATCCCCAAGCTATGCTAGCCAGCTGCTGTCAGCTTGGCTAAACAAAGTCAGTGCAGGCTTTAGCCTACACATAGAACCAGGGGTGCAACTTTCACTGGGGACGGGGGGGGACATGTCCCCCCCCACACACACACATTTTGAAATTGCATGTTTGTCCCCCCCAGTTTTATCATTGGAATGTGATACAAAACGAGGCAACAGCTTTAGGACAATGCGGACGCCTCCGAGCGGTCAGGTAGGCTGTTTGGAGTGTTTATCTGACCAGATATTATTTTTTCATTATTTTTATTATGTCCCCCCCCACTTCTATAACCAAAGTTGCACCCCTGCATAGAACTGAATTAGCTGACCATCTTGAGATGGCGAGTCAGGAGGGGAGAAGTACTCAACTTCAAAACTCTCCACAGCAAAGCTAGCTTCGCTTACCTCGCTGTCACTACTCACTACTTTCCTTGGTTTGATGTGATTGAATGGCAAAGACACATCCAAGAAACACCCACATAACAAACCACACACCCAAGACAACTCACATTTTGGCTTCAGTCATGACCGCTAGCGTTTCTTAATGAGCAGGCGGAAAAACGAGGACAAATCAGTCAGTTCAGCCCCCCTTCAACATCGGATTGATTGTGATTTGGTTGATCCTTCTGCCCTTCCGTTTACTTGAGAATTCGATACAAAATCAATCGCATCCTTGATCATGAAGAGTTTATAACCTCTGTCAAAACAGAGAGAATTGTAATACATAACGTTGACTTCAATGGTTGAAACCTTGAGTTCAAGGTGTCATACCTGGAACGAAGACCAGGCATTGATTTGTGTTCTCAATCTCGCCACACACAGAGACAGGCGTCCCTGTAAAGAAGTACAGAGAAGCAGGCCTTGAATCTGTCTCCTGTCAAAGAGTTGATTACAATGTTGCCTCATGATTGTCAAGCTGACTATGTAAATCAATGCGGCCTACTATAACATGTTTGTGTGTGTTTGTGTGTGTGTGTGTGTGTGTGTATGTGTGTGTGTGTGTGTGTTTGTGGGGGAGAGCATGCTGTAGGGGAATGTACTGTATTTCTTTGATACTTGGGTCTCCGTTGAGTCGTTGTCTTGCTTTTGCAATGAGCTTGTTAATGAATAAAAATGTATGAATTGCATAGTTGCAACTACAGTGGGGAAAAAAAGTATTTAGTCAGCCACCAATTGTGCAAGTTCTCCCACTTAAAAAGATGAGAGAGGCCTGTAATTTTCATCATAGGTACACGTTAACTATGACAGACAAATTGAGAAAAAAAAATCCAGAAAATCACATTGTAGGAAATAAGTATTTGGTCACCTACAAACAAGCAAGATTTCTGGCACTCACAGACCTGTAACTTCTTCTTTAAGAGGCTCCTCTGTCCTCCACTCGTTACCTGTATTAATGGCACTTGTTTGAACTTGTTATCAGTATAAAAGACACCTGTCCACAACCTCAAACAGTCACACGCCAAACTCCACTATGGCCAAGACCAAAGAGCTGTCAAAGGACACCAGAAACAAAATTGTAGACCTGCACCAGGGTGGGAAGACTGAATCTGCAATAGGTAAGCAGCTTGGTTTGAAGAACTCAACTGTGGGAACAATTATTAGGAAATGGAAGACATACAAGACCACTGATAATCTCCCTCGATCTGGGGCTCCACGCAAGATCTCATCCCGTGTGGTCAAAATGATCACAAGAACGGTGAGCAAAAATCCCAGAACCACACGGGGGAACATAGTGAATGACCTGCAGAGAGCTGGGACCAAAGTAACAAAGCCTACCATCAGTAACACACTACGCCGCCAGGGACTCAAATCCTGCAGTGCCAGACGTGTCCCCCTGCTTAAGCCAGTACATGTCCAGGCCCGTCTGAAGTTTGCTAGAGTGCATTTGGATGATCCAGAAGAGGATTTGGAGAATGTCATATGGTCAGATGAAAAAAATATATAACTTTTTGGTCAAAACTCAACTCGTCGTGTTTGGAGGACAAAGAATGCTGAGTTGCATCCAAAGAACACCATACCTACTGTGAAGCATGGGGGTGGAAACATCATGCTTTGGGGTGTTTTTCTGCAAAGGGACCAGGACGACTGACTGTAAAGGAAAGAATGAATGGGGCCATGTATCGTGAGATTTTGAGTGAAAACCTCCTTCCATCAGCAAGGGCATTGAAGATGAAACATGGCTGGGTCTTTCAGCATGACAATGATTCCAAACACACCGCCCGGGCAACGAAGGAGTGGCTTCGTAAGAAGCATTTCAAGGTCCTGGAGTGGCCTAGCCAGTCTCCAGATCTCAACCCCATAGAAAATCTTTGGAGGGAGTTGAAAGTCCGTGTTGCCCAGCGACAGCCCCAAAACATCACTGCTCTAGAGGAGATCTGCATGGAGGAATGGGCCAAAATACCAGCAACAGTGTGTGAAAACCTTGTGAAGACTTACAGAAAACGTTTGACCTGTGTCATTGCCAACAAAGGGTATATTACAAAGTATTGAGAAACTTTTGTTATTGACCAAATACTTATTTTCCACCATAATTTGCAAATAAATTCATTAAAAATCCTACAATGTGATTTTCTGGATTTTTTTTCCTCATTTTTTCTGTCATAGTTGACGTGTACCTATGATGAAAATTACAGGCCTCTCTCATCTTTTTAAGTGGGAGAACTTGCACAATTGGTGGCTGACTAAATACTATTTTCCCCCACTGTATCATCACTTGATTTTTGGAATACAATGCAATGATTGTTAAGGTGCGTGTGTGCGTGTGTGTGTGGGTTTGTAGATTCCGCTTGTAAAGAGAATTTGAGTGTGTGTATTCTCACCAGTGACTAGCACCATGCACTGGCTCATCAGCTAAGGATCACTATTAGGCAGGTGTAATGTGATGCTGAGACACTCTATGGATCTCTATTAGGCAGGTATAATGTGATGCTGAGACATTCTATGGATCCCAATTAGGCAGGTATAATGTGATGCTGAGACATTCTATGGATCCCTATTAGGCAGCTGTAATGTGATGCTGAGACATGCTCCATACTCCCGGGGCCTGGTTGGGATTCTGCGCTGTGTGTCTCTTCTATGTACAGTTGAAGTCTGTAGTTTACATACACTTAGGTTGGAGTCATTAAAACTCGTTTTTCAACTACTCCACAAATGTCTTGTTAACAAACTATAGTTTTGGCAAGTCGGTTAGGACATCTACTTTGTGCATGACACAAATAATTTGTCCAACAATTGTTTACAGACTGATTATTTCACTTATAATTGTCACGATCGTCTTCAAAAGGAGCAGACCAATACGCAGCGTGTTGAGCGAACATGATGACTTTATTATACTAAAGTGCAAAAACCAAAACAATAAACGATTCGTGAAGTCCACAGTTACAATGACCGTAAAGGAACAAAAACCCACAACACTAAGGTGAACACTGACAGTTTAAATATGGCTCCCAATCAGAGATAACGAGCCGACAGCTGACACTCGTTACCACTGATTGGGAGTCACACGACCAAACAATGAAACACAACCAAATACAACACAACCAAATGAACACACCCTGGCTCAAAATACACAGTCCCGGAGCCAGAGCGTGACAATAATTCACTGTATCACAATTCCAGTGGGTCTGAAGTTTACATACACTAAGTTGACTGTGCCTTTAAACAGCTCGGAAAATTCCAGAAAATTATGTCATGCTTTAGAAGCTTCTGATAGGCTAATTGACATCATTTGAGTCAATTGGAGGTGTACCTGTGGATGTATTTCAAGGCATACCTTCAAACTCAGTGCCTCTTTGCTTGACATCATGGGAAAATCAAAAGAAATCAGCAAAGACCTCAAAAAACAATGTGTAGACCTCCACAAGTCAGGTTCATCCTTGGGAGAAATTTCAATAGTCCGCAAGTAGAAACACCATGGGACCATGCAGCCGTCATACCGCTCAGGAAGGAGACGCGTTCTCTCTCCTAAAGATGAACGTACGTTGGTGCGAAAAGTGCAAATGAATCCCAGAACAACTGCAAAGGACCTTGTGAAGATGCTGGAGGAAACAGGTACAAAATGATCTATATCCACAGTAAAACGAGTCCTATATCGACACAACCTGAAAGGCCGCTCAGCAAGGAAGAAGCCACTGCTCCAAAACCGCCATAAAAAAGCCAGACTACAGTTTGCAACTGAAGATGGGGACGAAGATCGTACTTTTTGGAGAAATGTCCTCTGGTCTGATGAAACAAAAATAGAACTGTTTGGCCATAATGACCATTGTTATGTTTGGAGGAAAAAGGGGGTTGCTTGCAAGCCGAAGAACACCATCCCAACCGTGAAGCACGGGGGTGGCAGCATCATGCTGTGGGGGTGCTTTGCTGCAGGAGGGACTGGTGCACTTCACAAAATAGATGGCATCATGAGGAAGGAAAATTATGTGGATATATTGAAGCAACATCTCAAGACATCAGTCAGGAAGTTAAAGCTTGGTCGCAAATGGGTCTTCCAAATGGACAATGACCCCAAGCATACTTCCAAAGTTGTGGCAAAATGGCTTAAGGACAACAAAGTCAAGGTATTGGAGTGGCCATCACAAAGCCCTGACCTCAATCCTATAGAAAATGTGTGGCCAGAACTGAAAACGCGTGTGCACCAGCTCTGTCGGGAGGAATGGGCCAAAATTCACCCAACTTATTGTGGGAAGCTTGTGGAAGGCTACCTGAAACGTTTGACCCAAGTTAAACAATTTAAAGGCAATGCTACCAAATACTAATTGAGTGTTTGCAAACTTCTAACCCACTGAGAATGTGATGAAAGAAATAAAAGCTGAAATAAATCTACTGACATTTCACATTCTTAAAATAAAGTGGTGATCGTAACTGACAGGGAATTTATACTAGGATTAAATGTCAGGAATTGTGAAAAACTGAGTTTAAATGTATTTGGCTAAGTTGTATGTAAACTCCCGACTTCAACTGTATTTTTTTCCACTCATCACCCAAAGCTCCTCACGTGGAGACATGCACGCATGTAAGCATGTAAGCACGCATGCACAAACAAATACACACCCTGCCCAAACCTTGTTGCATCACGGGGAAATACTAAATCTAGTGTTTTGGGGGCAGAAACTAAACAGCAGCAGTTTGTCCTACAAAACTACTCAATGGAAAGGGGAGACTCTCACGAACACGATGATGTTCTCCGTTTTGCTCGGAGAACAGACTCGGGACATGTCTGAAGGTCACGGGACTCATCTGAAGGTAACTGGTACTGGTTTAAGAAAACGAATGGAAGTATGAAGGTAGTTTTGTGCCTACCCCAAAAAAGGGGTTAAATACAGTATGTGTCAAAATATATGTATGTGACTCGTTTCAGTAAATTGGCATTTGAACGTAAACATTTATTGTTCTATGAAAATGCGCTTTTTGGCAGAAATTCCTTTTGGAACGTGAACTTTCATGTGTCTTAACCCTTTGACGCGTACGATCACATATTTGTGATCATTGTTGAGCGGTCCCTGCAGCGTGCCATTGCAAATGTGTGATTGGAACAGTATCAACATAACGTATGATGCAGGAAACGCATCTAAACAGCACTGTTGTCTGAAAAGCATCTAAACAATGTTTTGTACTGATGGGAAATAAAGGTCTTCGCAACTTTATTCCTCAATTTCACCTTTTATTGTAAAAGATAAATGCGAACTTCATCATCCAAGCATCACACGGAACACATCCACAGCAGGTAACAGGTTGCACTGACAAAAAACATAACATGTCTTGAAAGTGCCATAAGTCAGTCGAGTGAACTAAACCTTCACCTTGTTTTTGTTATAACATCTTTGGTCTGACAGACGCTTACGTGACAACCAGAATGCATTTTATGATGTCAACAAACATGGTGCCACACATACACTACATTACCATAAGTATGTGGACACCTGCTAGTCGAACATCTCATTCCAAAATCATGGGCATTAATATGGAATTGCCCCCCCCCCCCCCTTTGCTGCTATAACAGCCTGCACTCTTCTGGGAAGGCTTTCCACTAGATGTTGGAAAATTGCTGTGCGGACTTGCTTCCATTCAGCCACAAGAGCATTAGTGAGGTTGGGCACTGATGTTGGGCGACTAGGCCTGGCTCGCAGTCGGCATTCCAATTCATCCCAAAGGTGTTTGATGGGGTTAAGGTCAGGGCTCTGTGCAGGCCAGTCAAGTTCTTCCACACCGATCTCGACAAACTATTTCTGTATGGACCTCACTTTGTGTATGGGGGCATTGTCATGCTGAAACAGGAATGGGCCTTCCCCAAACCAAACTCAATATTTTCTATATATGTTTTTCGGGATATCTATAGGGGTCCTAAAATTCAGCTTGCTGACTGGTGTATAGAATCGAGCACACAGCCATGCACTTCAATCACTGCTTGTTTTGAGAGAAATCACCTGAAGATAAGCAGCACTCACAGTGACTCTCTCTGTCTCTCTCTCTCTCTCTGAATGACAATAAACACGTTTTTATCAAGATATAGCCACCTCCGCGTTGTTTCTCCTGTATGCTCATGGTGTGATAACGTCAATAGTTGACAGCTTGGTATAATATGTTTTATATATAGCAGTAGAAACATAGAGAGATAGGACTAATCGGAGGACACCAGTGGCATTCTTTTTACTGGACAAACTCTGTTAACTCTGTGTTAAAGGCCGATAGGCACAATCTTTAAACAGGAGGCATTTATTTCCAAGCTCTGGTGGCAACAACTACTGCTACTATTGTTCATCCGGATGGGGAAATAGAGTCTCTGGGCTGGGGCCAGTAAATCAATCAATTTTATAGAGCTGGAGAACAGAAAACAATATTTACACTCCACTACAGTCTATAGCTCCGTTAAGCCACACTGCATGGTTGGACACAGTGGATGTAGGCTATAGGCTACCCACCCTGCTAGAAGCCTCTTAAATATTATCCAGCACAGAGCAACACAGAGCAGCTATCATCATCAAATTGAGATAAATGGCATAGTCGGAGAGCCACCGTTTTTCAGTGATGCATAATACTTTTAGGTTTGCCCTTCAGGGCCATTTCTGCAATAATACCCCGGTAACAAAATAACAATATGTAAATAGGCAACAACAAAGGTCTTGGCATAAATAAAATAAGTTGTTGATAAACTTCTTTGCCATTCTGATGCTGCTTCTTTCTCATCTGGAGGGAAGAGGATATTGAAATGGCCCAGTCATAAGGTGTTCTCTCTCTCTTCCTCCCTCCCGTCCATCCAGGTAAGAATTTCCCTGTAGGATTTGTGCTCCTCCTCTTTAATAGATCGACAGCCTATCCAGGGGGATTAGGGAGAGGCCCGGCTTTGATTTCTATTTCATTACTTTTAATGCCAGGTGTCTGTAATCTGTCTCCTGCATTCTGATTGCCCTGTCTCAAAGAATAAAGATATATCTGACACCACGTCGGGGTGACTTCTAGAATGTTTACTCATAAGCCATATCTGTTGTTTCCGTATAATATAAAGAAATGATCAACAACAAAATCATACAATGCCATTGTAAGCAACATTATATAATAATAATATGATAGCATGATTATAATCAACACACTGATTCAATACCTTATTCTAACGAGAATAATCTTTGTCAGTACACAATACAGTGCTGCTAACATGAATCTAAAACACCTCGGTCACACATCGGAATCTGATCTTTGCATTTTTAGCCTGTGATTTTAGCTCATTCCTACTCTAAAATGTAGGCTAACCCCTGTTCCTAACTACGCCACTCGCTGCATATGCAGGTGACAGATAAAGAGAGATGTCTCTGTTCCAGGGGATGGTATCACTGGAGTTCCTCTACTAAGTGTCAGCCTGGAGATTATTAAGGGAGTGTCATGGCCAGCTCTGGGGAGAGAGAGAGAGAGAGAGAGAGAGAGAGAGAGAGAGAGAGAGAGAGAGAGAGAGAGAGAGAGAGAGAGAGAGAGAGAGAGAGAGAGAGAGAGAGAGAGAGAGAGAGAGAGAGAGAGAGAGAGAGAGAGAGAGAGAGAGAAAGCTAAGCTCTGCCCAATTATGTTATAGCTTGAGTCGCCTGTGGCCCTGTACAGCACATTCATGGCTGATTTCTATGCAAAAAGGACTCCATAGGGATAATCCTCCACACTCTGCCCCCTCTGTGTGTGTGTGTGTGTGTGTGTCTGTGTGCGCCTGTGTGCGCCTGTGTGTGCCTGATGCTCAGGGTTATATTTACCTACCTGAATGAAGCCTTGACCATGTTCCAATATCTGCTGCAGAGAATCACGAAGGAATCAACAATTCTCAGGCACAACAATTTCGACTGGGACACACGGAGGGGCTCTATCTTAACAGATCACCTTAACAAGTCACTAGAGAGATAATATGGTGTGTTATAGAGTGATATTGTTACATATTAATATAGGGCCCATAGTTTAGATACATGTGGGAAAGCTGACAAAACTTGGAAGATAACAGTGATCAGCTATTGCCTATATAACAACAGACATGAACATCTCGAACACAGACCCATCATGAAGCATGGGAAGCAGCTGAGGCTATATCCTAGAAGATATTCTTGGAAAGCTATTGACTCTTCTATGGGGCCAGATCCTCTCATCTCACTCTAGTCTCTCAGGTTTACCAACTGAACAAACTGGGCCTCTGGCTCCAACAGGCAGAGTGAACTGGATCTGTAGGAACACACACACACACACATGTACACATACAACCGCCAACTACAGCTGCTTCCTAATCTCCCAAAACAATATCCCACAAACTGCTTAATTGACAGTATTACACATAGGCCTGCAGCACACAGCTTTGCACACGTTCAGTCAATGTAAAAGAGAGTGAAAGAAGGGAAGTTTAACAGTATAATTGAAAGGTAACTGAGATCACTTTAAGTCAACATATAACAAATATAATACTGTCTATTTAAGGTCTGGAAAAATGATATCTGTGCTGATTTTCAGCCCTTTAGACTTGACTGGGGGATTTAAATGTATTTGAATGCAACACAGCACTGGAGAGTGAAGCCATCTGGATATGAAATGAAACTCTTGAACACGTTTTATTTTGGTTGCTGAGTTCCCGCCACACAACAGACAGGTTCTTTGTTATAGAGGATATCCCCCATGGGTTGACAAACTGCACTTGGCCCCTAGGATAGTAACGATGAGGCAGAGTGGAACAAAGCACCTTTTACCACACAAACCCACACAGAGCCTCTTACCCCAGATCACAACACTCACAACACTTGTTCGCAGGCGCACGTTCGCAAGCACACACACACATTCACATGCACACACATACACACACAGACACACAGAGACAGACAAAGCCTTTTACCCCAGGTCAAAACACAACACTTGGCGGGTATGGAGAATTTAATGTTAACCATGTTTAAAGTAGGTGTTCATACCTTCCCGCATTTCATACCGGAATGTGACGGGATCACAGTATCCAATATTTATTCCGATTAGCTAAAGTGGATCTTGTGGGCAACTGACATCAAAGAGTAATAAACTGATGAGTGTCCATGAAAGTGAATGGTGCCTGATGATGTTCCATGCAGGTGAATGGTGCCTGATTGTGTTCCATGGAGTTGAATGGCGCCTGATGATGTTCCATGGAGGTGAATGGTGCCTGATGATGTTCCAAGGAGGTGAATGGTGCCTGATGATGTTCCATGGAGGTGAATGGTGCCTGATGATGTTCCATGGAGGTGAATGGTGCCTGATAATGTTCCATGGAGGTGAATGGTGCCTGATGATGTTCCATGGAGGTGAATGGTGGCTGATGATGTTCCATGGAGATGAATGGGGACTGATAATGTTCCATGAAGGTGAGTGGTGCCAGATGATGCGCCATGAAGGTGAATGGTGGCTGATAATGTTCCACGAAGGTGAATGGTGCCTGTACCACTCTCCCTCCAAGGTGTAGCTAAATGGCCATACGACTGACTGAGGAGATATAAAGGGAGCAGCAAACTACGGGGGGAAAGCATCAAGCTTTAATGTACAATATCAGTGGGAATACATGGCCTGAAGAGCTTCATGCATATGAATATATACAATGTAATGAATGAATATAATATGATATCTTGTGTCTGATTAAAGAGACAGTGTAACTAAGGATAACCATTGTTGCCATGTATTCCATTTCACAAGACTCAGATAAGACTAGGTAATTGATATCTCAGTGGGATTTCCTTTACAACCACAATTATAGATAATTATAAATTACTATAAATACAGTGTGCATTTGTTGATGTCATGATTCGCTAAATAAGCACAGTTGCCAAATGAGCAAGTCTCCATGATAGAAAAGTGATCAGCTAGCTAACTGGCTGAGGAAAGCAGTGAAAGAAGCTACTGTATGTTAACCAATCATTTCACCATCAACTGGAAGCATTATGTGAAGAGGGAGAGAGCTTCATATTCAAATACTGTCAGTGGGTACAGTCAACAGCGTACTACAGACAATCAAGAGAGAAAACATCACCCAGCAGCTTGTACACAGCAGGGCAAGTGTGAGAGACTTTAACAGTGTGTTGTAAAGTACTGAGTTACAGTGCATTTGGAAAGTATTCAGACACCTTGACTTTTTACACGTTTTGTTACGTTACAGCCTTATTCTAAAATGGATTAAATTAAATATTTTCCTCATCAATCTACACACAACACCCCATAATGACAAAAAGAAAAAGAAAAAACAGAAATACCTTATTTACATAAGTATTCAGATACTTTGCTATGAGACTCGAAATTGAGCTCAGGTGCATCCTGTTTCCATTGATCATCCTTGTGATGTTTCTCCAATTTAATGGGAGTACACCTGTGGTAAATACAATTGCTTGGACATGATTTGGAAAGGCACACACCTGTCTACAGTCGTGGTCAAAAGTTTTGAGAATGAAACAAGTATTGGTCTTCACAAATTTTGCTGATTCAGTGTTTTTAGATATTTTTGTCAGATGTTACTATGGTATACTGAAGTATAATTACAAGCATTCCATAAGTGTCAAAGGCTTTTCAAGACCTCTGAAATCCGCCCTGGCATGCTGTCAATTAACTTCTGGGCCACATCCTGACTGATGGCAGCCCATTCTTGCTTAATCAATGCTTGGAATTTGTGGGTTTTTGTTTGTCCACCCGCCTCTTGAGGATCGACCACAAATTCTCAATGGGATTAAGGTCTGGGGAGTTTCCTGGCCATGGACCCAAAATGTCGATGTTTTGTTCCCCGAGCCACTTAGTTATCACTTTTTCCTTATGGCAAGGTGCTCCATCATGCTGGAAAAGGCATTGTTCGTCACCAAACTGTTCTTGGTTGGTTGAGAGAGGTTGCTCTCGGAGGATGTGTTAGTACCATACTTTATTCATGGCTGTGTTCTTATCCAAAATGGTGAGTGAGCAGCAAGTACTAAGTCATGTTTTGCAGAGGGGTCAAATACTTATTTCCCTCATTAAAATGCAAATCAATTTATAACATTTTTGACATGCGTTTTATTTATTTTATTTTTTTGTTCTATCTCTCACTGTTCAAATAAACCTACCATTAAAATTATAGACTGATCATTTCTTTGTCAGTGGGCAAACGTACAAAATCAGCAGTGGATCAAATACTTTTTTCCCTCACTGTATATAAGGTCCCACAGTTGACAGTGCATGTCAGATCAAAAACCAAGCCTTGAGGTCAAAGGAATTGTCAGAGAGTGCCAAGACAGGATTGTGTCAAGGCACAAATCTGGGGAAGGGTACCGAAAAGTTTCTACAGCGTTGAAGGTCCCCAAGAACACAGTGACCTCCATCATTCTTAAATGGAAGAAGTTTGGAACCACCAAGACTCTTCCTAGAGTTGGCTGACCGGCCAAACTGAGCAATCGGGGGAGAAGGGCTTTGGTCAGGTAGGTGACCAAGAACCCGATGGTCACTCTGACAGAGCTCCAGAGTTCCTCTGTGGAGATGGGAGAACCTTCCAGAAGGACAACCATCTCTGCAGCACTCCACCAATCAGGCCTTTATGGTGGAGTGGCCAGACAGAAGCCACTCCTCAATAAAAGGCAAATGACAGCCCACATGGAGTTTGTCAAAAGGCACCTAAAGGACTCAGACCATGAGAAACAAGATTGTCTGGTCTGATGAAACGAAGATTGAACTCTTTGGCCTGAGTGCCAAGCGTCACGTCTGGCAGAAACCGGGACTGGGAGACTAGTCAGGATCGAGGGATAGATGAACGGAGCAAAGTATAGAGAGACCCTTGATGAAAACCTTCTTCAGAGCGCTCAGGACCTCAGACTAGGCCGAAGGTTCACCTTCCAACAGGACAACGACCCTAAGCACACAGCCAAGACAACGCAGGAGTGACTTCGAGACAAGTCTCTGAATGTCCTTAAGAGGCCCAGCCAGAGACCAGACTTGAACCCGATTGAACATCTCTGGAGAGACCTGAAAATAGCTGTGCAGCGACGCTCCCCAACCAACCTGACAGAGCTTGAGAGGATCTGTAGACAAGAATGGGAGAAACTCCCCAAATACAGGTGTGTCAAGCTTGTAGCGTCATACCCAAGAAGACTCAGCTTGTAACGTCATACCCAAGAAGACTCAAGGCTGTAATCGCTGCCATTGGTGCTTCAACAAAGTACTGAGTAAAGGGTCTGAATACTTATGTAAATGTATAAAGTTTTTGCTTTGTCATTATGGGATATTGTGTGTAGATTGATTAGAAAAAAAGCTATTTCATCCATTTTAGAATAAGGCTGTCACGTAACAAAATGTGGAAAAGGTCAAGGGGTCTGAATACTTTCTGAATGCACTGTATGCTGTTGCTGGGGGTAGTGAGTGTATAGTGCTGTAAACAGTCGTGAAAGAAGAGCAGACATTTCCTTCCCCTGGCTCCAGTCCTGTGGCCAGTCACAAGGATGTCTTTACTGCTCACTTCACATCTCCAGGTACACAAAGTAGGCCTGTGCGCTCTCCACTCTTTCTTCACTCCCCTGATCTGCTCTGTTCTGCTCCGTTTGCTGACCCGAAGGGACAGGAAATCATTACCGTCAAACCATCTCCGGCAAAGGTCAGTCAAATCAGGAAAATTACATTAGTCACCTTGAAGAGAAACAGACAGACAGAGCTCTGGTCTGGCTGTTGGAACCAGTAGGGGTAGGTTCCTGTGCTGACACGCTGGAAATGCACTGATGAAGCCTTGATAGAAGTGTGTGTGTGTGTGTGTGTGAGCATGCATGCGTGTGTGTGTGTGTGCGTGCACACAAACACGCAGAGCCTCTAACCCATGGGTGGGCAAACCTTTTGGCTCAAGGGCCACATTGAGTTTTTGAAACCAAGTGAAGGGCCACATACTATATACGTGATTCTACCCTTCCATCTCTAACCTTGTTTTTTGCGAACACATTTTTCACAAATTTTTCACAAAATTGATATAATTTATAACATCACAGACACAGTCAAACACACACACAGATCCTGCATCTCTACCCTTGTAAAGTACAATAAAACTTACAGTCACAATATGCAAACTTAAAAATAGATATATATTATATGACTGGAGACATGCAAAATGTAACAGCAGATGTGTAAAAAATAAAAATAAAATTCTAAAATTTGAGTGAAACATATGGTAAGAGCATCCGTTTCATTTGGAATGGTCTGTTTTTTTTAAGCATATTAAGGAACAATTCTCATCTCCATTGTGAGCCATATTTACAGTTTCCAATCACCTCAGCCCAAATCTGGCTGATTAGTTATTACCTGTATCCAAGTGCATTGCTGGATAATTCTCATTGCATAACCATCACCATGAAAAAGCATAATCCTTGCCTACCACAGTCACGGTTATTTGAGTCTTGATGTGAACAATGGGTCTGGTCACCTCTCTTGGCAAGGGCATTAAATTCTGGTGTCATCTTTGATATAGAGATTCTCAGAACAGCTGACAAGTGGTAATTTGTTAAATTTGACCTGTGACAGGATTTGTTGTAATTCATGACTGAGAACGTTTGTTCACACACATATGTGGACCCGAATAAAACAAGCATCCTTTGGGCGTGCTTTTTAATGTTTGGAAACTTTGTTTCATTCAGTGAGCCATAGAACTGGTCTATTGTTGCTGTTTTGTATTTCTCCTTCAAAGCACTGTCACATTGGATGTCGTGTGCCAGTAACCGAAAGGTCGCTGTTTCTAATCCCCGAGCCGACTAGGTGAAAAATCTGTTGATGTGCCCTTGAGCAAGGCACTTAACCCTAATTGCTCCTGTAAGTCGCTCTGGATGAGAGCGTCTGCCAAATGACTAAAATGTAAAATGTATGTTATGTATGGTACGTCGTACTGTACGTTGTTATGGTTTACGACAGTGTGCTGCTTTACGGATGAATGGGTTGTCAGAATGAGTGGCACATGTCATTAAACGACAGAGTGATGTACAATGTGAAACTGTGCAGATGTGCGTTCTTCTACAGCTAGGCTAGATATAACATTGGCGACGAAGATGGCTGAATTCAGTTTACCACCGCCAGCACCATTCCTTGCCGTGCCTGGCGAACCTCCAGTCCCGTGGAATAACTGGCTTGACAGTTTTAACACTTATCTCGAAGCTATGGACTTTTCTACAATCTCCGACAAGCGGAGGACAGCACTGCTCCGTCACTGCCTCGGTACAGAGGGACAGAGGATTTTCAGAGCGCTTGGATCGGCTCCTACATTCACTGCTGCAGTCAGCCTCCTACGGAACCACTTCGCCGGGAAAGAGCGAGTTCTCCTCCGACGCTACCGGCTACGGAAGAGACACCAACGGCCGGGTGAGTCCATTCAAAGCTACGTGGCTAATCTGAGGGATTTGGCTAGCTCTTGTAAATACGGGACACTTCAGGACGAGATCATCAGGGATCAGTTGATAGAGGGGACGTTATGTGACAAGACAAGGGAGAAACTGCTTTTGGAATCAGATAATTTACAACTAGATGGAGCTATTAAAATAGCACTCCAGGTTGAAGCGGCATTGGAATGCTCTACTATGCTAACAGACAGCTCTGCAGCATACACTCAGCCCCCAGCCATTCTCACACAGCAGCTTCAGCCTGAGCAGGCGCACTACAACGATCATGCGCTGCGCACGCCCTCCCACGTCGATAGCTGCATGGACACAGACACCGGCATGCCCGTGCAGCAGGCACACAGACAAACAAACAGAAGTAGCTGTGGCAACTGTGGGGCTAGCTCTCACAATTCAAGGGCTTCAAACTGCCCAGCCCGTGGGAAAATATGCAAGAACTGTTCAAAATACAATCACTTTGCAAAAGTGTGTCGTTCTGCCCAAGCTACTAGCTCCACCCAGAACCTTAGTTTCATCTCACTCTCAACATGAACACACGGAAATCCGAACCGTCTCCACCCACCATGTGTCATTCAGGACATGCACTGTGCAGCTGGGCGAGGTGGGTTTGCCTTTGCTGCTGGATGCTGCCGCTGCGGTGTCGTTGCTCAACCTTGCCACTTACTACAAGTTTTTCAGTCACCTACCACTCCAATAGCCCTCCACTGCCCTGTGTGGGTACGGTAGATCCAAGATAGACATTGGACCTCTTCACAGGCTTAGGATTCACACTGAGAGATGACAGTGGGTCAGCTATCCACCAGGTTACCTGCACATGGCAACAGAACTGGCCAACTCTGTTTGATGGACTACTCTACTGTGGAACAACCTGACCCTTAACGGTGGAAAGTGCACCTTTGCAGCTCCAGCCGTTTGGTTTGTGGGATTCCGCCTGTCGGCCAAAGGCATTGCCCCACTCATGTCGAACATTGAAGCCGTCCACCGGATCCCGGAACCGACCTCAGCCTCTCAGGTGGCCTCATTCTTGGGCATGACAGCTTACTACCTCTGGTTTCTGCCCCACTACTCTCAGACCACAGCACCCCTTCGCCAGCTCCTCAAGAAGGATGAGCCATGGGTCTGGACGGCAGCCTGCTCAGACACGGTCCGCTCACTGAAGAGCCAGCTCACCACAGCCCCAGTCTTGGCTCACTTTGACCCCGTCTGCCCCACTATTCTCACATGTGACGCCTCAGCTGGAGCACTAGGAGCTGTCCTCTCACAGCTGCAGAATGGCATTGAGAGGCCCGTCGCCTTCGCCTCAAGGGCCCTGAGCCCCACAGAACAACGGTACTCTGTGGGCGAACGAGAAGCACTGGCCTGTGTCTGGGCGTGCGAAAGGTGGCACCTCTACCTATATGGCCGTCTGTTCACGCTCCGAACCGACCACCAGTCCCTCACAACGCTACTGTCGGCATCAGGAACCGGCCACAAGCCACTACGGCTGCACAGATGGACCGACCGTCTCAGACAGTATGACTATCAGCTGAAGTTCACTCCGGGGAGGGATAACGTGGTGGCAGACCTCCTCTCACGCTCCTTTGACACTCCTACTCCAACCGTCTTGCCAGACGACAACGAAACAGAGCTTGTACAAATGCTCTACGCTCCTCTTCAGTCAGTCGTCTCACTGGGAGGAGCTGAAGCAAGCATCGGAACAGGATCCCACACTGTCTACCTTGCGCACCTACATACACACTGGATGGCCAGCACATGTGTCGGAAGAGCTGGCGACTTTCGCCAGGGTGAAGCACGAACTTTCTTGCTGGGAAGAAGTCTGTGTCTCTCGAGGGTTTTGCACTGTGGTCCCGAGTGGCCTGCGTGCGCATGTTCTATCCATGGCTCACGAGGGTCACTTGGGCATAATGAAGGTCAAACAGCGATGTCGAGACCTTGTGTGGTGGCCAGGCATCGACCACGACATTGAAGCCCTGGTCAGGGATTGTGCTGCATGCCTCCTCAGTGGGAAAACAGGACAGTCCACCCCACCCCCCCCTGCAGCCTCTTGCATGGACGTCCCGCCCCTGGGAGCACATCCAACTGCACATCTGTGGCGAGATCCATGGACACGCAGTCCCTCACCATCAGCGCTTCCTGGTGGTGGTGTATGACCTCCACTCAAAGTGGCCAGAAGTGGTTCCTGTCGGAACTGTCACAGCACAGGCCATCGTGGACATCCTAGACAGCCTGTACACAAGGTGGGGCCTACCCCTCACCCTTACCACGGACAATGGGCGCCAGCTAACCTCTACCGAGTTCTCCTCATATCTCAGCAACAAGGGAATCAAACACATCCGCACGGCCAACTACAACCCACAAGCTAACGGAGGGGTGGAACGCTTCAACCAAACGTTGAAGAACGGCATCAGAGTGCACCTGGTCCAGGGGTGCACGTTCCAAACTGCTTTGAATCAAACGCTAATGCACTACAGAGCAAGCAAGCACACGACAACACAGGTCTCCCCGGCATCCCTCATGCTAGGTCGTGAGATGGAACTGCCACTGGACAGACTCAGAACACAGAGAGTAGCAGAACCGGCGACTAGGCGCACCCAAGAACAGCAGGCAGTGACCAGGCACCAAAGAGCAATGAAACAGCATTTTGACAAGGCACACAGGGTGAAGAAGTCGATCATCCAAGTGTCAGACTTGGTCCGAGCCCGATGGCCTCATTCTGGTCGGACCCCTTGCAGGTCAGTCGACAACTGGGGCCCGCCACATTCACGATGAGCAATGGATCAAGCTGGCACGCCAGCCGCCTCAGAAAAGTCCCTGCCCCTCGAGGAATACGAATACACACAAAACAGACATGCAGGCCAGAGACGCCACCGGATGGACCTCCTCCACCACTACCACCCGAGCCCCAGCCTCTGTGGGCTCCCCAAGGGCCAGAGCCACAAGCGGAGGCGGTTGAAGAAAGGCCTATGCGGGCACGAACTCGCCCTGCTCATCTGAGGGACTACTTAACCTCTTTTAATTCTTAGGCTTTGTTAGGTGTCTTAGTCAACCTCCAGGTTAATGGACTGAACTGGCTTCCGTTTAAGGGTTAATGTTTATTTCTTACAGGTATCACTCTAGGTTCTTGCCCTATGGTCATTTTATATATGGTACCAGTCCCTGGTTTTGGAAAGGGGGGGGGGGAATGTTATGTATGGTACGACGTGCTGTACGTCGTACTGTACGTTGTTATGGTTTACAACAGTGTGCTGCTTTACGGATGAATGGGTTGTCAGAATGAGTGGCACATGTCATTAAACGACAGAGTGATGTACAATGTGAAACTGTGCAGATGTGCGTTCTTCTACAGCTAGGCTAGATATAACACTATCTCCCCTCTCAGTTCCAACACACGGCTAAATACTTTTCCCAGGCTTAGCCAGCGCACATTTGAATGGTACAACAAGTCCTGGTGCTCTGCCTCTGTGTCATTGAGCAGCTGAATGAACTGACTATGGTTAAGCCCCCTTGCCCATATAAAGTTGACATGTTTTACAACCACTTTGACAACATTTTCCAGCTTTAACATACTTTTAGCATGCTTGCTTGAAAAATGACGATTGAGATTATATTCCTTAAAAACCGGGCGGAAACAGAGATCTCTGAAACAGTAGCGGAGAACAATCCTTTGTACTCCTGAGTGGCGCAGTGGTCTAAGGCACTGCATCGCAGTGCTAACTGTGCCACTAGAGATCCTGATTCAAATCCAGGCTCTGTCGCAGCCGGCCGCGACCGGGAGACTCATGGGCGGCGCACAATTGGCCCAGCGTCGTCCAGGGTAGGGGAGGGAATGGCCGGCAGGGATGTAGCTCAGTTGATAGAGCATGGCGTTTGCAACGCCAGGATTGTGGGTTCGTTTCCAACGGGGGGCCAGTATAAAAAAATAATAATAATATGTATTCACTAACTGTAAGTCGCTCTGGATAAGAGCGTCTGCTAAATGACTAAAATGTAAATGTAAAAACGGCAACACTTTCTTGGCATATCAGACATTCCGCCTTATGTCCAATATTAGTCAAAAAGTATTTTGCTGTCCATTCTTCTTTAAACACACGACTTTCAGAGTCTACTTTTCTCATTTTCGCAGCACTCATTTTTCACGTTAAAAGTCGTCAAGCAATGAAGTGGCTAGGATGACTGAGCGCATTCTGAATCTGACTGTAGGCCCAAATACAGAGCGCGCTGCCAGGCTACAGCGCCATCTATTGTAGGTTGTTTGTATATCATGGAATGAGTAATTGTAGGCCAATAATTGTATCTCAAATATAATAATATTTAATACATTTAAAAAATGTCTCACGGGCTGGATTGAAGTGCCCGGCGGCCCGGATACGGCCGGTGGGCCGGATACGCGGGCTGCACTTTGCCCACCCCTTGCTCTAATCCCTGGTCACAACAAAACACAACACTTGGAGGGTATGGATAATTTAATGTTCACCATATTTAAAGTAGGTGTTCATAACTTCACACGTTTCATACTGGAACGTGACGGAATCACAGTATCAAACATTTATTCGGATTTGCTGAATTGGACCATGTGGGCAACTGACATCAAATAGTCTATGTTTTCACTCATACATTTATGATGTTCCACGAAGGTGAATGGTGCCTGATGATGTTCAATGGAGGTGAATGGTGCCTGATGATGTTCCATGGAGGTGAATGGTGCCTGTGATGTTCCACGAAGGTGAATGGTGCCTGTCCCACTCTGCCTCCAAGGTGTAGCTAAATGGCCATATGACTGACTGAGGAGATATAAAGGGAGCAGCAAAACTACATGGCGGAAAGCATCAAGCTTTAATGTACAATATCAGTGGGAATACATGACCTGAAGAGCTTCATGCATTTGAATATATACAATGTAATGAGTGAATATAATATGATATATTCTGATTAAACAGAGAGTGTAAATAAGGATAACCATTGTTGCCATGTATTCCATTTCACAAGACTCAGATAAGACTAGGTAACTGATATCTCAGTGAGATTTCCTATACAACCACAATTATAGATACTTACTGTATAGATTACTATAAATACAGTGTTCATTTGTTGATTTCATGATTCGCTAAATAAGCACATTTGCCAAATGAGCAAGTCTCCATGATTCCCCTGGCTCCAGTCCTGTGGCCAGTCACAAAGATGTCTTTACAGCTCACTTCACATCTTCTCTGAGCACCAGGTACATAAAGTAGGCCTGTGAGCGCTTCTCTCTCTCCATTCCCCGATCTGCTTTGCTCCGGTTGCTGACCTGAAGGGACAGGAAATCATTGCCGTCAAAATATCTCTCCCGCAAAGGTCAGTCAAATCAGGAAAATTAAATTAGTCACCTTGAAAACAAACAGACAGACAGAGCTCTGGTCTGACTGCTGGAACCAGTAGGGGGAGGTTCCTGTGCTGACACGCTGGAAATGCACTGATGAAGCCTTGATAGAAGTGTGTGTGTGTGTGTGTGTATATGTGTGTGTGTGTGTGTGTGTGTGTGTGTGTGTGTGTGTGTGTGTGTGTGTGTGTGTGTGTGTGTGTGTGTGTGTGTGTGTGTGTGTGTGTGTGTGTGTGTGTGTGTGTGTGAGTCTGTGTGTGTGTGTGTGTGTGTGTGTTTGTGTGTGTGCATGTGCGCATGCGTGTTGTCATTTATTTATTAGTAATTAAGGTGGATAATTGGGTCCTTCCTACTTAATTAACTGAGAGGGAAATGATAGCAATTCACTTAATGGCTGAAAATGGGAACCTGGTTCATGACAAAATAAGCTGCTGTGGTGTCTATTCAAGCACTTTAAAAACAAACAAATCCACTCAACAAAAACAATGTGTGTATTCTTTTCATACACATTACCATAATTATCAACTAAGATAGTGTCACGGAATCAGCCGAGGCTGCTCCTCCTCCTTGCTCGGGCAGGTTTCGGCGTTCGTTGTCCCGGGAGTACTAGCTGCCACCGATCTATGTTTCGGTGTTTGACTTGTTTTGTCCTGATTGTGTACACCTGTTCCCCATTATGTTGTATTGTTTCCCCTATTTAACCCTCTGTCGTGCATTGTGTGTTGTGTGTTATTGTATTCGTCTTCGGCAGTGTTAGTGTGCGGGTTGTTTTCCTCCTTGTATGGAGATGGTTTTCTTCTCTGGTTACTTTCAAGTAAAGTACGTTTCCAGTAAGCTCTGTGTCCTGCGTTTGACTTCGCCTACCGCATTTCACCGTCGCCACCTGACAGATAGTATGTTTTACTGTTTTTCTTCATGATAAATCCAACACTGGTTACCCTGTACTGTATTGTAATCATCATTCTACAAGTTGTTCTTCATGCTCTCATTGGGCATGTGAAGAAAGGTTTAAAAGGTCATTGTCAGCATCATTTATTCCTGTTGTAGGACACAGAGAGAGGAGAACCATGGCAGGCTCTCACCGTATTTATTAGAGAGAACTAATTTGGTTGTTACTGATTCATTTGGTTGTTACTGAGAGCTCATTAACAAATGCCATTGTCACTGAGGCTTCTATTGTAATTATAGATTCAGCGAGCATATTAGCAATTGTCACAGGCGACACATCAAGTATAGTAGTCTGAATTATACACAGAATGTTGATACATGGGAGTGCTTTATCATACTGCTGCATGGGTTGTTCCACCAAATGAGTATATTTTGGGTAGTGTAACTTTGTTAAAAAATATATATTTCACCTCAGTTTAAAATTCTGTCATAAAGAACACATGTTCTACTAAATAAAAAAAATGTTTTCCCATCTCAAGAGGTTAATTAAAAACAATGAATATAGTAAGTGCCTATTAAGTGCCCCAAAAACAGTAACAGGGTTGACGACTTCATCTTAAATCAGCAATAAAGCCCATTGTGACAGTGGGAATGGAAGTTTGTTGTGTGCAACAGGTAGGGGCAATTGAATGCAAGCTTCACAAAAAATAAATGTTAAACATTTATATCCTGTCTATCTATGGGTAAAAGTGTTGACGTGTTATGATCGACCCGCTACGTTTTCCACCACAAAACACCAGAAAGTGGCCAAAAAGAGTACAATCAGCTCACCTGCTTTTACACTATGATTTGTGACCCGTTTCAAGGAGCTAGGTATATGTCGCACGTCAATACTTCACAGGAGAGGCACTTGAACGGTTTTTTGGGGGGGATTAAAATGCGTTTTTTAGCAGAAATGCTTTCTGGAACATGTGAACTTTCATGTGCCTTAATAACAAACTTCTATGTCATCTGTAAATACGAATATAATTGTTAAATTACGAGCCTAGTTGGTTTAGCCACGGAAAAAGACTTGGTCTGCCATGTAGCACGCTTCTGTCTATAATATAAGCTGCTCAGTATGTGTAGATAATCCTTGCTACTGCGGCTTTTTTGAAAGCGTTGCTACTGCTCTCAACACCATTGCTGCCCAGAATTTAGCAGGTGCTATCGACAAAGATCAGTGGGAAAAAGTTGTGATGGACTACTTTCTGCACACGGTCAGTGTGAACCGGGGTGACTTGACATAACAACGGACCTGTCACGATCGTTTACGAACGAGAAGGACCAAGGCGCAGCGTGATAAGCATACATGTTTATTTAACGAATAAACACCACGACAAAACAACAAACAAAACGTGAAGTCCAAGGTAGCATACACACAACATACCTTACACGGAACAAGATCCCACAACTAACAGGTGCCAAAAGGCTGCCGAAGTATGGTCCCCAATCAGAGACAACGAGCTACAGCTGCCTCTGATTGGGAACCACCCCGGCCAACATAGATCTGCACATGCTAGATCTAAAACATAGAAATCAACATAGCAACACACAACACAGAAAATACACACCCTGACTCAACAAATACAAGTCCTCAGAGTCAGAGCGTGACAGGACCGAACAAGCTGTAGCTAGCTACAAACCAAACGGAAAAGACACGCTGCCGTGAAGCATTCTCCATGTGTACGGGTCTAGCTAAATTTTCAGATATTATACGTTTCTAATTTTGTCAGAAAGTTGTTTTCATTGCAAGTTAAAGCGTACTCTTAGCTAGCGAATGTTAGCTTGCTGGCTCGCTAGTTAACATTATGTGAATGATCTGTGTAGTAATATTATTTGTATCTCAGAAATCCATTTGCATGGCTAGTTATAGCCTTATGTTAGCTAGCTAGCTAACATTGAACCTAGTTGGTTAACTTTAGCTACCTGCAGATTCATACTCCCATTATTTCATGCATGGTGACTAGCTATAACAATCCGTTTGTACTGTAGCTATTGGTTGGGATTATGGTTCATTGTTTAGCTAGCTGTCTAAACAAAAGACTCCACTTCGCAAGAAAATGATTATATGACCCATCAAGTTAGCCAGGTGTTTCTGGGGGTGATTACGGCAAACTATTGAATTTCATGAACATGTGTACATGTCTAGACAATAGTGACTCAACCACTTAGCTAGATGTGGCTGGGGTGTGGTTATAGCATTTATTTCATATGACACATACATTTACACAAGTGTCTGGGTAAGCATCATCTATTAATTATAATAAAATATTTATACAATATTTTTATCTGGACAATTTCAAAGTCAGATTGGGATATAGGCCAAGGACTAGATTAAGTGTATTTTTACCTGAAGTTTTTCCTTATTGTAGGCTACTAATTAAACCACTTTTAGTCTTGAAATCTTTGGTTGTTTACTACTATACCTTACTCATTCTTAGTACATGGCCTTTCATGTGAATCCTTAAAGAGATGGGTGGGGGCTAAGGCTTAAGAAGGTGTGAACGATGCTGAACAGGTGTAGACAAAGAAGAGCTCTCCAGTACGTGTACCAAAACATTCAAAGGCAATTTTCTCAAAAGTGGGGTTACAAGTTTATCAACTTTCAAAGCTTACCAACTTTCATTACTTTCCCGTTGTTCCTCAACTGCAGTGTATGATATATCATTTTGTAGCTCTGAGTCTCTACTTTTATCCAATGTAAAAAACACAATTTCGAATTTTGCTACTTAAGACCAAATCGAGGTGGTCGGTCACATTTGACCATTTTAAAGCACCAGTAAAAAGTTTGGACACACCTACTCATTCTAGGGTTTTTCCTTATTTTTACTATTTTCTACATTGTAGAATAATAGTGAAGACATCAAAACTATGAAATAACACATATGGAATCATGTAGTAACCAAAAAAGTGTTAAACAAAACAAAATATATTTTATATTTGAGATTCTTCAAATAGCCACCCTTTGCCTTGATGACAGCTTTGCACACTCTTGGCATTCTCTCAACCAGCTTCATGAGGTAGTCACCTGGAATGCATTTCAATTAAGCAGTGTGCCTTCTTAAAAGTTAATTTGTGGAATTTCTTTCCTTCTTAATGCGTTTGAGCCAATCAGTTGTGTTGTGACAAGGTAGTGGGGGTATACAGAAGATAGCCCTATTTGGTAAAAGACCAAGTCCATATTATGGCAAGAACAGCTCAAATAAGCAAAGAGAAACGACAGTCCATCATTACTTTAAGACATGAAGGTAAGTCAATACGGAACATTTCAAGAACTTTGAAAGTTTCTTCAAGTGCAGTCACAAAAACCATCAAGCACTATGATGAAACGGGCTCTCATGAGGAAAGACACAGGAATGGAAGACCCAGAGTTACCTCTGCTGCAGAGCATAAGTTCATTAGAGTTACCAGCCTCAGAAATTACAGCCTCAAGTAACAGACACATCTCAACGTCAACTGTTCAGAGGGGACTGTGTGAATCAGGCCTTCATGGTCGAACTGCTGCAAAGAATCCACTGCTAAAGGACACCAGTAAGAAGAAGAGACCTGCTTGGGCCAAGAAACACGAGCAATGGACATTAGACCGGTGGAAATGTGTCCTTTGGTCTGGAGTCCAAATTGGAGATTTTTGGTTCTAACCGCGTGTCTTTGTGAGACGCAGTGTGGGTGAACGGATGATCTCTGCATGTGTATTTCCCAACATAAAGCAGGGAAAATGGAGGTGTTATGGTGTGGGGGTGCTTTGCTGGTGACACTGTATGTGATTTATTTAGAATTCAAGGCACATTTAACCAGCATGGCTACCACAGCATTCTTCAGCGATACGCCATCCCATCTGGTTTGGGCTTAGTGGGACTATCATTTGTTTTTCAACAGGACAATGACCCAACACACCTCCAGGCTGTGTAAGGGCTATTTTACCAAGAAGGAGAGTGATGGAGTGCTGCATCAGATGACCTGGCCTCCACAATCCCCCGACCTCAACCCAATTGAGATGGTTTGGGATGAGTCGGTCTGCAGAGTGAAGGAAAAGCAGCCAACAAGTGCGCAACATATGTGGGAACTCCTTCAAGACTGTTGAAAAAGCATTCCAGGTGAAGCTGGTTGAGAGAATGTCAAGACTGTGCAAAGCTGTCATCAAGGCAAAGGGTGGCTATTTGAAGAATCTCAACTATAAAATATATTTTGATTTGTTTAACACTTTTTTGTTTACTACATGATTCCATATGTGTTATTTCATAGTTTTGATGTCTTCACTATTATTCTACAATGTAAAGAATAGTCAAAATAAAGAAAAACCCTTGAATGAGTATGTGTGTCCAAAATTTTGACTGGTACTGTATATTTTAAAATGAATAGTTTCACCATATTAAAACGAGAGTTCAGTTCAAGTAACAGTGTTGACCTTAAAATGAGGGACAGACACTTCATGTGATTAGATGAATCACTAATCATATGAAATAAATAATAATCTTCAGAAATTACTTTGTCTAAGCAACAAAATAACTAGGGCTTTACAATGATGATGAAAACACGCCGTTCGTCAATCTAATTAGCATTTTTTTAAACATCCCCATAAGAATCTGTCTGTTTAAAGGTCAACTGCCACTTAACCAACTTATCTGGTTTTAAACAGCTTACGTGGCATCGTTATTAGTCAGAAACATTCATTATTGTGTCAAAATTGACTACAACGTGTAAATAGGAACATGTTGGTCATAAAGTCAGTCTCGTCCAAAACAGAGTTTTGTAAGTGAGTTCGTCCCGACTTACTGGAGGGTTGTGTATGGATTACTTACATGCCCACTTTTGCCAATGATGCCCAATTGTCAAGAGACAACACGCTGTGGTCCACCCCCAGCTGCAATGTGGACATTTGTTGTCATGTCTGCATATTGGTGAAATGCACACACATTTCGCTCAACAAATAGGAGTGAAAATGGGCTTCCACATAGTTGGTGCAAACTTCCAATGAATTTCAACAATATTGCCAGATTGCCAGGAATGGGTTACATCCGTGTAACGCAGGTCAACTGATGTTGAATACTATCGATACTAGAGAGATTCCAGAGAGATTCCAGTAACCAATCATATATTATATTGTGATATGTTTAAAAGTTGACAGCTTTTACAAATCAGCTGTCAGAAGCTGCATGACGAGCAGTTTATTTTGAGCCAATCAAAACTCAATATTCTATCTTAGTCCCTCTGCTAACCTCACGCTCTACACCAGTGGGCGCCAACATGTTGAAAAGGTGCTGGAACAGAACGTGAAGAGCTACCGCCATTATATGGAAGAAAAACAAAGTTTCAAATCGTCATGAGAAGTTGTCTAAAACTGAACTAAAAAGAGAAAACCGGATATTACAGTGCCTTGCAAAAGTATTCATCCCCCTTGGCGTTTTTCCTATTTTGTTGCATTACAACCTGTAATTTAAATGGATTTTTATTTGGATTTCATGTAATGGACATACACAAAGTAGTCCAAATTGGTGAAGTGAAATGAAAAAAAATACTTGTTTAGAAAAGTTCTAGAAAATAAATAACGGAAAAGTTGTGCGTGCGTATGTATTCACCCCCTTTGCTATGAAGCCCCTAAATAAGATCTGGTGCAACCAATTACATTCAGAAGTCAAATAATTAGTTAAATAAAGTCCACCTGTGTGCAATCTAAGTGTCACATGATCTCAGTATATATACACCTGTTCTGAAAGGCCCCAGAGTCTGCAACACCACTAAGCAAGGGGAACCACCAAGCAAGCGGCACCATGAAGACCAAGGAGCTCTCCAAACAGGTCAGGGACAAAGTTGTGGAGAAGTACAGATCAGGGTTGGGTTATAAAAAAATATCAGAAACTTTGAACATCCCACGGAGCACCATTAAATCCATTATTCCAAAATGGAAAGAATATGGCACCACAACAAACCTGCCAAGAGAGGGCCGCCCACCAAAACTCACGGACCAGGCAAGGAGGGCATTAATCAGAGAGGCAACAAAGAGACCAAAGCGGAGATTGGAGTATCTGTCCATAGGACCACTTTAAGCCGTACACTCCATAGAGCTGGGCTTTATGGAAGAGTGGCCAGAAAAAAGCCATTGCTTAAAGAAAAAAATAAGCAAACACGTTTGGTGTTTGCCAAAAGGCATGTGGGAGACTCCCCAAACATATGGAAGAAGGTACTCTGGTCAGATGAGACAGAAATTGAGCTTTTTGACCATCAAGGAAAATGCTATGTCTGGCGCAAACCCAACACCTCTCATCACCCCGAGGACACCATCCCCACAGTGAAGCATGGTGGTAGCAGCATCATGCTGTGGGGATGTTTTCCGTCGGCAGGGACTGGGAAACTGGTCAGAATGCCAAGGGGGGTGAATACTTTCCCAAGCCACTGTAAGAACACATTTCACTCCACGCATCAACCACTGTTTGAGGAGCATGCTCTCACTGCGCGACAGGTGATATTCCGCCCAAACTCTGTATGCCATGTGCTCTCCATCCCTGTTCCTGCAGTGCTTAATTCCAGAAACCAAGTGAAATCTGTTTTGGAACATCGATAGTAACATGTTTTCGCAACTAAACATATTTCACTGAACTGTTGACAGCCCCTCTGCCGCTCGAGAAAGGAATAAAGGAGAGAGAGGAGGACATGGAAACGCATGGTGGTGAGATTTTCTGTATAGATAAAGGTAAGGTGTCACCCAATTAATTACGAAAATATGAAAATTGAGAAATGTTGGGGTTAATTGTAGGCTAACTGTAAGCCGCCCTGCACAATCAATGAACCAACAGTTTCACCTAGGGCTGTACTTTCTCTCTCAGACTCATGGATATACATTTTGGAGTGTAGCATAGGTAACCAGTCCATCCAGTATATATAGTGATACAGTCCACATTCAAAGGTGATTACACTATGGGCTACTGTATTCAAAGGTGATTACACTATGGGCTTAAACTCTATTGGACCAGTTAGGTTCACTACTGGAGCAGTAGGGAGAAATGAAGACCGGACAACTGAATAATTTAGTAAAAGAATGCCGGCTTGTATTTTGTAAATAAAAATGTGTACAAAAAAAAATCACCTTGAGTAAATATTGATTTGTGAACTTTGTACAATGAGCTCAATATGAATTCAATACATCAACAGTACAATAAACTAAGATATCGGCCATGTATCCCACCTATAGTTTACTAGGGTGCACCCAACTCTATTTTAATCTGAGGGTATCTCAGCTTTCAATGTTCAAAGTTCAATACAAATACAATAAACATTAATCCCCTGAAAACACAACCACAAATTTACAAATAGTGACTTATAAACCACTATGAGATGGAATCAAATGTGAGTGACTATGCATATCAATAAACACTAAGGTGTTTAAATGTGGTATGTGCTTATGACAGTCCCACTAATGTATGGCGCTATGATGTCTTGCAACAAAGAATCCTACCACACCGTAGTATGGCGGTGCAAATTCAGTGTCCTCCAAGGAAAATGAAAACGCAATCTTCGCAAGCAAATCTTCTTATGGAAGACCTGGGTTCGGGCGGCTCGCTTGGTGGAACTGAATCCATACTCAAAAAAACCTGACCTGTTTTACGAACAGGATCACACAATATATATACCATGCGTACCTTTCATATAAACATTAATATAGATTTTAGCTCTAATCTCTTAGAGGAATAAGAAAATATAACTTGCTTTAGACTTTAACTACAGCACCAGGCTCACATTGACTAAACAATAGACTAGCCTGGGCAATGCAATGGACTTTACACAACTACAGCACCAGGCTCACATGGACTAAACAATAGACTAGCCTGGGCAATGCAATGGACTTTACACAACTACAACACCAGGCTCACATGGACTGAACAATAGACTAGCCTGGGCAAATGGAAAGTACTAGTGCTTACGCCTATCCCCTATTTCTTATAAAGTAATCTAAAACATAACTGAGTACCAAAATGGATTATGATAATAGCTAATCACATTTGATAAAAGTATGAAAACTAAAATAGTTCGCCATGCATGATTAGCATGATCACTAACGTTTGCTATTTCAATTGATCGATAGCTGAGCTAGACTAAATGTTAATGACTTGTACGTATGCTTGGTTCAGTATGAACACACACAAAATGCTAGCAATAGCTTAGCTAGCCTAATCGCTAGCAGCTTGTTCTCTTTATGAAAACTCACCAAATCCTGGTGTCAATCTTTCCCTCAACCCCTTCACAGCACGTTCGGATACATAAGTGAGTGTTACAGTGGCTTGGGAAAGTATTCACCCCCCTTGGCATTTTTCCTATTTTGTTGCCTTACAACCTGGAATAAAAATTGATTTTGGGGGGGGTTTGTATCATTTGATTTACACAACATGCCTACCACTTTGAAGATGCAAAATATTTTTTTTTTGTGAAACAAACAAGAAATAACAACACTTGAGCATGCATAGCTATTCATCCCCCCCAAAGTCAATACTTTGTAGAGCCACCTTTTGCAGCAATTACAGCTGCAAGTCTCTTGGGGTATGTCTCTATAAGCTTGGCACATCTAGCCACTGGGAATTTTGCCCATTCTTCAAGGCAAAACTGCTCCAGCTCCTTCAAGTTGGATGGGTTCCGCTGGTGTACAGCAATCTTTAAGTCATACCACAAATTCTCAATTGGATTGAGGTCTGGGCTTTGACTAGGCCATTCCAAGACATTTAAGTGTTTCCCCTTAAACCACTCCCGAGTGGCGCAGCGGTCTAAGGCACTGCATCTCAGTGCTTGAGGTGTCACTACAGACCCTGGTTCGATTCCAGGCTGTATCACAACCGGCCGTGATTGGGAGTCCCATAGGGCGGCGCACAATTTGTCCGGGTTTGGCCGGTGTAGGCCGTCATTGTAAATAAGAATTTGTTCTTAACTGACTTGCCTACTTAAATAAAGGTTAAAAAAATACACTTGAGTGTTGCTTTAGCAGTATCCTTAGGGTCATTGTCCTGTTGGAAGGTGAACCTCCGTCCCATTCTCAAATCTCTGGAAGACTGAAACAGGTTTCCCTCAATTCTGACCAGTTTCCCAGTCCCTGCCGATGGAAAAACATCCCCACAGCATCATGCTTCACTATGGGGATGGGGTGAGCAAATCAAAATCTAATCAAATGTTATTTGTCACATACACGTGTTTAGCAGATGTTATAGCGAGTGTAGCGAAATGCTTGTGCTTCTAGCTCCGACAGTGCAGTAATATCTAACAATTTCACAACATATACCCAATACACACAAAAAGTAAGGAATGGGATTTAAGAATATATACATATATGGACAAGCAATGACAGAGCGGCATGGACTAAGATACAGAATAATATTATAGAATAGAATGCAGTATATACATATTAGATGAGTAGTGCAAGATATGTAAAAATTATTAAAGTGACTAGTGTTCCATTTCTTAAAGTGGCCAGTGATTTCAATAGGCAGCAGCAGCCTCTAATGTGCTAGTGATAGCTATTTAACAGTCTGATGGCCTTGAGATAGAAGCAGTTTTTCATTCTCTCTGTCCCAGCTTTGATGCACCTGTACTGACCTCGCCTTCTGGTTGATAACGGGTGAACAGGCAGTGGCTTGGGTGGTTGATGTCCTTGATGATCTTTTTGGCCTTCCTGTGACATCGGGTGCTGTATGTGTCTTGGAGGGTGGGTAGTTTGCCTCTGGTAATGTGTTTGGCAGACCGCACCACCCTCTGGAGAGCCCTGCGGTTGTGGGCGGTGGAGTTGACGTACCAGGCGGTGATACAGCCTGGCAGGATGCTCTCAATTGTGCATCTGTAAAAGTTAGAGGGTTTTAGGTGATAAGCCAAATTTCTTCATTCTCCTGAGGTTGAAGACGTTCTGTTGCGCCTTCTTCACCACACTGTCTGCGTGGGTGGACCATTTCAGTTTGTCGGTGATGTGTACGCCAAGGAACTTGAAGCTTTCCACCTTCTCCACTGCGGTCCCGTCGATGTGGATAGGGGGGTGCACCCTCTGCTGTTTCCTGAAGTCCATAATCATCTCCTTTGTTTTGTTGATGTTGAGTGAGAGGTTATTTTCCTGGCACCACACTCCCAGAGCCCTCACCTCCTCCCTGTAGGTGGTCTTGTCATTGTTGGTAATCAAGCCTACTACCGTTGTGTTGTCGGCAAACTTGATGATTGAGTTGGAGGCGTGCTTGGCCACGCAGTCATGGGTGAACAGGGAGTACAGGAGGGGGCTGAGCACGCACCCTTGTGGGGCCCCAGTGTTGAGGATCAGCGAAGTGGAGATGTTGTTTCCTACCTTCACCACCTGGGGGCTGCCCGTCAGGAAGTCCAGGACCCAGTTGCACAGGGCGGGGTTCAGACCCACGGCCTTGAGCTTAATGATGAGCTTGGAGGGTACTATGGTGTTGAATGCTGAGCTATAGTCAATGAACAGCATTCTTACATAGTTATTCCTCTTGTCCAGATGGGATAGGGCAGTGTGCAGTGTGATGGCAATTGCATCGTCTGTGGATCTATTGGGGCGGTAAGCAAATTGAAGTGGGTCTAGGGTGACAGGTAAGGTAGAGGTGATATGATCCTTGACTAGTCTCTCAAAGCACTTCATGATGACAGAGGTGAGAGCTACAGGGCGATAGTCATTTAGTTCAGTTACCTTTGCTTTCTTGGGTACAGGAACAATGGTAGCCCTCTTGAAGCATGTGGGAACAGCAGACTGGGAAAGGGAGAGATTGAATATGTCCATGAACACACCAGCCAGCTGGTCTGCGCATGCTCTGAGGACGCGGCTAGGGATGCCGTCTGGGCCGGCAGCCTTGCGGGGGTTAACATGCATAAATGTCTTAATCACGTTGGCCATGGAGAAGGAGAGGCCACAGTCCTTGGTAGTGGGCACTGTGTTATCCTCAAAGCGGGCAAAGAAGATGTTTAGCTTGTCTGGAAGCGAGACGTCGGTGTCGGTGACATGGCTGGTTTTCTTTTTGAAGTTCGTGATTGTCTGTAGACCCTGCCACATATGTCTCGTGTCTGAGCCGTTGAATTGTGACTCCACTTTGTCTCTACACTGATGTTTTGCCAGTTTAATTGCCTTGCGGAGTGAGTAGCTACACTGTTTGTATTCTGCCATTTTTCCAGTCACCTTGCCATGGTTGAATGCGGTGGTTCGTGCTTTCAGATTTGCGCAAATTATGCCGTCTATCCACGGTTTCTGGTTAGGGTAGGTTTTAATAGTCACAGTGGGCACAACATCACCTATACACTTCCTGATAAACTCAGTCACTGTTTCAGTGTATATGTCTAAATTATTTTCAGAAGCTATCCGGAACATATCCCAGTCCACGTGATCAAAACAATCTTGAAGCGTGGATTCCGATTGGTCAGACCAGCGCTGAATAGTCCTTAGCACGGGTACTTCCTGTTTGAGTTTCTGCCTATAGGAAGGGAGAAGCAAAATGGAGTCTTGGTCAGATTTGCCGAAAGGAGGGCGGGGGAGGGCCTTATAACCATCCCGGAAGTTTGAATAGCAATGGTCGAGGATTTTAGCAGCACGAGTACAACAGTCGATATGTTGATAGAACTTCGGCAGCCTAGTCCTCAAATTTGCTTTGTTAAAATCCCCGGCTACAATAAATGCAGCCTCAGGATATGTGGTTTCCAGTTTGCATAAGGTCCAGTGAAGTTCTTTGAGGGCCGTCGTGGTATCGGCTTGAGGGGGGATATACACGGCCGTGACTATAACCGAAGAAGATTCTCTTGGGAGATAATACGGTCGGCATTTGATTGTGAGATATTCTAGGTCGGGTGAACAGAAGGACTCAAGTTCCTCTATGTTACTACAATTACACCACGAGTCGTTAATCATGAGAGGTGTTGGGTTTGCGCCAGACATAGCGTTTTCCTTGATGGCCAAAAAGCTCAATTTTAGTCTCATCTGACCAGAGTACCTTCTTCCATATGTTTGGGGAGTCTCCCACATGCCTTTTGGCATACACCAAACGTGTTTGCTTATTTTTTTCTTTAAGCAATGGCTTTTTTCTGGCCACTCTTCCGTAAAGCCCAGCTCTATGGAGTGTTTGGCTTAAAGTGGTCCTATGGACAGATACTCCAATCTCCGCTGTGGAGCTTTGCAACTCCTTCAGGGTTATCTTTGGTCTATTTGTTGCCTCTCTGATTAATGCCCTCCTTGCCTGGTCCGTGAGTTTTGGTGGGCGGCCCTCTCTTGGCAGGTTTGTTGTGGTGCCATATTCTTTCAATTTTTTAATAATGGATTTAATGGTGCTCCGTGGAATGTTAAAAGTTTCTGATATTTTTTTACAACCCAACCCTGATCTGTACTTCTCCACAACTTTGTCCCTGACCTGTTTGGAGAGCTCCTTGGTCTTCATGGTGCCGCTTGCTTGATGTTGCCCCTTGCTTAGTGGTGTTGCAGACTCTGGGGCCTTTCAGAACAGGTGCATATATACTGAGATCATGTGACACTTAGATTGCACACAGGTGGACTTTATTTAACTAATTATGTGACTTCTGAATGTAATTGGTTGCACCAGATCTTATTTAGGGGCTTCATAGCAATGGGGGTGAATACATATGCACGCACCACCTTTCCGTTATTTATTTTTTAGAATTTTTCAGCAGCATCGTGGGATCCCCCAGCCATATCAGGAGCTGTTACAGAAGGCTGAGTCAGTGGCCAGACACCAGTCCCGCTTCAGAGTAATGGAGGACACTTGAATCAAGTTGGTCACGATTGATCTGGTCAGTGGTCAAAATACTATCTGTCCTGAAATTCACCTAACCAGCATTGATAATGTAATCAGTGCTGTGTGTATATGTGTATCTTGTATGTTTTAAGGAGGTGCCGCCTTCCACTGTGCCAATGGATTATTCCTGGGCACGGGTGAGTAATGTCAACCAGTCAGTGCCATGCTGGCACTTGTCCCTTGAGAATTAGATGTGAATCAGGATCTCTGATTGGCTATGTTCAACCGTGTTTTTACTGTTGGCTTGATTGACTGTACAGTGACAGTCTTTCTTTCTCTCCCTCCCTCTGTGATATAGGAGCTGGGTCAGATATAGGTACCGAAGACAGGCTCCTTCATGATCAGTATTTGTGACGAGAGGGACCCTGAAGAAGGCGCAGTCATGCTGAAACGTTGGTGTTTTACCCAATAAACTACTGGGAGTTTATGTATGTACAGTATATATAGAGTGTGTGACTCATCAACTCTTCCTCATTTTTCTACAGATTGGCAGAAGAGATGCTTTTGAAATATAGCCCTCTGACTGGAAGACAGATTGATACTGAGGTCTGAATTGACAGAAGGTATCATATTTGCACATTGTTATATTACCAGAACACATGTAGCCAGTATTATGTGAAGTATGGTTTATTCTACATGGAACTGCTACACTTGAAAGTTATCAAGACACTTTGTTTAGAATATCTACATAAGTTCAGCAATTGCACTCATCTCATATTACTCTGTAGGCTACTTCCTCCTGGAGGAAGATTTGAATTGGTCAGTAGCCTACAGAGAGGTATGAGAAGAGTGCCATCCTCCTGCATCTCACATCTGCCTGCAGTTATTGAACTCTGCCTGCTGGACCCATGGGTTGAGGCAAACTGTCATATCCAGGATGGAGTGTCATGCACTCCACCCCTCCGGCCAGCTGACTGTACCTGTCCATAACCTGTCATACATTACATAGATGGAAGGGACTTCATCACCCACTGGAGACTTAAAGACAGAACCTCACCCAGAGAACTGTACATGTCAGTATGTGGTTACACAGCCAAATCCTTAGATTTGGCCAAATAGCCAAATAGAATGTCATTCTAGTTCTGGTCAGACAGCTGAAGTTGTACTCTACACACAACTTGTTTTTAATTTGCTAGGTAAGTGTACGATTACTGTCTTTATAAGCACATCAATATGATATTTACAGCAGAAAATGTTTTGTCTTTCTAACACAAACACACTCAGCAGGTAGGCAGAAGATAGCCTAGCGGTTAAGAGCGTTGGGCCAGTAACCAAAAAATCTGTCTATGTAACCTTGAGCAAGGCACTTAACCCCTGGATAAGAGCATCTGCTAAAGTACTTAAATGTAAATGTATCTACACTCAAACTGGACGATGTTTGTGCAATTTTCACATGTAGCCTACACCTGTTGTAGGGATATTAGTAGTTCTGGGATTTGCCCTCTGGGAAAGATCTAACAGCGAACATAAGACGAGATGAGACAAAACTAGCCAGTTATAGAATATTGTGTTGTAGGACAGCTGAGCTGACTCAAGACCGGGCATTCAACTCGCAGGTGATAGCATTTCCACGGTAACATGTATTTTCATGATGTGATGAAACTTTGAAACTAAGTTGCAAGCTACTTTCGTAGTAAGGTGCTGTAGAACACATTCCAGCCACTGGCTCTTGCTATCTTGCCATTACTGATTTGACAGAAAAGTGTCTGCTAGATAGGATAGCCAGCTGAAGCTATCCCCAAGCTATGCTAGCTAGCTGCTGTCAGCTTGGCTAAACACAAGGTCAGGGCAGGCTTTAGCCTACACATAGAACTGAATTAGCTGACCATCTTGAGATGGCAAGTCAGTCAGGAGGGGAGAAGTCCTCAACTTAAAAACGTTGTTCTCTCCATAGCAAAGCTAGCTTAGCTTACCTTGCTGTACTCACTACTGCCCTTGTTTGTTGTGATTTAATGGCAAAGACACACCCAAGAAACATCCACATCAAACCACACCCCCAAGACAACTCTCGTTTGCCTTTTGTCAGGCCAGCTAGCATTTCTTAATAAGCATTGATGAAAATCAAGGCTAAATCAGAAAGTGCAGTCGCCCTTTAACAGCGGTGTTTGTCAGACCAGGAGACATCCCGGAAATCGGTCTTCTCAGGAAATCGTCTGTAACGTCCGAATGGTTTGGGCTGAGACTCTCACGAACACGTACATGTCGCTTGTTTTGCTCTACGACCCCCACAAGCTTCACAAACTTCACGGGACTCGTCTGAAGTCGGTACAGCCAATGTGTCAACTTCTGTCTGTAGAGTCCGAACGGGTTTGGGCTACAAACTAATATGACCCCACCATCGAACAAGCTTCACAAGACTCGCCTCACAAGACTCGTCTGAAAGTAACTTGATACCAGTTTAATAACTGAATGGAAGTATGGAAGTACTGTTGTGCCCCCCTAAATAAAATTAAATAAAGAAATCTCTCAGATATAGGACAGGCACTTCAAAACATACTTCCTTTTTGTAAATGTTTTGACTATCTGTTTTGCCATGTATGAATATGTTATTCAATGCGTTTCTATGGGCTAATAGCAGTAAGACCAAATTCAATGTTTCATAAGGCCTGAGGGGGTGTGGTATATGGCGAACATACCACGGCTAAGGGCTGTTCTTAGGCAGGACGCAAGACGGTGCCTTATTGAGGTGCCTTATTGCTAGTATACTGTACATACAGGTTGCCAATGTAATTAGAAGGGTAAACAATTCGTTTTGCGTCATACCCGTGGTATATTGGCTAATATACAACTGCTTTCAGCCAATCAGCATCCAGGAGCCAAACTACCCGGTTTATAAAAACATTTATAAAGCGAGTGGTTCGAGCCCTGAATGCTGATTGGCTGAAAGCCATGGTATATCAGTTCGTATACCACGGGTCTGACACAACATTTATTTTTACTGTTCTAATTACATTGGTAACCAGTTTATAATAGCAATAATGCACCTCTGGAGTTTGTGGTACAGTGCCTTCAGAAAGTACTTACAGTATACCCCTTGACTTATTCCACATTTTGTTGTGTTACAGCCTGAATTCAAAATTGATTACCACATAATGGTACAGCCTGAATTCAAAAACGCAATACCCCATAATAAAACATGTTTTAGAAAGTTTAGCAAATGTATCGAAAATTTTATACAGAAATATCTCATTTATATAAGTATTCATACCCATTTGCCAATACATGTTAGAATCGCCTTTGGCAGCTAATACAGCTGTGAGTCTTTCTGGGTAAGTCTCTAAGAGCTTTGCACACCTGGATTGTACAATATTTGCACATTATTTTATTTTCATAAAATTCTTCATGCTCTGTCAAGTTGGTTGTTCTCAAGCTGATTTAAGTCAAATGTGTAACTAGGCCACTCAGGAACATTCAATGTCATCTTGGTAAGCAACTCCAGTGTGTATTTGGCCTTGTGTTTTAGGTTGTCCTGCTGAAAGGTGAATTTGTCTCCCAGTATCTTTTGGAAAGCAGACTGAACCAAGTTTTCCTCTAGGATTTTGCCTGTGCTTAGCTCTATTCCATTTATTTTTATCCTAAAAAAACTCCCTAGTCCTTGCCGATGACAATCATACAGTGGGGAAAAAAGGTATTTAGTCAGCCACCAATTGTGCAAGTTCTCCCACTTAAAAAGATGAGAGAGGCCTGTAATTTTCATCATAGGTACACATCAACTATGACAGACAAAATTAGGGAAAAAAATCCAAAAAATCACATTGTAGGATTTTTAATGAATTTATTTGCAAATTATGGTGGAAAATAAGTATTTGGTCAATAACAAAAGTTTCTCAATACTTTGTTATATACCCTTTGTTGGCAATGACACAGGTCAAACGTTTTCTGTAAGTCTTCACAAGGTTTTCACACACTGTTGCTGGTATTTTGGCCCATTCCTCCATGCAGATCTCCTCTAGAGCAGTGATGTTTTGGGGCTGTCGCTGGGCAACACAGACTTTCAACTCCCTCCAAAGATTTTCTATGGGGTTGAGATCTGGAGACTGGCTAGGCCACTCCAGGACCTTGAAATGCTTCTTACGAAGCCACTCCTTCGTTGCCCGGGCGGTGTGTTTGGGATCATTGTCATGCTGAAAGACCCAGCCACGTTTCATCTTCAATGCCCTTGCTGATGGAAGGAGGTTTTCACTCAAAATCTCACGATACATGGCCCCATTCATTCTTTCCTTTACACGGATCAGTCGTCCTGGTCCCTTTGCAGAAAAACAGCCCCAAAGCATGATGTTTCCACCCCCATGCTTCACAGTAGGTATGGTGTTCTTTGGATGCAACTCAGCATTCTTTGTCCTCCAAACATGACGAGTTGAGTTTTTACCAAAAAGTTCTATTTTGGTTTCATCTGACCATATGACATTCTCCCAATCCTCTTCTGGATCATCCAAATGCACTCTAGCAAACTTCAGACGGGCCTGGACATGTACTGGTTTAAGCAGGGGGACACGTCTGGCACTGCAGGATTTGAGTCCCTGGCGGCGTAGTGTGTTACTGATGGTAGGCTTTGTTACTTTGGTCCCAGCTCTCTGCAGGTCATTCACTAGGTCCCCCCGTGTGGTTCTGGGATTTTTGCTCACCGTTCTTGTGATCATTTTGACCCCACGGGGTGAGATCTTGCGTGGAGCCCCAGATCGAGGGAGATTATCAGTGGTCTTGTATGGCTTCCATTTCCTAATAATTGCTCCCACAGTTGATTTCTTCAAACCAAGCTGCTTACCTATTGCAGATTCAGTCTTCCCAGCCTGGTGCAGGTCTACAATTTTGTTTCTGGTGTCCTTTGACAGCTCTTTGGTCTTGGCCATAGTGGAGTTCGGAGTATGACTGTTTGAGGTTGTGGACAGGTGTCTTTTATACTGATAACAAGTTCAAAAAGGTGCCATTAATACAGGTAACGAGTGGAGGACAGAGGAGCCTCTTAAAGAAGAAGTTACAGGTCTGTGAGAGCCAGAAATCTTGCTTGTTTGTAGGTGACCAAATACTTATTTTCCACCATAATTTGCAAATAAATTCATAAAAAATCCTACAATGTGATTTTCTGGATTTTTTTTTCTCAATTGGTCTGTCATAGTTGACGTGTACCTATGATGAAAATTACAGGCCTCTCTCATCTTTTAAGTGGGAGAACTTGCACAATTGGTGGCTGACTAAATACTTTTTTTCCCCACTGTACCTATAACATGATGCAGCCCCCACCGTGCTTGAAAATATGAAGAATGGTACTCAGTGACGTGTTATATTGGATTTGCCCCAAACACAACGCTTTGTATTCAGGACATAAAGTTCATTTCATTGCCAAATCTTTACTTTAGTGCCTTATTGCAAACAGGATGCTTGTCGTGGAATATACAGGCTTCCTTCTTTTCACTCTGTCATTTAGGTTAGTATTGTGGAGTAACTACAATGTTGTTGATCCATCCTCAGTTTTCTCCTATTACAACTTTTTCGATGTAAAGTCCCCGTGTGTGGTTCTGGTGCCGGTTCCGACCTAAATTATCGCTTATAAATCGATCTGTAGACACCATAAATCAAAATGGCTAGCATTGAGCGGTAGCCCTGATTCTCACGGACATAGGAGTATGTATCTTCTGCCTGTATGAAGCAGGATGTGAAATCTGACACCACTTGAAGCTGGGATGTCCCTCCTACCATTTCATTCGCTCTTCCAACTGTCCATCAAATCCTGGCTGAACCCTACTTCACAGCCACTAACAACGCATATGCCTGGAATCCTTAATTCATAACGCAGCAGGAGAGTGTGGTTTTGTCGCTTAGCACATTCAGAAATCAATTTAAAGCCAGTAATCTAAAATAATTCATAGATTTTAAACAAAAAACACTTTCTGTTTGTCATAGACGGACAAGATTAATATAAGATGAAAGGCGAGTTCGTAACCAGTTCTGGAAGCCAAGCTAGAGCTCTGTAAAACGTTCACAAGAAGGGGGGCAGGCGTTTTGATCAAGAGAGACTTTTAGAAAATATGTGACTCGTTTCAGGAAACTACGCATATGTCGTGCATCACTACTTCACAGGAGAGGCATCTGAAGGTAAACATTTTATTTTTATCAAAATGCATTTTTTGTCAGAAATGCCTTTTGGAACATGTGAACTTTCATGTGCCATAATAACAAACTTGTTTTACGAGCCTAGTTGGTTTAGCCACGGAAAAAGACAGGAACTTTCCCGCTAGCCATGATTGGCTGAGATAATGTATGGGCTGGATATATTGGTCTGCCATGTAGCACGCTTCTGTCCATAACATGAGCTGCTCAGTATGTGTAGGTATTCCTTTCTAACGCTGCTTTTTTGAAAGATATCACGAAGAACTATAATAAGGTTGCTAATGCTCTCCACTCTCCACTTTCTGGAGGACCGGGTTTTGAAATCAGTGGAATGCCCGGTGGAAGCAGAGTATGATAGTTAAGGATAGGGAGAAAATTCAGGCGTTTGATTGCAAATATGCAGAGGGAGTCGAAAAGAGAACACACAGAAGGCTGTTGTATAAAACACCTGTCTCCGGATTACATCTTCAAGCAAAGGGCAACCATGGCATCCGTGATAGAGAGGGAGAAGCGTTCATCCATGTATACGGGTAAAAGAGTCTAGCTAGCTACATTTTCAGATATTATACGTAAAAAGAGATCATTTATAAAGTTGGCTTCTGTATTTTGTGAAAGCAGCAAAATACATTTCCTGGTTTCCAGCTTCTCAAAATGTGTTGCGTGATCTGTTGCCTGGGCAACGCAGCTTGACAGCCAGTAATATGGTGAGAATGGATGACTGACTACACCTCAGCAATTTATAACTATTTTTACCAGAATGGTGAGATTTTAACCTTTCTTGGAGTATGCAGCATTACTAGTTATTGTTTATGTCCCTCTCATGATAAATAATTATTACGTAGTAACAGTTTTAAAGTCACCATTGGCGTCATGGTGAAATCCCTTCCTCTCCAGCAACTGGGCTATATCTTTGTAGTGACTGGGTGTATTGATACACCATCCAAAGTGTAATTAATAACTTCAACAAGCTCGAAGGGACGCGTAGCGGAGTGGCACACACCTTGTACATTGTGCATGATTTTCCATAGAACGCATAGCACCTTGTTGATTATCCCTTGCGTGTAGTTATCATGCAAATATATTTGCATATCTCATAGGTAGGTAAAGCAAGCTAGACTTGAACATGGGTTGCTGTTCTATTTTAGCCTTGTGTTGTCTATAGACATCATGTGTGTGTCCTGTGGGACACGGATGGACACACACACACACACACCATCAGTATACCTAATTTCCATCTAGTGTGGGCATGAAAGCATCTTTATTTATCTCTGCTTACCACCTCATCAACATTCCCTGCCGAGACAAACAATTCTAAACCCATAGGGGGGTGATGCTGGTGGTGGAGTCGGCAGGTTTCAATCCCAGCTCCAGCTCCTCCAGACCCCCCCCACCTCCTGACTCAACACTACCCCAGCCTCAGAGACCACCTCTGGGTTACTTAGAGCTGCAGCACCTGCCTGCTGAGCCTCCAGGCTCCAGCAGCTCTGAATTAATATACAATATGAGGTGTTGAGAGGGTATTCACCTTGTAAAGGTCTCCTGGATGGATCCATCTCTAACAGGTACATTCATTTCATTACCATCACTCTCTGAGTCTCTGAGAGGTTTTCACACTCACAAACCTACTTGGTAACCAGAGGTACAGTCAAGTGAGGGAGATTCACTCATGAGAATGAATTTAATAGGAGGCTACCGCCACAGAACATGCTGGAAACGCAGTAAAGAAACAGTGTATTTCTCTTTCATTTAAATGAAAAAAATAAGAAAGAAAAAACAAAACTATTTGAGGTTCATTGTGAGTGTGTTCCTTCCCGTTCGGTACATCACATCTTTATCAGGCTATTTAGGCCGAGTGTAGAGAATCGGACACCATTCCAAGGGGGACCCATTCGGAACGCTGTTAAAAAGGGTTGATCCAGCTTAATGTTCCCTTTTATTATGCTGGGCTGATTCCAGAGAAAAGGGAGCTACGGAGCCAGACTATTATTTACAGCGTATTAGCCAGATGCAGAGAGGTTTTGCTTAACACCACGCTGTGAAGCCTGCCATCTTGACTGTGTCCCAATACCTCACATCGTAACACTGTCATCTAGAGCACGCTCCTCCTCGCCTCCTCCCTGCCTCCCTGCTTCCTCACAGACACAGTGCCAGACTCCTAACCATTCCCGAGGGGCAGGGAGGAGGGAGAATGACCAAGTTTTAACTAAGTGCCCTGTGCAGAGGCCCGAAGCAGCAGTTTAGCAAGGAAACGTATGTTTCCCTCTGGTACCTCCGGTCCACACTATAGCTGACCAATTAGAGATCAGAGAATGGAGCTGCTGTTGCTGTTTCAGTCTGACTGTTGTGATACGATAGATGATGTCTTTGTTTTCAGGAAGTACAGTAGCAGTGGAATGATGTTTCCTTGGACTCCCAATAAAGGAGTAGAAAATGAAAGAATTTCATTTAATACTGTAGATCTATTGTAGCAAAACATCTCTGATTGTGTTTGGACAATATCAGCCCATAGCAACAGACAGGGAATATCTCACACAGATATGAACATATTGCATTGGACTGTCATGCTCATACAGAGCTGTAGGGGTTTACATTAGTCTAGTGAGCAGACAAGGACAAGACGTGCAGTAAAGTACGGTACAGTACTCGCTGTACACGGCCAACACATTAACATCATATTTACTTGGCTGTGTGAACCAGGAGAGAAAAGCTTATCTTCCTCGCTATGCTTTCTCTCTTAGAGGAAAGAGAGGGAAAGGTTTTTGGATGGATGGTGATGGTGTCCTGACTGTATGGGGACATTGGCTGCACTACCCTCAGGGCTAATGCCCATAGTCCCCATGCTAACGGTCAGGCCGGGTCACTTTACTGTCCCTTAGGCAAGATTCTACTTTGTGCTACTCAGAGCATGCTACGGATGAAGAGTTTCAGAACTTCACAGCCAAAATAGCCTGTCGTGTTTTACTTTCTTTGTCTCTGAGAGAGGGATGTTTTTCCCACACTGTCTCAATCCCAATACCCCCCCATAGCCAATCCCAATACCCCCCCATAGCCTCTCTCGGTGGGGGAGTGGCACTAGAAAACGGAGCAACTAGTGGTAGGGAGAGATACATTTTCCTGAGGAATGGGACATCACTACATCACTCGTGCACATCAGAAGCCACCAATGGATAGCCTACCACGCAATTCATTGACAATGAGCCTTGTGTTTTTCACAATGCCTGTACTGAGCAACAAATGAGAACAGCAAAACAACAATGTGCCTGTAATGTACCCATCCTCTGGCTGTGGTTCAATGTGGAGTAGTACTGAAGCAGGACTTTCATTCCATAATAGCAGTTTGACAGTTTGTGGCATTTCCTTCACTCAGTCATTTTCTGCAATTTCTTGGGGATTAATGATGAACCAGTGGAAGCATTATAGAAAAATTAAAACCACTGTTCTGAATTAATATTTACACAGATCGGCTACATAGCTACACATCCATAGCATACAGGTCTTGTAAGTGTAAATGTAAATGTAAATTTCTTTTTTTCCTCCACTTCACAATAAGCAAGAAAATAGTTAGCTATGTTACTTCAGCTGCATTCCATGGCAAATATCTTCAATCATTAATGTTAGCGATCCTACAATAAAGAACAATGACAAGTGACTGACGTGAACGGCAAGGCAAGCTTACAAAATTGTACATTCAATTTGCAGTAAATTCTTTAACTAGATTCTTTACATCCACTGAGTTTCACAAGATGACAGCCTGGTTTGCTAGTTTGCTTAGGAGTCCCTAAAACATTAAACAACACAAATTACAATTCATACAAATGGCAAATGGCCATATAGCAAGTTAAATGTATAGCCAGCTGTCTAATATAATCTAGTTAGCTAGCTAGCTAGCTTATTAAATAGCGATTGAGCCTAACTGTCTGTTGTTCAATGCAAAACAGAACTGAACTGTGCAAAAAATACTTCAAAACCAAATATTCTTTGCAGCACAACTTAACCATGTCTGTGAGAAGATGTTTATTTATTGCTATTTGGAAACATTTATGCAACGTACTAAGGGAACAAATCAATCAATAGATGCACGTTGCTAGCATGGGCTACAAAAGTGTGTGTGTGCGAGCATTTGTTTGTGCTTCTGGCTGGCGTGCTCGCACACGTGTGACTATCATGTATTATTAAAGAGAAGGTGGGTGTGTTAATTAATAATGTAATGGTCTATAAACCTTCAACATGTCTTGCATACCTAAAGAAAACCTGATTACTTTCTGTCAAAGACATGCAGTCCTCCTCCAGACAGTGTCCACTGGCAAATCAGCCACAATCCTCCTGTGTTTGTTTCTGTTTTAGAATCTGTTTTGATGTCACCACGTTGCTCGCGCTCATAAAAAACACTGCTTACATAGGCATCCATATAATCAAGGACAGAATTTCCCAAGAGTGTACACTTCTGTCCCATCTGGCTAAACAGATGTATGGAGCGATGCATTCTAGGGAAAAACATGCACGCCTGGGAGTACTAGAAAACAAACATACGCTTGATAAGAAAACATGCACCCCTATGAAGGTATGAGAGATATCCGAGAAATCATAACTTAATATCTATGAGGGGAAATGGAGCCCTAATGCGAGTCTGGTTCCAATGGTCTCCAACAGAGTACTGAATAGGTTGTAGTGAAAGACTAAGGAGGTTACTATTGGCACAATTTCTATAGAAATGCAGAGTTGAAATGCAATTAAATTTGATTGCATGCAGCACTTCAAGTAATGAAATGACTGCTGTTTCAAATCCTTTCTTTGCATCAGAACCATCAGAAATTCAGCTGAATATGAAATTAACGCTTTTATTTTATTTATCTATTTTAAAGTCATTTTTTAAATTTAATTTCAAGTGGAGGAGGTTTGTGGACGAATCAATGCATGCAATTAGACACACAGCTCCTACCAATTAGATGTTGCGCTAATGTACCAGAATGGATTTTTCTAAAAGGATGAGAGAGAGCAATACTGTACAGCTAAACGTCTAGCATGCCTGCCACAGTTGACAGACAGTAGGAGGAAGTCTAGAACACCACTGCACTTTTAGCACAAAAAATGCACCAATATCATTCCAGGAACTGCTTTGTTTCCAGCACCATAAGGATGTGGATCTGCTACAAATCCATGTCAATTTAGACTAGCTGCTTTAATTGAGCCAAATGACACACCAGGTATGATAATGATGGATTTAGAATGTTATTTGAATCATCCTTTCTCTCACAAACAGACACATGCACACATGCAAGCACGCAGGGCAACACACACAGACAGTGAGACACGCATACACATGCACTCTCTCTCTCTCTCTCTCCCTCTCTCCCTCCCTCCCTCCCTCCATCCCCCGTAGGTGTCCTTAGCCATATTCTGTTTTCTTTTATTCCATTACGAGTCTGGACCAACAGTTTGAATATGGTCTCAGACTTTTCAGACAGTGGGGCCCACACCACTCCAGACATGATTGACACTTCAGAGTTTCCTCATAACGGCCTTCACTAGTCTAGTCTGCACCCGGGAGACAGACAGACAGAACGACTTACTGTATTCACAGCAGAGAGAGAGAGAACTGAACACACTGCTGATGCTGCCACTGCCGCCCACATCTCAGACTGAAAAGCATTGATTTTGTTTTTCACAACCTCCATGTCAGTGTTGAGGAGAAACCTAAAGGACCTCATCTCCTCAGAGCTGCTCCCAGTCTAGCCTTTTTATTGAGAGGATAAAAACTCTTCTTATGTTTGTTATTTAAACTAATACTGTGACGTTATATTGTATGTGTGCTCTAAACACTTACAGCACTGTAGATATTGAAAGGGCTGAATTGTCAGACTATTACATTCATGTTTTCTAATTGTACCCTGCAGTCTTCCTTATAGGCTTATGTTTCTCTGGCTGTTCATAAGATACTGCCCATCATTGCATTGCTCTATACATTCAATATATTATATAAACATTGTTAGTGAGAGGATGTCTATCTATATAATTTCATTCCTTGACCTCAGATGATCTTGAATGAATAGTTCCCTATCTGAGTTTTTAATAAAACCAAGACAGATGTCTGCTATCCTTCCAATTATCACCTGCATGCTAATTGGCCATTTCCCTGTGGTGTCCACACATAGCCTGCTGTGTGCCTACTGTCCACACATAGCCTGCCCTGCACGCCTGGTAATACTATAGCATGTGACTTGAATATGCATGTATCTATGCTTCAGGGTGTGTCCTATGGTCCTATCAATTACGCTTATGCAATGTACAAATAACAGAAAATCAGATGCAACACAGAATAGCTGAGGTTCATATAAAATTGTGGATGCCATACATTTACCACAAATGCCTCGTTTGAGAAAGTTCGCCATACATGCCGACTCGATATTCACCTAATAATAAGGAATTCCCCTCGACCACGCCCACAAAAATTTTTGGAAAACAAACATTGTTTCTTATTGACCCACATTGTAAAAGAGCCAACTTTATCATCGATTTTTTGTTATACAGAAATAACAAAACATGCCGAAAAGCTGCTGTGTTGTTCAATGTACATGTAACCAGGTCAAAAATCCTGACCTACGATTCGCAATACTCCTACGTAGGGAAATAGAGCCTGCGAGAAGAGACCTGTAGCTACAGTCTATTCGGCGTGGGAGAGTGGGAAATGTGGGGACCCGGTATCCAAGTAGGCTACACGTAGCTATGTGTGTGGAAAACATTTCATCACATACAAGACATTTAACTTGTTTAGTATAGTCTGTTTGTAACTCCACTCACTACTTGTAGCCTATAGTCTGTTTGTTTGTGTTCTTGGTCTTGGCTAGCTTAATGTTACGATCGGTAGCTAGCTAGCACTCACTCACATAGCTGCTAGCACCGACATGAAAAGGGGCATGAGTAGTGGTTTCTTTGCAGTAATTTGACCATGAAGGCCTGATTCACGCAGTCTCCTCTGAACAGTTGATGTTGAAATGTGTCTCTTACTTGAACTCTGTAAAGCATTTATTTGGGCTGCAATTTCTGAGGCTGGTAACTGTAATTAACTTATCCTCTGCAGCAGAGGTAACTCTGGGTCTTCCTTTCCTGTGGCGGTCCTCATGAGAGCCAGTTTCATCATAGCGCTGGATGGTTTTTGCGACTGGACTTGAATAAACTTTAAAAGTTCTGAAATGTTCCGTATTGACTGACCTTCATGTCTTAAAGTAATGATGGACTGTCGTTTCTCTTTGCTTATTTGAGCTGTTCTTGCCATAATATGGACTTGGTCTGTTACCAAATAGGGCTATCTTCTGTATAATACCCCCCTACCTTGTCACAACACAACTGATTGGCTCAAAGAAATTCCACAAATTAACTTTGCAAAGCTGTCATCAAGGCAAAGGGTGGCTACTTTGAAGAATCTAAAATCTAAAATATATTTTGATTTGTTTAACACTTTTTTGGTTACTACATGATTCCATATGTGTTTTGATGTCTTCACTATTATTCTACAATGTAGAAAATACTAAAAATAAAGAAAAACCCTTGAATATTTTTATGAAATTCACTGAGGAGGATGGTCCTCCTCTTCCTCCTCCGAGGAGCCTCCACTGGTCTATACCATATTGCATGTCTTTCAATTAAAAACTTGAGCTTAGGGCAATTATTTAACCCTTCTGTGGCTATTTCTGTTTTAACAACTCAGAGCATTAAGCACTTCTCTTTAAGTGCACCATCATGATCTGTTCACCACAATCCATTTGGAGCACTTAAAACCTGAGCCACCTTTGCTTTTACAGGATCTTTGATTAGCACTGTTGTCTTCACTTGACTTGGTGGTTCAGTGGTTAAGTTGATATGGAGGCGGACTGGAAGAGCGGATGGAGTATAAAGGCACACAAGGCTTCTGCACACTTTATATCAAAAGACTGAAACATGACCGTACATGTTGTTGTCGTGTATGTTGTTATGTGTCTTGTATGTACCAAACTGTCACTACATATAAAAGTTCCCTTAAGAGGATATAAACGTTTTTTGAACTGAATGTGAATTACAAACATACACACAACATACAGTTGATCATAATCTGGAAACCTGGGAGAACATAGTTGTAATGCATATATTACAACAACGTACAAGCATGTTGATTGAATATTAAAAAAGGACAAGATGTGAGATGTCTAATAGCATCTGTGAATAATCATGCATATTTCCAATTGTAGTATAGATACAAATTATACGGAGGAGATATTGTGATGCAGTCAGCGTCTCTCTCTCCCTGCCTACTTGGTGTCTGTCATATTTGCAGGTTGTACTTAGTAATTTAATCTTATTGCAGTCTAATGTAACTGACACGAGGAAGGAGGGGAAGCAGGTCTTCGGGGAAAGTGGATGTAATTATTGAATTGATTCATGGGGCCTTGATTGACGGGCCAAGATCCTGTCACAGCAACTGGTCAGGAGAATGAGTGGGAGGATGGGGGAGGGAGGGGAAGAACAGGGAGGAGGATGATGGGGGAGGGAGGGGGGGGGGGGGGGGGGGGGGGGGTAGGAGGGGCAGGGGATGATGGGGAGGGAGAGGGATGATGATGGAGGAGGAGTTATAGAAAGCGCTTCCACAACCTCCACTACTACTCATCCAAACTGCTGCAAGACAAATTCGATATATTTGCGCTTGATAATAGCTCTGATTTATTGTGCTTGTGTGTATGTGTTTCCTATTGTTTTAGATATGCTTTCTCCTCTGTTTCAGGTCCTAGACAGAAAAAAACATGTTTTGTGTGTGAGAACTGTGTTTGTCATGGAAACAGAGAGAACAATTGAAAACAATAATCAATGTTTTGTTTAAAAGGAAAAGCTGTTTTACGACAGACCACTGTTCGCTAATGTAACACCGTTCTATTAGAGTAAAATATCAAAGTACTCTCCTATTGATCCCTGGAAATGATCGATAGTCGGCCATTGCATCCCAGTGTCTGTTACTCAGCATGCTAGTTTTCTGGAATGGGGGATCATGACACTGAGACTGATTGCTAGGACACAGGACCTGTGTGTGTGTGTGTGTGTGTGTGTGTGCGTGCGGTCGTGCCTGTATGTCTGTGTCTGTGTGTGTCTGTGTGTGTGTGTGTGTGTGTGTGTGTGTGTGTGTGTGTGTGTGTGTGTGTGTGTGTGTGTGTGTGTGTGTGTGTGTGTGTGTGTGTGTGTGTGTGTGTGTGTGCGTGTGCGTGTGCGTGTGTGTGTGGCTGGTGCTAAGGCAGGTGACAGGTCTGGTCATGCTGACAGCAGTCAGGCTACTCCTAGGGGACTGTACAGACTGACAGCAGCTGCCCAAAAAGAGGCACCACATCCTGTTTTCCAGTACAAAGAGCCTGCTCACTCTCGCTACCTTTTTCTATCTCTCTCTGTCTCTCCGTCTCTCTTTCTGTCTGTCTCGTTCTCTCTCTGTCTGTCTCTCCCCCCCCCCCTATTTATATTCTGAAACTACACACTCAGAACCTACAAACCTGCCTCTCTTTCTCTTAAAACACACATGCCAAACACGAAACACATACATACTGACATCTAAATGCAGGCATGTACTGTATACGGTCATCAACAAACATGCCCATACCCTCACAACTCCAGCATACTGTATATACACAAAGACCAGTCATACTCACACACACTCAGTTCTCTTCTTCCTTCTTGCTGTATGTCTCAGCATGATGTAATGAGTCCTTCACAAACAACTTCTTGAGCTTAAAAAGAAGAAGAAAATAAAGATCAGCTTTGGGCGGGTAGGTAATCGATTTTTCCAAAGTGATTTGGTTTCCTCTAGCTGTACTCATGGTTGACCAACCAGCAGCTCCCCTGCTTTTCTCTTCCATCTCCCCGCTTTAACATCTCCAAAATGTTTCAACATGTTTCAGGCCCAGTGAACACAATGCCTTCCCTCCTGGCAGTCCATCAGATTCACCAATCAGACTCCAGTGAGCCTGTGGTTTAGATCAGCAAACAGGGATAGACAACTTTAATTAAAGGAGATCAGGTGCTCACATCTGAGCAAACATTTTTTTTTATCCCCCAATAATTTGAGATTGGGAAATTACATTATAATAGGGGTGATTTTATGCAAACACGTGTTATCTTAGTGTGTGTGTGTGTCTGTGAGAGAGAGAGTGAGTGAGCAGGAAGAAAGCAAGATAGACAACACTGCCCTCCATGATAGGAAATGTACAAGGAGACTTCATCACAAACAAGAGAAGCAGCACATACAGGCAAACCTAAGGTGAAGAAAAAATTACAGCTTGTCAGAGAGAAAGCAGCTTTGTAGCTACTCCTCTGTTTGTAGAGAGACAGGCGATGATGATGTATTGTCATTTTGTTAAGGTTAAAGGGAAATCATGTCATCCATCATATTGGGGGATGTGGTGAAGATCTGATTGGGCCTGGCATGGGGCCAGCCAGGCTACCTGTGTGTGTGTGGGGGGGGGGGGGGGGGAACTAGCTCAGACTGGGAAAAATCGTTTTGAAAGGTCCGCCAACTCGGAATTCCAACTTGGGAGCACGGGCCTCTTTGTAGAGCTCCGACTTTCCAACTTCAAGACCATTGACATCATGATTTGACCTCTTATTTTTCCAAGTTCCCAATTGTCTTGAAAGCACCATAAGATATAAGACG